>NC_143547.1:64040402-64397069 GCF_031878675.1 Megascapheus bottae
TTCTGCATTGTCTAACCTGCTATCAAAGCTATCTACTTTATTCTTCAACTCCCTTTCTTCTAATTGCTCATTTTTGATGCCTTCATCTCTAGTTTAGGTCATGTATGGATTTCTTCAGCTCCTTGATTTCCATTTGAGTGGTTAGCTCAGCAGCTTTATTCTCTTTGGACATTTGTTGGAGTTCAGTCACCTTTTTGTTTGTGGATTCTATGAATTCATCCAGTTTTCTTTGACAAACCTTTAATATGGCCTCCTTTATGGCTTCCCCTTTTTCACATATCACCTTGTTTATGGTTTCCTCTTGTTTAGCTGTGGCTTCCTCTCTAATCTCTTTCTTTATGTTTTCACATATTTCATTAATGTTGTTTATCAATTGCATTTGCATAGCACTTGGAAGGCTCTCCTGTAGATTTGCCAGTGACTGCTCCATTGCCTGTTTATGTTGGGTAGGAGATGCTATTCCTTGATTTAACATTTTTTTGAGTTTCTTCTTCTGCCCATTTGAGGATGGGAGCAAGATTAATACTAAACAAGATTATAATTTTTCAGATATAACCAACCTAGACCTTTTTAGTTGGCTGACAATTGATATTAGCTCTTTTAGATTGGTAATAACACTCTCTCTTTCTTTTTGTACACTTACATACAAATCTAATACAATCACAGATGAACAATTTATGACCAAAACAATAAGCCCCTCAATCCAATCTCTATTGTATTTTAGTCCCTCTGGACCTAGAGTATAATTGAACACCTAGATTCACAGCATTGTTCAACAACCATCAAATGTAGATCCATGCATTATAAGAGTTGAAGGATGAACAGAGGACGAGAGATAGACAAATAATATGAAAGACGACAAGGGAGGTAGGGAAAGAATAATACAGGAGTGTAAGAATATCATAGTAATGAAGAAAGGGTATCATGTTGGGATAACTGCCCTAAGGTGATAGACAGGTATTTGTGTAGAAAGTTTAGATGAACTTAGATAAAACTTATCAAAATAAGAAGAGTAATAAGAAGAATATACAGAGAAAAGAGAGGTTGATATAGGAGATTTCAATGATACCAATTTAAGAAAGAAAAGAAAAAAAGAAAAAAGAAACAAAATAGCAACAAAATAAAACAGAAAACACACACACACACAAAACGAAAACAAAAACAAAAACAAAAAAAGAAAAAAGGTGGGGGGAGATTCCTCACTGTTCTGATTTCTTACCCAAGAGATCCTAGGGTTTGGAACCCGGAGTTTAAAAAGCAGGTGACTGTATCAATATGGACATCGTTTTTTGTTCAAACTGTACCCAGAGCTGTCACTGTGTTTCTAGGAACGATCACAGTGACAGCAGGATTGCGGGAAAAGAGAGGAGAAAAAAAAGAAAAAAAGAAAAAAAAGTAATGAATCATAACATTAGAAAAAAGGTGTAGGTTAAATGGCAAAGAGAAAAATAAGAACATTTTAAAATGCCAATGAAATGAGGTAACAAAAAAGATTAAGAAAAGGATGTTCTTCAGATTTTTTTTCCCATGGGGGTAGAGGTTAGGAAACTTGTGTCTCCACTAAATTCGGGATCTAAACACTTCACAAAGTCTTTTTCTCTTGTGATTTGGCTTTGCAGTTTTTCGGATCAGATGGCTTGTTTGGTAAAACAAAGCTGAAAGATCCGCAGGTGGCTTTGTTTACCAGGTGTGCGGGCGGCGGAGGGGGATGGACTTCAGCAGCACTGGGGCCAGATTTCTGGCTAAGGGATCTCTGGGAAATCCTTTGCCAGTTAGGTGGCACTGTCAGTAACATCTCTCAGGCTCCAATTGCTTTGGCCTGGGTTGTTGCCAGCAATCAAGATGGCGCTGCTCTCAGCTGGTGTGGGAGGGGCTCTCTCCCAATGCCGTTCCCAGAGCAGAAGTGGAAACTTCTTGGAACTACACAGAAATTGCTGGATTCTCCAGTTCCGTGAAGCTGGCAGGTCCGTGCACCTCTAGGTGTTGGCTTTGGGCTCGCGCAGCTCTGTGTGGCTCTGTCTGCGCTGCTGTGGAGCGTTTTCTCTGCTCTGATTCAGAAGAGCCTTTGTCTCCTGGCACCTCCGCAGTGGAGCTCCATGCTGTGTTTTCGAGCTGGTATTCTTCCTTTTTTTCCTTTTTTTCCTCTCTGCCTGAGTTCTCTGTGGTCCTAAAGCTTACTTAGGATCAATTTCTGTTAGGGGACTGTCTCCTGCACTGCCAGTACATGAATCTTGGCAGGAGCTCAGTATGTCTCACCCTGAACGGCCACCATATTCTGCCGAATCAGCCTCATGCCAGTCTTTTCATTAATAGAAGTTTCATTGGTATTCTTAAGAAACACATTAAGAATCCCTTATATAACAGAAGTACTTTGGGAGATACTGTATTGGGACTTCTTAAGCACCATTTGTATGTTCATATGGTGAATATTTATAGCTTTTATTAGGAAAAGCCAAGTTTGAAAAATGAAAACAGATGAAGAAAACCTTTCCCAAATTTAAATTCTCAAAGGAGGAACAGAATGCTCCACAACAGGCCAAGTTGGTACAGGATTATCATCTGATAAGGAATAGTTTTATTCTTAGTTCTACCTTATAAATGCAAATGTGTATACCTTATAAATGCAAATGATGTATGAACAGAAAGTAAAAGAACAAACCAAAGCAAACAATTAAACAATCTATGGTATTCCTTACTTTGAGCATGCTCTAGTTTTGTGTGAATATTTAGTAATTTTAGAATATCAGAAATAATTTAGAGTCCAGTAGGATTCCCCAGGCCCTATTCCTTTGGATTACCTGTTGATTAGAATACATAATGTAACAGGCCCACTGCTCTGCATTCTAGGTCAAGATTCCTGTATAAGTAATGTATTTTATGGCATGGTAGGACCTCAGAGAAGTATTTAAACAAGCCCTCTCACAGATTGAGAGTCTAAAATCTATAAATGGGAATGACCTGCCCAAAGATGTAAATGCTTTGACAAAAAAGACAGAAGATGGTTTTACTTTTTTGTAGAAGAAAATTCAAGCACTTTGTGATTGTTTGGATTGAAATAATTTAGGTATCATTTCTATCCTGAGGTCCTTTGAATCTATTTTCAGATTGATAGCAGTTATCTTTATACTTTATCCTCATGGGGACATTGATTATGGCAGAGTAGGAGAGAAGTTAGAGAGAAACTTATTATTTGCTATTTTAAATGTTGACCTTCTTGGAAAGATTGTTCCTTGAAAAAAGAGATTTGGGAACCACAACATGATTCAGTTGTAATGTGATCCAGGACTATATTACAGTCAGAAGTACTTGCCACATGTGACTGCATCTTTCATAGTATTGAAGTATCTTTGCAACAAGGAAGCTTGATGAATGTCAGAACTTGGCAGATAATGTTTGTCAACTTTTGGTAGCCTTGTCAATGCTTGCTTTAGTATGATTCTCCCTATAGCCAAGTGACTCCCTGGTTAGACAGCCCAGTAATGTTTCTAATTGCTTCCGAAATTCTTATAAGCAGCACAGCCTATTACTCTCTTTTAAGTCATGCTTAAAGAATTCCTCGAATAGAGATGCTGTGAGTGTCTAAGTTTCTACTGCTGAAGCTAGATAATGTATAACAAACATCTATTTTTCATGGCTCTGAAGGTTTGACAGACTAATATCAAGGTGGTAATATTTAGTGCAGACCTTCTTATTGTGTCAGCTCATGATGGAGAGAGAAAGAGAGAGAGAAAGAGAAAGAAGAAGAAAAGAAAAAAGAATGAACCTGTCTCTTTTTAAGAAGCCTTTATCAATAATAGTGGCTTTAGTTCATGTATGAGAGCACAGCTGTTATAACCTGAGCAATTCTCAAAGGTTTTACTTCCCAAACAAGATGATAAAGGGTATCAGCGTGTGAAAATAATGCACCTACTTCTTGGCAACTGTAACTCAAACGCCTCTATACATTACCTCGACAATAAAAATAAATAAATAAATAAACAAACAAATAAATAAATAAATACAAAGAACAAAAAAGGTTTTACCTCCCAATGCCTGTGCATTGGAGTTCACGTTTTAAATACATTAATGTTGGTGTTTATGTTCAAACAGTAGCAGTGGGTATTGTAAATGATGTTGGATAATTGTGGACATTGATAAAAACAGAGAATTTAAGACAGCCCAAATAAACACTAAAGAAAAAGAATAACAGGAAAAAGAAACTTATCAAGAAGATTATAAAGACACAACCAGTGGAGGACGAAGAAAGCCAAGGGAGTTACTATAAGAGAAGCTGTGAGAAATGAACTTCTCAAGAAGAAAATGGTCTACAGTGATGAATATTGTTGAGACAAAGTGAGAAAAAATTGTCACTATATTTATTAGGAACATGGAATCTTTGATGACCCTGGAAAGTTCAATTCCACTGGGAAGGAGTAAGTGGGGTTTGAGAGGGTTGATAAAAGTCATATTTCAGTGTGTTACAGGATAAATTATAGGTATGGAAGTTCAATGAGAAAGTCAGAGTACCATATGCTTGTTCCCATGGAAACAAGATCTAGGGACACTGGCAGATTTAGGGTAAAAAGAAAAATCTGAAGTTCTGAGAGGCCTGTCAGTTTAACAGAATGGAGCCTGCGAGTCATTGGCATAACGATGTAGCATGAAGTACTATGAGGATGAAGGAAGAAGGCCAAGAAGTTACAGGGCATTTCAATATGCATGTGGTTCATTGATTAAATTGGATTCCTTCCAAAAATCAATGAATATTTACTGCTCTGAAAGAATCTTACTGTCCTAATTTCACTTGAGCTAGGCTGTCTGGTTAGTTCCAGAAACAATGATTACAGTGATACTGTGTTGTCGTGGGACTAATAGTAACTGCATCTAGTTATTGTTCTCTTGAATCCTCCCAGAGAAAAAAATCTACACTGTGAATATCTGTGTCCTTGATATATAATTTTATGTCACCCATTGGGGCAAAAAGCACAGTCAACTCCAGGAACAAAAGCAGTCCCTTGGGTTATTAGATTATTTAGGTCTATGGGGACTCATAGGGAGTTCATTTCTTATGAGGAAACCAGAGATATTCTTTTTTTCCAGATGCCTTGTGCAAGCCTCTCTGCTCAAGGCTGACAGCAGAGATCTTCTGAAATACGAATCCTTGGAAGCAGCACAATGTGTTATCAGTAGAGATGGGCTTTTGTAGTTAATTCTAAATATGAATCTCAACTGTACCACTTAGATAAGTACAAAATGTAGACTGATTTATACAGGCAAAGCTTGATAAATTGGACTTCATTAAATGAATATTTAATATAACTGTGGATATGGTTGCATTTAGGACTACTATTGTGTTCTTTGTGTTCTATTAGTCTTCTTTGTTATTGGCGCCTCCATTCTCTGTCTGGCCTTCTTTAGGATTATTTGACTGTTTTCAAAACTGCAATTTTCCTTAGCGATTGGTTTTAAAGATTTCTCTCTTTGTATTATTTTAATGGTTTCCCAGAGATCACAATATACATCCTTAACTTCTCAGTTTACTTAGAGTTAATACCGGACCTCTTCATGAAAAATGTAGAGCTTGAAACCACATAAGTCCATTAACTTCCCTTCTAGCATCCTTTGTGTTATAGCTGTCATGAGCATCACATTTACATACATTATAAATGCTGCAGGACTGTGTTATAATTTTTACTTTGAGAAGTCACATGTATTTTAAATAAATGGTGAGAAAAATAAAATCATTTATACATGCCTAGATTTGCCTCTTCCTTGAGAAGCACATAATGGCTTGTAGAAGAGGAGCTGGTAAAGGAGAGACAAAGTAGAATTATAAGATTAAAAAAAGTAGCTAGAATAGTAAGATTAAAAAAAAGTATCATGTCATGAGAAAGGGTATCAATGTTTGTGAAGTTATGCACCTTCTATCTGGTGAATATAATGTAACCCTTCTATTAATTACAATAAAAGAAGAAAAGAAAAAAAAGTATCTAGAATTGTTAGACAACAAAAAGTAGCTAGAATTTGTAACTGAGGAGTGTGGTTCAAAGGAAAAGAAGGAAGAGGGAGTGGTGGGTAGTACCCATGATGGTGGCTTCTGTTACAAAGAATGTCTTGGTGATAGTAAAAGCTGCTTTGTTATGATGATGTTTATGTAAATCAAATTGGAATGATTTGAATTAGTACTAGGGGTAGAAAATAGGTATAGGTAAAACATGTAATTCTCGAGACATTATAAAGAAGAAGGAAATGTAGATTAATGGGTGGAAGGTGTTTAGGAGAAAATGAAAGTTACTTGGACAGTCTGGGAAAATACATATCTTAGTTTGGAAGCCTGGGATTGGTAGTGAATGGCTATATGTCATCATTTGAGGGGTTGAAGCAGGAGGACCATGAGTTTAAGGGCTGCATGGTAAAGCTCTCTCAAGAACAAAAACACAAAAAGAAAGAAAAACAAGAATATTAGTAGAAAGGATAGAAGTTTAACCTCATCCAGGAAGATTGACAAATAGTAATTGGTAGCACAGGATTACTGTGAAGGAAGAGAGAGAATGCAAAGCACAAGATAAAAGTTAGTGACAGCATGATTCTTACTAAGGTAGGCTGATACATTCACTGATGATGAGGTATGGACATTGATATGCCTTGGCGATTTTTGTTTGCTTTGTTCCCTGAGAAGTTGGAGATGAGAGCTTCCTACTTTGAGAGGCAAAGGGAGGGAGGTTTAATGGAAGCTGAATGAGAATGGAAGGGTTTGGACTAGCTATTAGTAAAGAATGAGCTTATGCAATAATGTTGCCAACCATATTAAAAGTGTTTTACTACAAGTAAAACTATAAGAGACTCATTGTGTCTTGATTTAAAGTAGATAGGTGATTGATTACAAAAATAATACAACTATCAGCTGGTTTATATACTGGAAATGGCACTATTGCATAAGGAACATTATGAGCCTAGAATCATAATGCTTGAGTTTGAATCTATAACTCTTCCTACATGCTTGTCCTTGGAAAATTTAATTACAGTCTTTACTCTGTTATTTCTTTATATATAAAATAAGGCAATGTTATTATCTCCCACCTCACAGAGTTGTTGTGAAAATTAAAGATAGTTAATTTGTGTAAATTTGGTAGCCTTTTATGAGCCCACATTAGCTCAGTAATTGACAGTTACTGTTTTCCAGTCAGCTGATTCTTAACCTACTACCTTGCTTTTGAGAGACACTAAGTTAAGTAAGAAGGTTGCTTAGGAAGTGGTTTGAAATTGAAATTTGGAGATAGTTGGATAATTAAGTTCCTTGGCAACCTCAACCTATGATAACCTTATGTATCAGTCTTAACTATATCTACTGATCTTGACTATTCTCGTATTTGTGGGTCAAAGCCCAGAATAAAAGCTTTGTAGACTACTGCATGTAAATGAGTACTTAATCACTGACTGATGTGATGAATTTGGATAGAGATGAGTTGACATATATCTGAGGGCAGATGGAAGACAGAATGTCTACATAATTTTGTCTGGTGATAGCCAAAGTCATGAAATTGAATCATCAAAATTAAATCAGAGAATTAGAGAATCTTGTATTTGGAAGGATCCTTTAAGCCCATCTGGTCCAACCTTCCACTCAGCATTGGAATCCTCCCTCCAGCATCTGTAAGAGATATTAGGCCAGTTGGGAAAGAGATTATGGCAAGTGATGCAAAGCCAAATGACATTTCAAACAAAATGTAGATGCCTAGGTTCTGGTTATATTGGTTTTAAACTAGATCCACAGAAAACACACTACCAAGGAGAGTTCAAGTTGTAAAATTATTTGTTTTCATATACAGAGAAAAAAGCCAAAGCCTCACCTGTCATTCTTGTTGCTGACTGTTGTTTATTAGCTATGGTACTGTACACTGAATCAGTTTACCATTCACTGGACAAGAAATAGCATATTTCAGTTTTCCAAAAATTAACTTAAAAATTGATATTCTAGTAATGATAAAGTGATTCCACTTTATTTTCTGGTCCCTTATTGCCACTTCACTCATGCCCCAGCTATTTCCAATTAGATCAGTGAGGTCTGGTTTTGCTTTTTTTTCATTTTAAGAAGTATTTTAGGCTGGATGCAGTGTCTCACACCTGTAATCCTAGCTCCTCAGGAGGCTGAAATCTGAGGATCACAGTTCAAAGCCAGCCCAGGCACTAAAGACAGAGAGACTCATCTCCAATTAACCATTAGAAAACCGGAAGTGGTGCTGAGGCTCACAGGGTAGGGCAGTAGCCTTGAGCTGAAGAGCTCAGGGACAACACCCAGGCCCAGAGTCAAAACCCCATGACCAACATAAAAAAGAAAAAAAAGGAAGTATTTTAACTATTTTGTTTCTCCAGTTATATTTTTTCCTTAACAGAAGATGACTAGTTCGGACTTGTAGTTATGTTAGTGCTTAGTCTAAAGCACTAACACTATTGAGTCCCATTAGTTTTCAACACTGATATTTATTTTAAAGAGGCAAAATGCCCAAAGATACAGATTAAGAAGTATGAAGTATAGTGAAGTCTTAAAAGTTCATTCATAGCAACAGCAGGAAAATATTCCAAGAATGAGAGATCTAATTAGGTTCATATTTTGACTTTCACTTTGACAGATTTCTGCTTAAATAAAAAAATGATATGGACTAAAATCAAATCAACACTAAATGCTGAAAGAGTAAACACTGGGTGTGGTGGCTGTTATTGGGAGCAATCTAGCATCATTTTCTGGTAGGCTTTTAGGCTCTCCATAAATAATGACAATGAATGAGAAAGGGAAACGTGAGCCACAGAATGATCTCATCCAAACTACTCTGCTATGAAGTATTACTCTTTGGGATGGATTTCTTTCAATTTTTAAAACATCCTGGACACTGAGCTTGAACTTACATGTACTCTATTTTCACATTTTTCAATCTTTCATTTTGATTTCATTTCGGCCTGAGAAAGAAGTTGCACTTTCTGTGGCTTTTATACATATGGACAACCACAGTCTGAAAACATTAAATAGATATTTATCTGTGTTCTAGTGATGAAATCTATGCCATACTGATCATTCCTGCTGAGGATTTGAGTTTTCCCACTGCCATTGTGTACACACTGTCATTTATTAGTCATCACGGTTAGAAGGTAGATAACCTTGTGTTCAATTAATCCTCATTTTACATAATAATGGCCCAATATACAAGGGCTTTGATGAAAATGAGACACTAGAGCATAAAACATGGAGGGGTAAATTAACTCTGTGGGCACAGAGGAAATCAGAGAGGAGTTTTAGAATACCAAAGTGTCTACAATTTCAGAAATCCATCAAAGTCTTCAAATATACAGCCTCACATATGAAGGGCTTTTTTTTTTTAACTGTATTTTTTTGTCTTTTCTTTTTTGGTATTGGAGCTTGAACCAAAGAACTTGCTAGGCAAGTGCTTTCCATTGAGCTACATTCCAGCTCATAGGAGGGGCATTTTATAAACAATTTTCATATTTCCTTTACCCAGATGTACAGATTCTTCAAATGTATATATTTTAACACCTTTCACTATCTATATGAATGCATATGAATATTACACATGTTCATAATATACATGGGAGGGTTATCTATGTAAAACAATATCATTGCCCCAAAGGTCAGAATTGTAAAACAAATGGACTCACAACACTGACATCCCAGATCTCTCTTCTACTATTCTATCTTTCCATCTAATTCTCATATGTCTATCACATTATTTTATCCTGTTTCTTTTCTTTAAGTTAGCATATATGTGTGTATTTTCTTATCCATAAGTATAGAAAAGAGACTACATTCTTATTTCACATTTTTACCAGGAGTATCAAACTCTAGGAGAGTAAAATTGAGTAGCCTGCTTCTGACATGAATCCTACTTCAGACTGCTATTTATCATTTATAGTAAAATTTACTTTATCTTAGTTTTTTGAGATGATCTCTTGCTAGATAATGAGAGATGGGCTTGAACTCATAATTGTCCTACTGGAATGCCAGACTTGCTCGCATTATTACTTTCTACATGATGACTCAGGTCTTACACTTGATTTCATGATTGAGATAAATCCCCTACCTTCTGTTGCCATATCTCGCCCAACTTCCATCTTAACATAACTCATACATATAATTATGAAGGAAAGAAAGAAAATTTATTTCTCATTTTCCAACTGCAAAATGCTGTCTTAAGTCAACTCTGCCTGCTTTTCAGTAGTCCAACTCTTCCTAATTACTTTTAGAGTTTGAACACATGGACATGTCTTACTTTGCTTATTACAGAGAGCTTAGGCAGTCCTGCAGCTTTCATATTGGCCTCACTTAGGGCTAATGTTTTCAGTACAGATGTACAAGTGCCAAAAAAAGTTTGATTTGAAGAAGAATTGTCCAAATTATAAGAGCTAAGCACAATTTAAAAAAATTACTTTTAACTTCAGTTATAAAAAGATAAAATTATATAAGGCAAATAAAATAAATCATGAGAAATGAAATTGCTTTATACACATGTCAATTTTCTTCTATTGAAATAAATCATTTATTTTTAGGAGTGGAAGCACTCATTTCAACATTAGAAAAATAATGCTATTTGTTTTCAACATAAAATAACCCTCAGGTGGAATAGACATATTGATTTTTTTAAAATGGATTTCAAATAAATCCAATGTCTTTATAATGAAAACTTACATTTACCAGAAATATTAGTTACATAAGCGAGTGGCTTCCCAAGGAAACAGAAAATTGCATTCCTTTTTTCTCATTGGTTTTTGTTAAATACAATTTGTCCATTCTGTTTGACTGGCCAATTTGATTGTTGTGCTTTAAAACTCAGCTACATGCAATATAGATTCACAGGCTTGACTTAGGAAAACTGAACCTACACAGCACAATAATTGAATCCACACATTAATTAGAACCAGAGATAAACCTCAGTTTATTGTCACTGGGCTTCTGGGCTGAAGGAATCTAGAAATAGGGTGCTCTGGTATTCTGACTGATTTTCTAGGATATTTGGTAGCAAAGATCAAGGAGGAGAAAGCGGAATAGCTGTGCAACAACTGTAATCAAATGCACACACTGTGGCATCTCCACAACAAAATAACAAAGACAGTAGAATGATGCCCATTTTTATGAATAGCCAGTCTCCTTCCCCTAGAAATTTTCACACACAATAATCACTGTTGAATATGTTCCCTTTTGCCAAATTTGAACATTATTTTAGAGGTATGTTGCCTGATGGCAATGGGGATTCCTGATAAACTATGAATCATGCAGCTAAATGACTGAAGTCTCTAACCCAATAATGCAAAATAACATCATCTCCTTTGTATTAATTCATTGAAGGAACTTCTGGAAACAGATGTGGGAAATAAAGTAGTTTATATTATTTCAGTGAGAAGCTATTATAATAGATCTTCTCCACAGCTGATACACACACACACACACACACACACACACACACACACACACACGCATGTCCTAGTGGTATAAGTATTCCAGACAGCTAGTAGGTATCTGAGCATTCAGCTAATATTTGACTCCAGCCCTTACTTTCTACCCCCCCTTTATTCCCTTATTTGGTAAATGTCTACTAAGCACCTATGTGCGAGTAGTTATACTATTTGATAAACAAAGTCCTGTTTCTCTATCATTTTTCCTATTCTAGTGCATTTTAGATGTGGATCAATATTGTCAGAACACACTTCGATTGTTTCATAAATGTTTAGCAAGCCATTGTTATAATAGTTGTTGACTCCTCATTGACTACCAATAGAATCCAACATTTTTCTTGACATTTAGATCTCTCTGTGAGACATTTCCCTCTAGATATTCTTTCTGTGTTTCCCCCACTCGATTGTAAGATTCTTGGCTGAAGTTTAGTGCATTGCAATGGACATTTATTGAGCACTGTAAGTAGTGATTGTGTTAGACATGGGGCTAACATAGCGAGTAAGATCTAAAGAATTTTTTTTATTGCAGAGAAGCTTGACACCAGAAATGAATATTTTCAATATAACATGGCTGAGTGCTGTAACAAGACTTAGCACAAAATATTCAACTAGCACAGAGGAAATGCTTGTAACTAAGAATAAGAGTTAAGAAAGAGCTTCTTCAAGAGGTGTAGGCTTCATATATCATTCAACTTTATAGTCCCATGTTATAGCATAATTCTTGGTACACAATACCAAGAACGAATATATAATTCTTATACTTAATATAATTCTTATATTTAATTTGGAAGACTCCTCTTTCTGACACTTGTTTTCTTGTTCCCTATCTTCTTTGGCCTAGATATTTTTCTTTATTACCATCTTTGCCTTTTAGATGTCTAGTTCAAATGTCACCACCTTCTCCATGGCTTTCCTGATCACTGAAACAAGTAAATCCACATGCAATAACATTATATTATATGAGAGAAAATAAGAGCAACTTCTAAGATTCATTGAAGTGACTGTCACTAGTGTGCTCATATCTTTCAAGCTTAGTTCTAAGGCTAGACTTCTACCTTGAGCCCCCAATTGCCGAGTTGACATGGTTGTTGGATGCCACACAAGGAACAGATATGAAGGAAATTGTAAACAGAACTTGGTATCATTTCTGTGGCACTGTCTTATTTCCATTTCAATGTTTCTTTTCCATGCTAGTGAATAGCATTATTCATGTACTCTGTTGCTCAAGGCAGATGGAAAAGATTGGTATTTGGCTCACTGCATGTACCAAATTTAGACCATTACCAAGTTTTCTTGATTCTACCTTCTACGCATTTCTCTGTGTCCAGAGTTACTGTCCACTGTTACTTCCTGGCTAGAAAAGAAGCAAGAACATCCTATCTTGTCTCCTTACTTCCAGCCTTGTTTTCTCCCAAACACCACTTCAATCTTCAGCCAGACCTATGGAATAGAATTGAAGACTGCATACCTAAAGCCACATAATCTTTGATCAGGGAGTAACTGCTGGCAGAATTGGCTATGCACATGTAAAAATTTGAAGTTAAATCCGTATCTATCACCCTTCACGAGAATCAACTCCAAATAGATCAAAGACCTCGAGGTAAGAGCAGGTATCCTGAAGATATTTCAGGATGTGATAGGAAATACAGTAGGCCCCCTTGGCACAGCTTGGCACAACTTCTCACATGAAGATCCAGAAACACAACCAATCAGAGAAAGATTGGTTAAATGGGATCATATTAAACTGCAGAGCTTCTGCACAGCAAAGGATAAACCTAGCCAGATAAATAGAAAGCCCATGGACTAGGAGATCTTCACTAGCCGTAAAGCAGGCAAAGGCCTCATATCAAAATTATAATCAGAGCAAAGTATAGTAGTGATACAAAACAAAGCATAGTAGTGATCCATTCTGGCCATATTCCCACCAGCATTAGTTATTAGATTTCCTGATAATGGCCACTCTAACTTGAGTGAGGTGGAATCTCAAAGATGTTTTGATTTGCATTTCTTTTATGGCCAGAGATGTCAAGCATTTCTTCATGTGTCCATAGGCCATTTTTATTTCTTCCTCAGAGAAATCTCTCTTTACATCTTTAGCTCACCTTTTAATTGCATGGCTGTTTCTTTGAGGATTTGTTTTTGAGAGATTCAATTTTTTGAGCTATAGTTAGGTTTTAGATATGAAGCCTTTGTCTGCTATATGGCTAGTGACGGTCTTCTCCCACTTTGTAGCTTTCTTCTTAACTTGCTAGCTATGTCCTTTGCCATACAGAGGCTCTGCAATCCCATTGGTCCAAACTTTCTTTAATTGTGTTTAGGGCCTTTATTGAGAAAGTTTTGACCTGTGCCAAGGAGCCCAAGTGTATCTCCTATTCCTTCCTGTAAAGTTTTCAGGGTATTTGCTTTTACCTCAAGGTCTTTGATCCATTTGGAATTAATTCTGGTGACATAGAAGGATCCAACTTTAGTTTTCTACAAGTGCTTAACCAGTTTTGCCAGCTTAAGAGGCTGTCTTTCTTCCATTCTATTTTTTTTTTGCTTCCTTATCAAAGACTAGGTGGCCATAAGCCTGTAGGTTTATTTCTGGGTCTTTAGCTCTATTCCATAGATCCTCAGGCTGGTTCTTGTGCCAGTATCAAGCTGTTTTGCTTAGTATAGTTCTGTAATAGAGTCTGAAGTTTGGTGTTGATATTCTTCCATCACTGTTCTTTCTGCATGGCCATTATCAAGAAATTCAATAACAGATGCTGGTGGGGATGGGGCCAGAAGGGAATGCTATTATACTGTTGGTGGGAGTGTAAACTCATGCAACCACTCTGGAAAGCAGTATGGGTATTCCTCAAAAGACTAAACATAGAGCTCCCCCATGACCCAGCAATCCCACTCCCTGGCATTTACTCAAATGTCCACAAACAAGGGCATACTAAAGTTACTAGCACAATGATGGTCATTGCAGCATTATCTACCATAGCTAAGATATGGAACCAACCCAAATGCCCCTCAGTAGATGAATGGATAAAGAAGATGTACTTATATTAATGTACCTACTACCTGGCAAATATATCTATAACCCTCTATACATTCCAATAAAAAGTTTTAAAAAGATAGAGATTCCCTTCTTGAACACTTGTTTGTTAAACATGTCATTTGAAATATGATGTAAAAATCAATGTTAATAAATTCTTTAATAAAAAAGATAAAAATATAATTAAAAATTTTAAGGATGTACTTATACACAATGAAATTCTACATTGCCATTAGAAAAAATGGCATTGCCCCATTCATAAGAAATGAAAGACTTGAAAAAAATCATAATAAGTGAAGTAAGCCAGACCCAAAGGAACATGGGCTTCATGGTTTCACTCTTTCGTAATAATTAGTGCACATCCAGGTTTATCCTAGCAGAGGATTACAATAGTTCAAAAGCTATGTATATATGGTCATATAGAATAAGATTAAATAACATGAACTCTAGGATATGCATATGAGGTTTATCTTTGTGAATGTTGTTCTTATTGTACTATGCGAAGCTATTTCTTTTCTCTTTTTCCCCCTTATGGTTAATCTCATGTGGTTATTGTATCTGACTTTGTTACCTGATACATTGTATATGCATTTATGTGTTATTTGAAGGAATGGAAGGGGGAAAACAAGATGAAAGGGAGGCGGTTGGGGGAGTGAAAAGGGGACAAGAACACAAGAGGTGCTATCAATTTTCGAGAAGTAATACACCTATTACCTGATGAATGTTACTGTAACCCCTCCCTACATTAACCTGAAAATAAAATACAAAAAAAGAAATGTGAATCAAAACCACATTGAGATTCCACCTCACCCCAGTTAAAATGGCCATCATTAAGAAATTTAATAACAACAGATGCTTATGGAGATGTGGCCAGAAGGGAATGGTACTACACTGTTAGTGGGAGTGTAAACTGGTTCAACCACTCTGAAAAGCAGTATGATGCTCCTGAAAAGACTAAATAGAGAACTTCTCTATGATCCAGCAATCTCACTCCTAGGCATTTACTCAAATGAACACAAACAAGACCACATTTAAGCTATTAGCACAACAATGTTTGTTGCATAGCTAATATATGGAACTAACCAAAATGACCCTCAGTATATGATTAGATCAAGAAAATGTGTTGTATATACACAATGGAATTCTATGCTTCGAATGATTTCACCCTGTTCAAAAGGAAATAGAAAGACTTGGTAAAAATCATATTAAGTGAAGAATCCAGTCCCAAAGAAACATGGTTTCCCTCATTCATAATAATTAGTATATGTCTATTTTGTCCAAGCAGAGGATCAAAATAGTTCAATAGCTATGTATATATGACTATATAAAATGATGTTAATTGAAATGAATTCCAAGAAATGGAGACAAGAGGGTTTTTATGGTGTTTTAATGTACTATGTGAAGTTATTTCATTTTGTTTTGTTTTGTTTTCCCCATCTTTGGTCTTTCTCCTGTTGTCGGTATTTTTGATTTTGGTGCCCTGTGTCTTGTGTATATATGTATTTGATTTTGGGGAGGGAAGGAGCATAACAAAATGGTGAAAGAAAGGACAAGTTGCAAACCAGTGCAACAGCGGTAATCACAAGACACTATGTTGGATATGAACTTTACAGCTTGTGTGGAGCAGGGAGTTGGGGTGGGGAGTGGGAGAAAAATTAAAGGGGTGGTAATGTTGTTTGACCAAAAATGTACTCATCACATTACTTACGTAACTGCACCCCTCTCCACATCACTTTTACAATAAAATTAAATAGTAAAAATTAAATGCTAATTAATTAAGGCCCATCCTTAGGAGGCTTTTTTTAAAGCAAATTCTAGCTGCTTTTCTAATGAAGTTGAAAATTAGACAATGACTATTCAGCCTTCTTTGATTTGACCTCATCTTCTTTCAATTCATACTGGAAAATTTCTTCTATAAAGAGCCAACCAAATACGCCACCATGTCCACATTTTTTTATATGATAGGATCTCACTATTTCCCCTGACTTTTTTTGTAGGTTGTGAGGGCTTGAACTCAGGGCCTGTGCTCTGTCACTGAGCAATTTTGGTCAAGGTTAGCACTGTACTACTTTGAACCATAGTACCACTTTAAGTTTTCCGGTGGTCAGTTGGAGATGAGTAACTTGGGCTCTTTTCTGCCTGGACTGGCTTCAAACTGTGATCCTTAGATCTCAGCCTCCTGAGTAGCTAGTATTACAGGCATAATCCACTGTCACTCAGCTTCCCAGGTCCTTCTGAACCACAGTCTTCCTATCTTATTGCCTCCCAATAAATATTTTTAACTGTACTAAAGTTCATGAAATAATTACAAATGCCATATCTATAGGTATTTGGTGAATAGAAATGAAAGGGTATTAGAGTCCAACCCAGGCCAAAACATTAAGTAGGCCCCATGTCAAGGTGTTGTTTGTCTATAGTACCCTTTACTTGGAGGAATAGGTAGGAAAATTACAGTTTAAGATAGGGGCCGGGAGTTTGGCCTAGTGGTAGAGTGCTTGCCTAGCATGCCCGAAGACCTGAGTTCGATTCTTCGGTACCACATACATAGAAAAAAGCTGGAAGTGGTGCTGAGGCTCGAGTGGTAGAGTGCTAGCCTTGAGAAAGTCCAAGGACAGTGCTCAGGCCCTGAGCCCAAGCTCAGGACTGGCAAAAAAAAAAAAAAAAAGATAGGCCGTGGGCAAATCATAACTAAAGTGTTAAAGGGGAGCATTGGAGACATGGCTTAGGTTGCCAGATGTCTGCTTACTAAGTATGAGGCCCTGAGTTAAAGCAATACTGACACTGAAAACAAAGCCATATATAAACATTTCAATTCAACTTCAATCTCTATATTCTATATGTTGTAGCTTTATTGCCATATCCCCTTTGGGATATGGCAACAACATCTTACTTGATACAGGTATGTACCAGTATTTGATCTAACACTACATTTTCCTACCTGAATTCAGAGCTTGCAAAGCTTAAAACAGATTCCTATTTGTTTCAAAACACTAAAGACACTCATTCAGATAACTTCTGAGTACATACATCGTCTGACCATTCCTTACGTTTCAAATCCTCTTCTTCCCTCTTCTAGTTCCTCAGTCACACTGATCTATATGCTATTACTTCATGAGATCTTGTGTTTTCAATAACTCACTTGTTTGGTGAGTTATTAAATTATTTTTCCTATTCTCTCTATCTTTGCTGTATAGCTTTTAACCTTCCCTGGTCCTTTTTCACCTCACACTGGCTGCCATATTCTGCTACTTGGTCAGGATTTACTGCTAAATTTAATCACAGCACTTCCTATATTAGTCCATCTCTCTGTTCAAATCTCCTCTTCTGTGAGTAAGCAAAACTGATCTGCAAACATTGTAATAAGTTGTGTCACCAGGCATCATCTAAGATCTGGAATATAACAGCTTCTCAAGAAACATATCATGATCAAATGTTCTAAGGATCCTGGTGCTCTACATGTAGGAATTGGAAGAGAATATATTCAAATGTTTGGCAACAGGACAATTAGCAACCCCAATAGTCTCAATAGTTGATTATAGGATACATTCTCTATTAAGTCATAAATTTCTACTACCTGCCCTCCTAACACAGTAGAAAAGGAAGAGTAAAAAAGACACATTTCACGTTTCTAGTGCTAAAAATATATAATAACTGCACCTACTGCAGCAATAACAATCACTCACTAACTACTTAGTTTGGGGCGGGACACTGTAATATATATTATATGTGGATTACCTCATTTAAAATTCACAGAAAAGTGATGAGGTAGGTATTACTATTTTTCATAGTTCACAAATGATAAAACTAAAGTTCCAGGTGGTTAAATATATTTCCTATCCACTACTTACAGACTTAGTAAATGACAGAGATTTGCTTTGAGGTCATTGTGCCTGATTTTAAGCACTAAGCTTTTTATTGTTTACTCATTGTTGTCCAGAAAATAATTACATTTCAAAATCCAAACCCTGCCACACAAACATGCTTTGTGCATACAAAGCACTTTGTAGACATGCCTAAAGGGAATCCTTAGCCTAAGCTCCTCAAGCAGCCTCCTTCTTGCCAATTTCTTTAAACATGAATCAAAAAAAGAAAACTCTAAGGAGCCAAACCACAGTGGTCACTGACAGTTTCTTTTCTGCCACTGAAGATTCTGAAAACTTGCCTGGAAATCTGTATTTAGTCGCTTGTATGTTTCCTGTAGCAATATTGATTTCAGGTTCTTGTTGCAATGTTTTTGATGGGATTGATGATTACAGATATGGAAGAATTGATTTGAGTGTTTCTGTGGGCTGAGTACCAAACATGGAAAACAGGAGAAGTGTAGGGAGGACAAGAAGTGAGTATTAAGCTGTGAATCCTCATGGCTATTCTTTAAATAAGTCTTGGCGCAAAAGCCTGACTGGGAAATGACAATCAAATCTCTGTCTAGACCACATAAGACAAGGTATATGAGCATTGCTATGACGGTGGGCATATTTATTCCCTCTTACCCACTCAAATCATACTTCTTTCTTCATATTCAATCCTCATTTTTCTCTACTGTTTTAATTTTTCATGTTTCTTTATGACTCTTTTATATCAGTAACATGCCAGAGATTAGGGATTTACGCCATTGTTTTGCTACAGGATTTATTATAATTCAGTGCCTTTGGATGGTGGGAGGATTGTGAGATGACTGTAGTTACAAAGAAGGGAAATGACCAGATTTCAAAACAAAGATTTGATTCTGGAAAAGGAAGGGATACAAGGACTGCAAAGGGCATTTTTTATTTTTTGAAATCTTGCTTTCATATTTTGTATGGGTTATGGTTTAAATATTGTCACGGTATAAAAACGAGATGACCTTAATTGAGAATAATTACTATTAAAATGATTACCAAGTAGGAGGGAAACGAGAATAAAAACATGAGTAAGGGTATCAATGTGGGAGAAGTAATGCACTCACTACCTGACAAATATAACTGTAACCTCTCTATACATTAACCTGACAATAAAATTTTAAAAAGAAGAAAATGATTACCAGGTAAATATCTATGCACATAAAATCCTTGTGTAATAGGTAATACTAGTCGTCTTGTGTTAGATATCAGCAGTAGTGATTCTAGCTCCATAGGGGCTTGCAGCCACATATTGGCCAACTTTATGTTTCTCTCTTCTCACAGACTGCATTTTTATCTTATTTGTTATCCCCAAATTTCTCCTGAAGCACTCAAAATGCATCTGATGTTTCTGACCTTGTGCTTTTTTAGTCTGAGCCTTCAGAATGATTATTCATTTATTAATGTGCTAAAGAGGAAAGACTTTCCCATTAACAGAAGAAAATGATTTTAAAGAAAGGCAGGAGGTTGTGACATTTGGGCAATCAGACCTTTAATGGAGAAGAGAAAGCATTAAATATCTTCCTTTCATTTATCAGAGAGAAATTCACTTTAAAAGTATAGTGTTCAACTCTACTCAAAGGGACAAAATATGACTTTTCCTGCAGGCCTTTTGACTACTAATTGTAAACATTGGGTATAAAATCACTTAACCTGAAACACATTTGTAGGAAATGTATGAGCATATTTCCTCATAAGAAAAGTAAAAATGAAAACATGTCTAATGACTTTTTACTGTATTAGAGATTGTGACTGAATACAGGAATCATAACAAGGAAAACAAATATAAAGAAATGAAAAGAAGATAGAATTAAATCTAAATGGCTGAAATAGGAAGACTCAAAAGTTCCTTTTACAAAAATATCCATTCAGGTACCAAATGCTACTAATTATGTATCTGCCTACTCCTGGCTGCCTGTAATCAGTCATCATTCATATATAGACAGAAGTCACATTCTAGTTCTGCCCTCTTAATTGTCTTAAGTGAATTATTGGTAAAGTCTGCATACTGAGTGCAGATGAATGGAAGATGAGATAACTGTGAAATGATAAGGAGTAAGGCCAGGGTTGAGATATGACAAGTCAAGAGAAGAAATATGGCAATATATCCTATTTGTTAAAAAGAATGTCTGGACTTTGCCTCAAGGCTCGGATTAAGGTACATGAAGAATATGTAACAAAAATGTTTTTAAAATGAATATGCCATTTGCTCTAGAATTTCCAGTTTAGGAATTTATCTCAAGTAAAACTTTAAGAAATGTGTGCTCTATGGAAACAAGAGTATATAATGAGTGAATGTTATTCTTAATGTATTGTTATTTCTTATCTCTTTTGTTGTCCCTTGGTTATACTCATATTGTTATAGTATTTTGCCTTGTAATCTGGTATACTGTATTTGTTTTTTTGAAATAGGAAAAGTTAGGGTAGAAAACAGGATGAGGGGAAGGGGAGGGAAATGGGGACAAAAAGATGAGGAGCATCAATGTGTGTGAAGTAATGCTCCATCTGGCGAATATAACTGTAACCCCTCTATTAATTATGATAAAATTATATATGAAAAAGAAATGTGTGCTAAAGCAGAGTTATGATAGAGTTTATTGCAGCATGATTTTTCATATGAAAACATTGCAAACAAAAGTATAAAGATAATTGCTAAAACAAATTGTGGCATGGCTATAATACTGAATATAATGCAGCCTTTAAAATACAATCCATCGTACTTTTATTGACATACAATATGATCATAATAATTATCCATGGAAAAAAGTATGTACCAAGGATACAATCCTTTAAAAACAAAAATCTTTGAAAGATGTATATCAAGACAGTTACCTGTAATTGGCTCTAAATAGTTTCTATTTTGGTTGGTTACTTTTTCATCCATTTACCACTTTCCCTTTCTTTTTCATTGTTTTTTTTTGTGTGTGGGGGGGTCATAGGGCTTGAACTCTGGGCCTGGGCACTGTCCCTGAGCTCTTCAACTCAACGCTACTTCTCTGCCACTTGAGCCACTGCCCCACATTCTGTTTTCTAGTAGTTAATCGGAGATAAGTGTCTTTAGTGTGCTCGATGGCTTTTAACTGCAATCCTCAGATCTCAGCCTCCTGAGCAGCTAGGGTTACGGGGCTCCTTTCCTTATTTCTATGTTAAGATATTTGTGTCACAAATATGAATTTGTTTTGATGATTTACAATGATAAATCAAACTTAGTACTATAATGGTATATTTGAAAAAGCATCATTAATCTAGAAACTGGGACTATGTGTTTCTACGATCACATTGCCTACCTTGCTTGCATTAGGCAATAAAAGCATTTATTTCACAAGTTTTTTGAGAGGATTAAATATGAACATTTATAGGAGTGTCTCTGTACAGTGGTTGGCTTATAGATGTATTCAATAAGCACGGAATCTACAATTGAATAGTAAATCAATAACCTATATTTCACATGTGTATTGCCAGGCAAGAGTATATAAAGATTATGCCACTTTGATAGAGAAATTTGCTATTCTTCTGAAGATAAGCAATACATCTCAAAACCTTTCTTTTACTTCTGTCTAAGGGCTGAATGTGATGGGAAGGTCAATCCATACAACCATTCCTTTGCCAGTAGACACTACAATACACAACCCTTCATTATGTCTGCAAAGACAGAGTAGTACAACAAAGCCTGGTTTGCACATTCCCTGTTAAAATGGAAATGTCAACTAAAAATAAGTTTCTTTAAATACTGTCATTAAGAAAACTTAAGCGTTCTGAGCAAACAGATGTCTAAAATGAAATTTATTTTCTAAAGTGTAACTGGGACAATGTAATGCACCAAACTGCTACATATTTAGTTTCTAAAATAGTGATATTGGCAAGACTGTATTGCTCTCTGTTGGTAGCTGGGAGAAACTCTAACAAATGGAAAGCAAATAGTGATTCTGAACTGGATGTGACTAGATTATTCCATCATTTAACAAATATTTATAAAGCAAACACAGACTTTATGTAGCATGTTTTACGGTAGGTACCAATGGCCATTAAGATCTCTGCTTTCAAGGAATTTTACATGTTAAAAGTAAATTACATGTGAAACTTCATTTTATTTCTGTATTCATATAAAAGTGATCTACATGCCCCCTCTGACAAGATAAATGCTTTGTTTCTGAATTTTAGAAACATGGGAAACAGTATCATCCTTGATAATTAAATACATAGATAATTAGAAATTGTTTCATGATCCTATAAGAGAAACCATTTTTTTTGGCCAGTCCTGGGCTTGAGCTGAGGGCCTGAGCACTGTCCTTGGACTTTCTCAAGGCTAGAGCTCTACTACTTGAATCTCAGCGCCAGTTCCAGATTTTTTCTATGTATGTAGTACCGAGGAATCGAACCGGGGTCTTCATGCATGCTAGGCAAGCACTCTACCACTAGGCCAAACTCCCGGCCCCGAGAAAACATTTCTTTGAGATTATGCTGGAATTTTTTTCAGGGAATATTATAAAGATATTTTTCTTTATCCTTATTTCCTTCCCTAAGATATCTTGGAAATGAACACAAAACCCTAAATCTTCTATTTTGTGTGTGTGTAAAGGGGGCCTTAGCTTGGCTTGGGTGCTTTCCCTGAGTTCTTCTGTTCAGGGCTACCACCCTACCCTTGAGCTAAGCTCACTTTCCATTTTCTAGAGATTAATTGGAGATAAGAATCTCTGGTCCTTTTGTGACCGGGCTGGCTTTGAACCTTGATGCTCAGATTTCGGCCTCCTGAGTAGCTAGGATTAGAGGCAGGAACCACAGCACCCAGCTTAAATCTTCTAATTTTAAAGTCCATTTATTATCATTTGAAGGTTTTCATTTTTAAAAATCCTCTCTTTTTCATCTTACAGTCTGTTTGTCTTCATCTCCCATGTGTATATTTAAATACATCATGGCAGAATTTCATGTACCTAATTTATTCATATGTCTTTGTTCTCACATTACTTCAGAATCTAGTATTCAGGAACAATTTAAGGGTGCAACTTTCAACTCATTAATCTAGGAAAGCTGTTTGTTGGTTCCATTCTCTCAATTGTTGAATAATAGTTATAGGATTAAAATGGGAAAGAGTTGGCCTGTACCATTATGGGCAAAATTCTTGTCTTACATGGTTGTGCCAACTCACCTGACAGCACACCAGAAACACACTTCTTTCTCTTGCTTCTGTAGTTTCCTGTCCATTATCTATTTAACCAGGTCTAGGATAACTCACTAATGACTTACTGAATAACATGTCACATATTTGCCTAAAACAAAAGCAAAACTCACCTTTTAGAATTTGAAGTAGAAAACAAATTATAGTTTTTAGAAAATGGAAAGTCTCACATGAAGAAATATTTGACATCTCTGGTCATAAAAGAAATGCAAATCAAAAAAACTCTAAGATTCCACCTCACTCCAGTTAGAATGTCCAAGATCAAGAAATCTAATAACAACAGATGTTGGAGGGGATGTGGCCAGGTGGAATCACTACTACACTGTTGGTGGGAGTGCAAACTCATTCAACCACTATGGAAAGCATTATGGAAATTCCAAAGACTAAACACAGAGCTCCCCTATGACCCAGCAATTCCACTACTTGGCATTTACCCAACCGTCCAGAAACAAGGACATACTAAATCTACTAGCACAATGATGTTCATTGCAGCACTATTTACCATAGCAAAGATATGGAACCAATCCTGATGTCCCTCAATTGATGAGTGGATCAACAAGATGTGGTATTTATACACAATGGAATTCTATGCTGTTGTCAGAAAGAATGACATTGCCCCATTTGTAAGGAAATGGAAAGACTTAGAAAAAATCATATTAAGTGAATTAAGCCAGAGTCAAAGGAACATAGGCCCAATAGTCTCCCTCATTTTTCATAATCAGTAGAAATCTTGGGCTCTCCTAGCACAGATTTACAATAGAACAAAATGTAGAGACATTAGTCCAAATAGTATGACTCGAAATGTAAGGACCTCCAGGATAAGGAAACAAAAGCCGTATAATGAGTGACTGTTATCCTTAATGTACTATGTTATCTCTAATCTCTTTTGTTGTCCCTTGGTTATCTCATATTGTTACAATATTTCACCTTGTTACGTGATATATTTTATATGTGCTTAATTGGTTATTTGAAATTGGATAGCAAAGGGGGGAAATCAAGATTAGTGGGGGGAAGATGGGAGGGAAATGGGGATCATGTCATAAGAAAGGGTATCAATGTTTGTGAAGTTATGCACCTTCTATCTGGTGAATATAATGTAACCCTTCTATTAATCACAATAAGAAATTTAAAAAAAAAGAAAATGGAAAGTCTCGCATGTTAGTTTGTATATTCACTATCTCTTCCAAATTTTTAATGGTGAGCTACAGACATAACGCTCTGATTTCTACATAACTGTCAATCAGTTATGCTTAGGCGATCTATGTTTTCCTCAACTACCTTCCCATTCCTCTCATTGTCATGCTATTGTCAATTTGAAACCTACTTTTTTTCAGTTCTGTAAAGATCCCTCATTTTTCTGGGAAAACTTTTCAGATCAAATCCACCATAGAAAGATAGATAGACAGACAGACAGACAGATGGATCAGTCTCCAGACTATCAGAATCAAATGGAACAAGTTTGGTATGGTAAGAGATAACCTGGGGTTGGATAGTAGATTGATGACAGACCAAATACAGTCTTGGTCTAGTTGACAGTAGAGTTGGTAGTAGTGTGAGATCAATAGAAAGTTCTTAAAGACAGTGGCAGAAAGGTTAGGCTTTGAAAAATTCATGCATCTACTTTATGGAGAATTTAAGTAGATAAGGGAAAGACCAGTTACAAGGCCATTTTTTGTATTTTCAGAAGAAGGAAATGATGGCTGTGGACTACTACGTAGGTAAGGGAGGTAGAAAGTACTTAGTAAATTCCAGGCATAGTAACAAAAAAGTCAATAAACCTTTTTTTAACGATTGAGTTTGGAGAATGAAGAAGATGGAATCCAAAGTGATCTGTGCTCTGACTTGTGTAAGACAGATGGCTAGTAATATAAGTATTGTGTGTCTGTGTAATGGGATTAAAGTCATAAGGTAGTTAAGAGTGTGGTGTGTTGTTAAGAGTTTTAGGTTTTAGTTTTCCTTATTTTTCTTTAGTACTAGGTGTTGAACTCAGGGCCTTGTGTTTCCTAGGCAGGGTTTATTACCACTTGAGTCATGCCTCAGATATCCATTTGTGTGTGTGTGTGTGTGTGTGTGTGTGTGTGTGTGTGTGTGTGTGTGTGTGTGTGTCTAGGGCTTGAACTCAGAGAATGGGCACTGTCCTTGAGTGTTTGTACTCAAGGCTAGCACTTTACACTTTGCGACGCAGCCCCACTTCCAGTTTACTCATGGTTAATTATAAATAAGATCCTTACAGTCTTTCCTGCCTGGAATGCCTTCAAACATCAGTCCTCAGATCTCAGTATTCTGAGTAGCTAGGATTACAAATATTAGCCACCACTGCCTGGATCAAACTCCTTTTTCATTTTAGTTTCAGATAAAGTCTTACAATTTTTCCTGGGCTGCCATTAGACTGTGATATTCCTGGTATGACTCCTGCACAGCTGGATTTATAAGTGTGATTTATTTGTTGAGGGGAAATTTTGCTAACTTAGTGTCCAAGCTTCCCTGATGATTTTCTAGATCTCCTGTATAGGTGGTATTACAGACATGAGCCACTATGCCTAGCTTTAGATTTTCCTTTTAACCTAAGGTTTTTATTTAGCAGAATGCTTTATTATATTACTAAGGCATCAGTAATTATCGCTTATTCTTAGTGAACATGTACTGGTGCCAAGCAATGTTCTTCATGCTTAACGAATTTTAATTCACTTAGAGATCAATGAATAATAATACTTATGATTTCATGATCATCATTACCATTACTTCAATATATAGTGTTTGTAAATTTTTCTTCCTATAGAATTCATTTAGTCAACTACCATAGCAAAGCCATATTCTTCAGAGAAATTAGAAAGCACTTGATGGCATTATAGCGATCTTTAATTCCATTATTATCCTGAAGGACTTGGCTTTTGTTGTTGTTTTAACATAGCTAAAACCTATCTTAAAAATATGTTACTTTTATCTGTGTATTGATTCCCATTAATTGCATTCATTCAAGTTATTATAGCTAATATTATTTTCCGATTTTTTTGCTTATTTACTGAAGATATATATGACTGGACTATGATACTCTATTCTAATCTAGAAAAGAAAAGGGTCAGTAGGGTTAAAAGTGAAGTGTTAAGTTTTTGGAAAGTTGGCACAACTGAATACCCCTACAGACAGCCTTTGTATTTTATATTTTTTTCATGAATTTTATTGTAATTAAAAAAAGGGTTACATTATATTTGCCAGAAAGGAGGTGCATTAATTCACATACATTGATAACCTTTCTAATGTCTTGGTCCCCATTTCCCTCCCCTCACTGCTGCCCTTCATCTTGTTTCCCCTCCTTCCCTATGCAATTTCAAATAACCAAATACAAATATATCCAATATATCACATAACAAAGTAAGATACTGTAACAATGTGAGATAACCAGGGGACAGCAAGAGATGAGAGATAACATAGGACATTAAGGACAACAATCACTCATTATATGGCTTTTGTTTCTATATCCTAGAGGTCCTTCCATTAGCATCATCATATATGGCCTTATGTATCAAGGTTTTGCTCTATTGCAAATCTATGCCAGGAGAGCCCAAGATTTTTACTGATTATGACAAATGAGGGAAACCATTGAACCTATCACTTAATATGATTTTTTCTAAGTCTTTCTATTTCATAACAAATGGGGCGATGTCATTCTTTCTGACAACCGCATAGAATTCCATTGTGTACAAATACCATATCTTGTTGATCCACTCATCAACTGAGGGACATCTGGGTTGGGTCCATATCTTTGCTATGGTAAATAGTGCTGCAATGGACATCGTTGTGCTAGTGAATTTAGTATGTACTTGTTTCTGGACAATTGGGTAAATGCCTAGTAGTGGAATTGCTGGGTCAGAGGGGAGCTCTATGTTTAGTCTTTCGAGGAACTGCCATACTGCTTTCCATAGTGGTTGAATGAGTTTGCACTCCTACCAACAGTGTAGTAGTGATCCCTCCTGGCCACATCCCCTCCAGCATCTGTTGTTATTAGTTTTCTTGATCCTGGCCATTCTAACTGTAGTGAGGTGGAATCTTAGGGTTGTTTGATTTGCATTTCTTATATGACCAGAGATGTTGAGCATTCTATAGGCCATTTTTGTTTCTTCTTCAGAGAAGACTCTCTTTAAGTCTTTGGCCCATCTTTTAATGGGATGGTTGTTACTTTGGAGATTAGTTTTGGAGTGATTCAATTTTTTGAGCTGTTGATATATTTTAGATATGAGGCCTTTGTTGTATGGTTGGTGAAGATCTTCTTAAATTCTGTAGTCTTCCTAATTAATTTACTAGCTATGTCCTTTGCCATACAAAAGCTCTGCTGTTTAATGTAGTCCCACTTATCCAGCCTTTCTCTGATTTGTGTGATTCTTGGTCCTTATTAAGAAAGTTTCTACCTGTGCCAAGGAGGCCTAGTTTATCTCCTATTCCTTCCTGTAAAGTTTTCATTGTGTCAGCTTTTACCTCCAGGTCTTTGATCCATTTGGAGCTAATTTTAGTGCAGGGTGACAAAGAAGGATCCAACTTTAGCTTTCTGCAGGTGCTTAACCTGTTCTGCCAGCACCACTTGTTGAAGAGGCTGTCTTTCTTCCATTCTATTTTTTTGGCTCCCTTGTCAAAGATTAGGTGGCTATAGGTCTGTGGTTTAATATCTGGGTCCTCAGTTCTATTCCATTGGTCTTCAGGCCTGTTCTTGTGCCAGTACCAAGCTGTTTTGATAATTATAGCTCTGTAATAGAGTCTAAAGTTTGGTATTGAAATTCTTCCTGCGCTGTTCTTTCTGCTAAGAAGTGTTTTTGCTATACGGGGTCTTTTATTATTCCATATGAAATTTTGGATTGCCTCTTCTATTTCTTTAAAGAATGACATTGGAATAGTGATGGGTATTGCGTTGAATTTGTAGACAGACCTTGGCAAGATTGCCATTTTCACGATATTGATTCTTCCAATCTAGGAGCATGGAAGGTTTTTCCATTTCCTCAGTTCTGCTTTAATTTTCTTTTTCAAGGTTTTAAAGTTTTCATCAAAAGGTCCTTTACATTCTTAGTTAAGATAATTCCTAGGTACATTATTTTCTTTGAGGATATTGCAAAAGGAATTGCTTTCCTGATTGTTGCCTCATTCCTCTCACTGTTGGCATAGAGGAAGGCAGTTGATTTTTGAGGGTTAATTTTATACCCTGCTACCCTTGAAAGTAATTTTATAAGGTTAGGGTAGAAAGCCCCTCAAAACTTTTATCTGGTTTACATGCTGATAATCTGGGGGGTTCAACCTGCTTGTGCCTATGTTATTTTGATCGTTACTACAGATTGTCTGGGCCAATCTACTATGCTAACTGTCAAGATAAAAGAAGTTTGCTTATTCTTTAGGAAATTAATGCAAATTGGCAGTTTTCATGTTAATGTCAGTTTTGATCATTATACACCACCTTTGCTTCATTTGAGAATGGATCTTATTTTGTTTAAGATGTGGATAAAAAAGACAGTATATTCATTTTTTTAATTACACAAGGAAACATCCTCAGATGATATCCATGACACTGCACAGACAAGGAATAGGATTTTGAGGCAGAACATTTGAGGAAAAACAAAGGTTTGGAATCCAGGAACAGAGTACTAAATAGGCTTATGACAAACCCATTTGGATTCAAAGTCTATTGCCATGATCACAGAACTTTGTATTTTATCAATCATAATGAAACAGAAAGTAAAGCATGACTGAAATAGCTGACAGAATGAAGTAATAAGCATGATTTGGAATGCAACCATCATTGCAACTGAACTCAGCCTCCCTAGCCACATGCATCCTCATTTATTAATCTATTAGGAAAATCTTCACCTAAGAAAGGATTGCCAGAGACACTTGTTGGGATTTATAGGCAAGGAAAGCTCCTTGATTTACAGCAGAAAAGATGATACAGGAAGCTGAGTAAATGGAGCTGCCAAAACTCAGGATAAATAGGAACTCACAATTGGATTATTTGCAATATACTGTGACAGGAAAAACTCTTAGGCTCTCTGTAATGGAAGTGGCACCATGGAGCCATCCACACTACCAAGGAAGAAAACTGATGGGGCCCAAGAGGAAGTCTGTGCCCTTGGCCTGAAGTTCGCTACCCACCCAGGCAAATGCACATGGGAGGTTTGACTTTGTCATTTACAATGGTCCAGATGGTGCTGTCCAAAGCCAGAATCTCTGGGCCACCAGAACAGCATGGCAAAACTTTCAGCTCCTCCTGAATCAAATACTGGCTCTTGTGGCAGGCAAGTCATGGAAGTGTGCCACCTGTTTGCAGCCAAAATGCTACAGAATTCCCTCTCTTATTCTCATCCAAGATTTGACTTTGAAATATTACAGTTCTAAAATATGTGTTGAGGAGAAATTTGTTATTCATTTTAGATACTATTTCCGATCTTTAAATAGTGACATCATCAGAAATTCAACTTCAAAATAATAAAGGACGCTCTTGTATTTGCATTTTTTCTCCAAGGTGCAGTTGATTTAGAAATAAAAGCCTGTGATAGAAATGCAGATTATAGCTGGCAAATGATTTTCTTTGAGTGATAAGCCTATACAAAATTCCATATGGCTTGACAATTGATTTTGGCTTGACCTGTCACTGGAATAGAGTTTATAAGTGACCCACATTTTTCTACAACGGTTTCAAGCCAGATCTCTCAAAAGTGTCATTGCTTCCCTTTTGATCCTCTGTTATGTCTGGGCCACACTCTCTACCACACTAAGCTCCTTCATGGGCAAGAACAGCCCTCTACCTCTTTCTTGTCCAATGTAATGCACTTCATAGAGTAAACAATTTTTCTTGCCAGTCCTGGGCTTGAACTCAGGTCCTGAGCATTCTCTTATATTTTTAAATTTGATCATATTTATCATGCTTCTTTAGAAGCCTTTGCATTTCTAAGTATTTTAAGAAATGATCTTATGAAGTTATGATATGAAAATATCTTTAGATACTATCAGACAAAATACAGAAAAAAGTTAAATCTCCACTCCTACAAGCAGCAACAATATCAAGGTAGTATTTTTGACACTGTACTTCAACTGAATTTAATGAACATATAATATATTGGGTTGAGCATTTAAAATAACTTGTTAAGACAATAAAAATCAAATAAATCAGCAATACCAAGTCTATATGCCAGAGAAACTTTAAGAGAGCAATTCACAAGTCTCATATTCCTGACCCCAGGTACTTGGAAAGTGGATATCAGTAGGATTGGGGCTTGAGGCCAGCCCAGGCAAAATGTTAGCAAGATCCCATCTCATGATGGGTTTGGTGGTATAGAGCTGGAATCATCAGCCATGAGGCTGATGTGGGAGTACTGGAGAATTGTGGACTAAGGCCAGCTGATGGCAATACCACTACTTTGTACAGGCAGAAGAAACAGGTTCAATGTATCTGTTTATCCCATTTTTACATTAGAAGTAGTTGATATTCATTTCTATCAGTACATGAACTTCATAATAATAAGATGCAGATAATATGAAGTCAGGAAGTGTGAGGCTCTACTAGGAAGAGCTTTGTGAAGAGAGGTGGGGAAGTAAGACAATGTATTTCAAGTCTTCTGGAGTACTTGTTACCGGCTGTTTTTATTGATCTCTAAAAAAAACTTGAGCTGATTCAAAGAACAATGTTAAAGGTAATGTGTAAAACTATAGGGACATTATCTATCATCTGGAGTTCTAGAATCTTCATATATGATTTAAATAGGTATGCATGAGTGTAAAAATAAGGCTTGATGTATATATGTACATGTTTTAAGGGAAATCAGAGTCACAGTTATCAGATATTGGGTTTTAAATACCCTAAAGTGCATTAAAATTAACATAGGTTAAAAGGGGTTCATAGTGTTTGAAGGAAACTTCAGTAGACTGGGGAGGTTTTGCTTTCTAAGTAACTAGAAGCATTTGCTGGAAAATTGTTGAGAAACTGGGTAGCTCCTCTCTCTCCTGGCTGAACTTCATGCTGTCAATAAATGTAAAATTGTAGCCTCTGTATTATCTCTGAATTTCTATATGCTCAGTTCAATTAAACATCATGGGTTGAGTCACATTTCACAATACGGTTCCAAGATCCTACGGCAAAATTTGGCTGGCACACCTTAAGGGAAAAGTTTATTCTCATATGATCAGCTGGGTTTAGAGAAAGCCTTGGAGAAAAATCATATAGTCTAGGTCAAATGATTCCACATGTCCTATCATTTGTGGCTCAGATGGAGAAGTTGTACCAGTTACATGGTACATACAGAGCACCTGAGGCTTATTGCTGTTGGGAGACTATAGGAAATGGAAATGTGAGATTTACAGACACTACAAAAAATATTGTGTTTAGAAGCTACAGAGAAAGGGAATGGAGAGAAGTAGAGAGTAATAAAGCAAAAAAGGTTGAAATTTAATCATCTTATGATTATATAGTAATTTACTTTTAATTTAATACACAATAGAGGGTAATTGCTATTTCTCATTATTTACTGTAACTATTCTGCTTATATTATCTGATAAGACATTTTCAAATTCCCACCCTGAGTGATTTATGTGTAATGATAATTCAGTGGCAGTTTATTATACACCTAATCTAATTTTCCATCCTAAATAAAATATTGAAATGAAAATCTAACTAGGCTTTTTATATATTTATATATTGTATATATAAAATCAAGATGGAGCTAGATTCCTATATGGAAAGTCTTAGTTTAATGAGACAGTCAATCAATTATATCTAGTTTCCTTATATTTTCAAAAGAGTCCATATCCATTAGCTGGAATTAAAATGATATATTTATAAGATTAAACAGCTTTATGTGCAGTTTTGTAGCATCTATAATTTACCCTGCTCATGTTTGAAAATGCTTGCTTTTCCTTCTGACTCAATACAAGTGGATTTTTAATTAATTAAATTGCTGCATCATCTTTCATTTCCTTTAACAATATCCTTGAAAATGACAAAATGAATTTGACTGTCGACATTGAAATTTACTATCTTCATTGTTCTTAGAGATCAGTCTCACAATCTGGCTTGATGTTAGTTGGGAGACTGGCTAGAACTAGGAGGCTAGGCAAGTTAAATTGTTATTAGAAAACTAATAACAAATTTTAGGGAAGAGGATTATGTTACAAAGTTCATTCAAATGAAATGTAATGAAAAGAGGGCAATTGTACAAATGGTATTTTCTTGATGAGATGTGGAAATTGTAGAGATGAGAATAAAGTTGTAGTGATACTCTTTGCTTTATTCATCATACCAATTTGGTGACATGAAAAAGTTCTGAGGTTAAGCTATTTATGTTGTAGCTCAGGGTAAGGTATTTTTTTGTCTGACACTAAGCAAGCCATTTATTGGTTTTTAACCTTAGGTTCCTCACTAACATAATGGTAAAGATTCAATAAAATACCCTGTTTGGTACATCTTTAGTTAGTTTGGAGCTTCTATAATGAAATATCTGCAATAGTTAATTTATGAAGAGAAAATGTTTATTTTAGCTCAGAGCTTTGGAGATTCTACGGCATGATCTATTATTCTCATTGCTTTGAGCTTGTAGTAAGGTAGTATGTCATGTCAGATAGAAAAGAGAGAAAATGGGTTGAGGCCTCATGATCCCTTTTGGATGAATATCCTCAGGAATTCAATGACTTTCTTTTTTTATGTATCTTTTATTGTAATTAATGGAATGGTTACATTATATTCACTTGATAAAAAGTACATTACTTCACAAATATTGATACCCTTTCTCATGTCATGGTCCCCAGTTCCCTCCCTCCCTCCCCACCGCTCATCTTGATTTCCCTGCTTCCCTATCCTATTTCAAATAACCAAATAAGCATATATAAAATGTATCAGATAACAAAGTGAAATATTGTAACAATATGAGATAACCAAAGGACAGCAAAAGAGATGAGAGATATCATAGTTTCTATATTCTTGAGGTCCTTAATTTAGCATCATACTATATGGCCTTTTGTATCTAGATTTTGTTCTACTGTAAATCTCTGCTAGGAGAGCCCAAGGTTTCTACTGATTATGACAAATGAGGGAAACCAGTGAGCCTATGTTCCTTTGAGTCTGATTTAGTTCACTTAATTTGATTTTTTTCTAAGTCTTTCCACTTCCTTACAAATGTGGTGACCTCACTCTTTCTGAAAGAAACATAGACTTGCATTGTGTATAAATACCACATCTTGTTGATGCACTCATAAACGGAGGGACATCTGGGTTGGTTCCATATCTTTGCTATGGTAAATAGTGCTGCAATGAACATCGTTGTGCTAGTGGATTTAGTATGTCCTTGTTTCTGGATGATAGGATAAATGCCAAGTAGTGGAATTGCTGAGTTATAGGGGAGCTCTATTTTTAGTAATTTGAGGAAGTGCCATACTGCTTTCCATAGTGGTTGAATGAGTTTGCACCAGGAATGCAAGGACTTTCTATAAAGCTCCCTTTAAACAATGCCACCCTTGGTACAAACCTTTAACCCAATATTCAAATATTAGCAGGTATCTTTCACCAATTTGATCCTATGACTTAAAAAGATTCACAGAATAGGATTTCCTTAGTCTGCTCACCTATGCAATTAAGTCCTTTTAAGGGGTGAAAGCAACAATTGATGTGATCCTTTGATATCTAAAAAAGACAGTTTAGTTTGCATAATTCTCTTATTTTCTCTTAGGTTGCATATCTTTTTCATGCTGCCCTGGCTTCTCCTTGGTGATGAAACAGGAAGAAATTTCATTTGCAAGAAGAAGCTGAGGGAGGATGCGTGATTTCTAATGAATGGGAATACACAGGAATGGAAGCAGCCTGTAAAATATTCAGATCCACCAATCTCACTGTGTAGTAATGGTGTTAAACCGGAGATGAACATAATACAAGTCTGACAACTTCACAGAACAGAAACGCAAATGAAAGGCAATGGGTTATCAGGAAACTCCCTCTGCACTTCATCTCTGGCAAGCTTCATGATCCAAGATAAGGTTAAAGTGTGAGGCAATTTGTAACTTGGAGATAGAAGAATTCATTTTATAACAGGAAAGCTAAATTATACAGAAAAGAAACTTATTAAGGCAGTTCCACCAGAGTGACTCTGATGAAGGAGAACAATTTTCATCATGTAAATTCTGTTTTCAAATTAGATTTAAGTAATGTAGAAGTGCTTTTATTCATGTTATCCACCATTTAAAAGAAATAAATAATTTGGTTAACTTCACTAGGTGAAATTCCATCACAATCCTTGAGTAATTGAGACTGTGGTGATTTTTAGAGTCATCCAATTACAGGAATTCAGTGCACTTATTTTCCTAATAAAGTTAGCTATTCCCTTACATGTACCTGTCATTTCCTGTCTATATGAGAATATTTTAAAAATATTTTCCTGATAAGCCCTGAACATTATTGTATCTGTAGAGGTATATTTGATTGATACTGTCAGATAAATATAGAGCCCATAAGAGGACATGGCTATAAATTTTAGGACATCTATATATCATTGTTTTTCTGACAGCATCAATAAACAATTGTGAATGTTTTCAGTAACCTATTGACTACAGTACCTCGAGTGGAAGTCTGGAATTTTAAAAATAATTTAATGGAAATATTAATGCAGACATATTCTATTTAGATAGTATTGTCATAGCAAAGATAGGATTAAATTGGATCAGTGCCTCAAAGCATTGTGTGAAATATGTCCTTTCTTGTTTTGACAGAATAAATGTTGAGAGACTGTGGGAAGATAAACTAGTGAAGCTCTGCCTTCTACATATCCTTAACTGGATTTGGGGGATTGGTAAAAACTATAAGAACATTGGGAAAATTTAAAATCTGATTAATTATTTAATTGATCCCTCTACAGATATTTATTGAGGGAGCCCACACATGTTGCAGACATTGTGGTAGGCCTGGGGGATACTGACATTAATTGATCTGGTTCGAATGGTTAAGGAGGCCATAGTTTAAAAACAGCAAGCACGTAAAATGACTCCAAGACTGATTGTCTGTGGGAGTGAACAATGACATGGGTAGAAGAGGAGAGAGGAGATAGGAACAATTTATGACAATCCTCACCCCAGCATAGTCTGTTTAGTGACTAAGACCCACAATAAATAAAAGTTATTTTGGAAAAAAAAATGGTGTGTCTTGTTCCCTTTAAATGTACTAGCTTATTTATCTCATGTCTCAGGAGTAAGAGATGGATAAAAAGTAGAGTGGAACACAAAAGGCAAGAGAGAGAGAGAGAGAGAGAGAGAGGGGAGAGAGAGAGAGAGAGAGGGAGAGAGAGAGAGAGAGAGAGAGAGAGAGAGAGAGAGAGAGAGAGAGAGAGAGAGAGAGAGATCAATTTAAGACCAAAACCATGCTTTTAAGACGCCTGTGCAGAGTTATTATAGGTCAAATCTTGCTGCACTATATATTTAAAGGTTTGGATCACTTTTAGTTTAATGACAAAATCTACCTCTTCAAAGGTCAGCCAATGAATTAAACATGTGGTTGGTAGATTTCTGTATTGCTTTTCCAATTCAGTGGAGATGGAAATGTGCATGATATACAAAGACAAAAGTGTTTGTTATCAATCAGGTTTTCTTAAAAATTTATATGATCACAAAGGAGAAAAAATGAACTATGCAGTTACAGAATTACAAAATAAATTTCCTCTAAGTTAGAAATACATATGGCTATGGCAAAATTACAGATAACCATACAGAAAATTATGGAAACAAAGAAAAACCCACTGTTCTATATTTTAAATGCAGCTCTTTGAACTGAAATCCATTGTGATTTAAAGGGTCTGTGTGAGAAAGATTGGATTCTGTTGAGTGGGTTATAAAGTGAACAAGTTTTGACGTCAACAGCCCAAAGAAGCAGAATTTGGGGAAAATCTAGGTTCTAATGGTTTTACAAAGAAATGATATCCAGAGAATCTCTTAGAGGTGAAAGGGAGTTCAATTGAACATTACTGATTGACTTAAAAAAGTAAGATAATGTCAGAATAGTTTCAGGAATTAAAAAACTAAGAAAAATTTCAGAATAGAAGTATTAACAATGAAGGTGTACACTGCTAATTTGGAATTATTATTTATTACAAATGCCAGAAAGAACAAGGAATTGGCAGCTTAGATTATGTGGTACAAAAGCCAAAAACAGGGCCTACCGTACAGATTTGGATTAAAATAAAATGCTTCATAGGCAATGAGTGGTAAAGAAATACATATAAGTAATATTTTCTTGTATCTTACACCTGCCAATTTTGTTTCTTAATAGTGGCAGTAGTAGGAACATTATCAACAGCCAAAACAAAGACAGAAATAAAAAGGACTGCAGGATGTTATATTAAAATATGCAGAGATGTGATGCTAAGATAAAGACAAAGTCAAAGCAAGTAAATATACAGCACAGGAAGATTTGAGAATGTCTGTGCAAAGAGATGGCTCCTGAAACTGCTGGGGCCAAATCCTGTCTATAACACAGACCATGAGAACTCTAGGAAGGCTCATCAGCCTTTACAGAAACTGCTGTGAAGATGACCAGAGGACACTATATGGATCTAAAGTTACTATTTTTCAAAGGGTCAGAGAATGAATTCCATCAATTCAAAACAGCAGGAGTGTGGCTCATGTTCTCAAATGGGCCTTATTAATGATGGTTTATCAAACATATTCATATCATTTGTGCCAGAGCCAAAGTAAGGAATTATAATCCTTCTCCGCCATCCACACAGAATGATAAACATTTAACGAACATGCTATTAAATGATCACAATCTAAATTTCCCACTGAAAGCAGATCTGTGTCCCCAGTACAACCACTATAAGGGAGAAAACATTGGAGCTGTATTTTGAAGCGCATACAGCACAGTAGACAGTTTACAATGGCAACTTAGTGATGCGGGATGGTGAGGGCTACTGAAGAACGAAGTTCCCGAGCAAATTGGTACTCTTTCTTTGAGGTAAAGTGCTCATATGCTTAAGGTAATTTACCTCTTCCAGGAAGACCATTTTGCTCTCTGAAGGAATAATTTAGTTCAAAAGGGTACTAATTCAGTATCATTAAGCCTTTCAGGAACTACATTTTCTATTATAAGCAAATCCTAGAGAAGGCAATTTGCCTCAATTAGCTGATCACTTGAATCTAGGAGGGAGTATATTTTACTTACCTTACTCAGAGTCATCAATTTTTCTTTTGATTCCCCAGGTGTGTATGGTAATACATTATATATTATATGCAAACTTAATAAAATAAGACCCAATCCCTTGTTCTAAGTAGAATATGCTCAACACATATCTCTGTTACTGCTAAACATGGATGAAGTCATCCAGACTCACACCATGGCCTTCTGAGGATATATGATATGTTTCATTAAGTGGAGTTTGTGAAGTTCTTATTTTTGACGGGAAGCTGCCTTGGGTAGATGATACAACAGAGCCAGCCTAACTTTCATGGATGTGGTTACGGACAGCCTTTTTAACAATACGAAAGTACTTTAAATATTAAACCTTATGGAGCCACTAATTACATTTATTATTTAAAAGGCATAATGGGAAGAACTGAAGCCAAGAAAAATTTAGGGAAAATATCTAGAATTAGTGCCTAATAAGCAGCTCTTTGAATGGCCGAAGAGTAGGTGAGGGTTACGGGTAGGCAATCTATTATTGCAAGGACTTTAAGTGGGAATACAGGAAATGTGCCTGAGGAAAGTGAAAATCATTAGGATGCAGCAATTTAAACATTAGGCAATGACCAACTGGCTCCCCTCTTGGCTTCTTGGTTCATAGCCTGTCAATAAATCTCCCATTAATCAACACTTATTGTGCTTTGCCTACAGAGAAGGGGAAACATCTATGTTATTCAGCTCACAGCCCTTCTCACTTTTGGTGTATCACTGGCTACTTCATCTGCAAATGACTAAAACAATATAATTTATTTGTATATAATCTAATTCGCCTCACCTATTACATACATAAATGCAATGTGAATCTGGTTCTGTTGGAGTTGAAATGTTAGTCAAGCAGTAAAAAAAATTCCAAAGCAGAGGAGGTTTATATTTATTCTGTAATAATGCATCCTACATAAAGCATTTGTTACCTTAAGAAGCAAAATTAGCTTCAAGGGATAATGACCTACCACCTACCACCCACACCATTGTTGCCACAGCAAAATCACATCTAGCTTAATTTTTATTTAATCATAGTTCATGCATTATATTATATGTATTTAGGAAAGCAATCAAAAGGGAAAATATCTTTGATGCTTAAGTTTTTGAAATGACTTTGTTCTATATGGAGACGTCCCTTGGCAACAGGTAGTCTAATCAGACATACGGATAGAAGTCATATTTCACTATATATGGTATCTAAAAATCTTCAAATGGTTCAGGAAGTGCAATTACTTACTTATTATAAGATATCTATAATATATGAAAATAAAAATTACCTTCATTAAAATAAAATATTACTGTTATCAGTGCTCTTGGTGGCAATGACTGGCTCTGGGTACTCGCTCTCTCTCTCTCTCTCTCTCTCTCTCTCTCTCTCTCTCTCTCTCTCTCTCAATCTCTCTCTCTCTTTCTCTTTCACCCTGTCCCTCTCTCTCTTTCTCTCTATGTATATTGTCTCTATTTGTCCCTGTGTGTATTGTACATCTAAATAGGAAAATGAATTTATTTACCATTTTTCCCCCAAATTAGGGTGAAAGTCAGTCCCAGTTAGTCTCTATCTTCGCAAGACAGTTTCACAATTTATAGAAGGGATGGAAAAAATGGCAAGAAATACCATTCTACTGATTTATCTGTGAGCCCTAGTTACCAAAGTTAGGATAATTCTTTTTTCCTGCTATGAATGCCAGAGCTTATGGAGACAGGGCATTTTTACTCAAGCATATCATTTCCAATAAAAAATAGGAACTAAAACAATTCAAGGAATCCTGATTTAAGACTGGTGCTGTTGACTCATATTCCCAGCTATTCATGAAGTGGAGATAAGAAGTATCACATTGCTAGGCAAGCCTAGACAAAAAGTTGAAATGACTCTATAGACAAAATAGGAAAAAGCAGTACTCAAAAAAGAAAGAAAGGATGGAAGGAAGGAAGGAAGGAAGGAAGGAAGAAGAAAGAAAGAAAGAAAGAAAGAAAGAAAGAAAGAAAGAAAGAAAGAAAGGAAGAAAGAAAGAAAGGAAGGAAAGAAAAATTAACAGTAACAAATACTGGCAGGAATGTTGACAAAAAGGAAGTCTATCATGCTGTTAGAGAGTGTGTAAACTTGTCCAACCACTGGGGAAAACAGCATGCGGGGGTTCTTCAAAAAACTAAGGATAGGACTACCCTATGACCCAGAAATTCCAATCCTAGGAATTTATGCAATATAGCATAAATGAGGCTGCATTAAAGCTACGAACACAACCATGTTTATTACATCATTATCTACCGTAGCCAACATATAGAATCAGCCCAGATACTCCTCAGTGGATCAAGAAATGACTCAAGAAATGGATCAAGAAAATGTGATACATATATATATATACATACATACATACATACGTATATGTTTATATACAATAGATTTCTACTCATCCATTATAAAGAATGATATTGTACCATTTTTATGGAAATGGGAAGACTCTCCAGACCTAGAGAAACCCAGATTGCATGGTTTCTCCTATTTGTGGTAGCTAGATTGCGCCTGTAAATCTATTTGTAAACACACTGGGTGGGGCCAGGATTTGGCCTAGTGGTTAAAGTGCTTGCCTAGCATGCATGAAGACCCGGGTTCGATTCCTTGGTACCACATACATAGAAAAAAGCCTGAAGTGATGCTGAGGCTCAAGTGGTAGAGCTCTAGCCTTGAGAAAATCCAAGGACAGTGCTCAGGCCCTGAGCTCAAGCCCAGGACTGGCAAAAACAAAACAAAACAAAAACAACAACAACAACAAAAAACACACTGGGTGATAAGCAAGTGACTACAAATGAATTAACTAAACTGTAATAGAGCTATTGAGAGCTCAAATTCTATAGTTCTTTAGAAAAACTAAGTAAAAGTACCAGGAAATGGGTTGTTTCAAGATGGGAGAATGAGGCCTAGGGTAAGGATAGACTAATGAAGGAGGGAGGGGGAGGAAATATAGGCAGTAATTCATTGCATATTCCACAGAGAAAGATAAGAGAAGGGGGGGTCAAAAGCTGGTGGGATGTGACAAGACTGAAGGTATGATATGGATCAAGATGAATTGCATACATGGACTGGTTTGTTAAATGGCAAAAAAAAATCAATATATACAGCTCCAGGGCCTGGGAAGCCCAGAACTCCAGCAACTCCAGCAAGCGGTAGGATCCAGATGCAGGAACCCCACACAGAACGGGTACAGGCAGCACAGATGGCAGCAAAGACCAGAGTGGAAGCGAACGACCCTCCAACACCGCGGAGCAGCTCACAGCCAAACCCAGAGGAGTAAGTAATAGAGCAGATTCCACAAAACGATTGATGGCCAGCTACTGAACTTAACCCAGACATCTCCCACCCCGCCCAAGAAAGACTGACAAGTGCAGGGGGCAAGGAATTCAGTATCCTGTCCCTTCCTCCAACTGCCCCCTCCCCCAGGCCATTGACTGGAGATCGACAGGCAGGCGGGATCTAAGACCCAGCACCCCACCAAACGGGGCGGAGGTGTCCCGGCTCCCATCTGCCCAACAGCCTCATCTCCAAGGCCACTGAAACTGGAGACTAAGGAGCAATAAGACCCTGCCTTCCAACAGCGAGTGGGGTGTACCTGAATCTGGGACCCAGCATCTGACTGACCCAAACCTAAGTGAGGCACCCTCCTGCTGGGAGCCTTCAGCAAGACAACACCAAGTGCCCCCCCCACAGACTCACAAACTCTCAGCCAAAGCAGCTGAGACACAGAAGGGAAATGAAGGGCAGACTAGCAGCGGCCAAGCTCACCCTCTGAAAGGCAGAGAGGCTCGGCTCTGCCTGTGGAGCCCACGTCCTCAGCTGGGCCCCACTCATGGGAAAAGGGCAGAATCCACTTGGGCTGGTTTAGCTAAGAGCTCTCAAAAACTCCCAAACCCCAGGCCCAATGATGAATCACAATATATATAAATAATCAAAGTCCCACACAAAGCCCAAAAGGAAACAAGAGTGAAGGGATGAGAAAGATGTCACCAACCGAAGAAATGACACCAGAAGAGACATGAAACATGACTTTTCAAGGAGATGATTATGGACATGAGATTGAAGCAGAATTCCAAAAACAAAAGCAGGAAATTATCAAGGAGCTCCTCAAATTCAAAAGAGAAGTGGAAGAAAAGATTAATACCCTCTCAGCATACATGAAGACCTCAGTGTCCACACTTCAAGCAAAAATGGATGCATTAAGCAAGAGATTGACTGAGATGGAGAATAGGACAATAGGAATGGAAAATAAAACACAAGCGCTGGAACAGAGAATCACCAGTCTGGAGAAATCAGTCAGAATTCACCAAAGAGAACTCCAGGACGTGGCAGATGGAGCCAAGAAATCTAATCTTCTTATAATAACAATCGATGAATGGGCAGAGTACCTTGATAAACGAATGCAATCCTTATTCACCAAAATCATAGCAGAAACTTCCCCAACCTTAAAAGGGAAATTACTCACATTATTAAAGATTTCAGAACTCCAAACAGGCAAGATCCTAGAAACAACTCGTCTAGACACATCACAATAAAAACACTAGACTGAATACCAAGGAGCTGATCTTAAATGCTGCAAAAAGAAAGAAAGCGCTATACTATATGGGAAAAAAATTAGAATACCTGCAGACTTCTCCACGCAAACCCTAAATCCAAGAAAGGTTGGAAAAACCTCATTCATACCTTGAAGACCAACAACTGCCAACACAGACTGATTTATCCAGAAAAACTAGCATTTACCTTTGAGGGGGACCAAGAATATTTCATTCCAAAGAGAAGCTATATGAATACATGCACACTAAACCAGCATTAGAAAAAAAATATTAAATGATCAAAAACAAATTGCATAACATCAAGAACCCCCATCAAGAAGCAATTACCTATAATTCAATAAACACAAATGGGGAAAAAGAGAGAGAGAGAGAGCAACTTAGAAGTAAAAATAAATAATGACAATGGATATTGACCATTTCTCCTTAGTTTCCCTAAATGTGAATGGGCTGAATGATCCAATCAAAAGAGACAGAGCAGCAGACTGGATTAAGAAACAAAACCCATTCATATGTTGCCTCCAAGAGACCCACCTCACTGCCAAAGACAGAAACAAATTCCAAGTGAAAGGATGGAAATGAATTTTCCACTCCAATGCACCATGCAAAAAAGCAGGAGTAGCAATCTTAATCTCCGACAAAATTAACCTCTCAGTAAAATCAGTACATAAAGATATAGATGGCCACTACATATTAGTAAAGGGCACAATCCATACCCACAATATTACAGTGATAAACATTTACTCCCCAAACACGGGAGCACCCAAATACGTCAAGAAAACTCTCTTAAAATTACAGAACACGATATACTCAAACACAGTCATAGTGGGAGACCTCAATACATCACTCTCACCAAATGACAGGTCAACTCAACAAAAGTTGAGCAAAGACACCATGGACTTAAACAACACCATAGCCCAGCTGGGCTTAACAGATATAGAATGGAGTCTTCCATCCAAATGTGAAACTTTATACATCTTTCTCAGCAGCACATGGAACACACTCCAAAATAGTTCATATGTGTTCATACAGAAAACTTAAGAACATACAAGAGGACTCATATAATCCCATGCATTCTATCTGATCTTGGTGGAGCCAGACTAGTTCTGAACAATGCAGTAAAAGTCAAACAACATTCAAACACTTAGAAACTGAACAACACACTTCTGAATAACTCCTGGGTTACAGGTCAGATCAAAGAAGAAATTCAAAACTTTCTTGAATGTAATCACAGTCAAGAGACATCACAAAGGAACATATGGGACATAGTAAAGGCAATTCTAAGGGGCAAATCGATCGCACTAGGAGCACATACTAAAAAGACAGAAGAAGAGCATGTAAATAAGTGAAAAAAGAAATTGAAGCACACAGAGGAGTAAGAAAAAGTTAATTCTAAAACAACTAGAAGGACAGAAATAACAAAAAATAAAATCAGAACTATCAGAGATTGAAATAAGGTCTACCATACACAAAATTAATAAATCAAAAAGTTGGTTCTTTGAAAGAGTCAACAAAATAGACAGATCCCTGGCAAGATTAATCAAAGAAACAAGAAAATAAAGTAGAAATGGATGACTTCTTATATAAATTTAGGCTACCCACATTGAAAAATGATGAAGTAAACAAATTGAACAAACCAATTTCATATGATGAAAATTGTGGAAGCAATCAGAGAAATGCCAACCAAAAAATGTCCAGGTACGGATGTTTTCACTGCGGAATTCTCAAGACATTTAAAGATGAAGTAACACCTATACTCTTGAAACTCCTCCGAGAAATAGAAGCAGAAGGAGCAATAGCAAATTCATTTTATGAAGCTAATATTACACTCATTCCCAAACTAGGGAAAGACCCAACAAAAAAGAAAATTACAGACCTATCTCTCTAATCAACACAGACACAAAACACCTCAATAAAATACTAGCCAACAGAATCCAGAAGCAAATTAAAAAATAATACACTATGATCAAGTAGGCTTCATCCCACAGATCCAAGGCTGGTTTAACATTAACAAATCAATCAATGTATTACATTACATCAATGGAGCTAAGGATAAGAATGATATGATAATTTCTCTGGATGTAGAGAAGGCATTTGACAAAATACAACATTCATTCATTTTGAAAGCATTAGAAAAATAGGAATAAGAGGTATATTCCTTAAAATAATTAAAGCCATATGTGACAAATCTACAGCCAGTATTATACCAAATGGTGAAATACTGGAACCATTTACCTTAAAATAAAGAAGTAGAGAGGGATGTCCACCCTCTCCACTTTGCTTCAATATAGTGCTGAAACCCATAGCCATAGCAATAAGCAAGAGAAGGACATCAAAGGGACCCACATAGTGAAAGATGAAATTAAACTATCCCTATTCTCAGATGACATGATCCTCTACTTGAGTGACAAAATAAGCTCCACTCCCAAACTCCTAGAATAAATGAACCACTTTAGCAAAGTGGCAGGATACAAAATTATCCTGTGAAGATCAGTAGCTTCCAATACACCAACAACACAAAAAGAGAAGGCCAAATCAAGAAAACAATGTCATTGGCAATAGCCCCCAAAAGAATAAAATACTTAGGAATTAACTTAACCAAAGATGTAAAGGAATTATTTAATGAAAACTATAAAAGCATAACAAAAGGAATTAAAGAGGACACTAGGAAATGGAAAGACAACCCATGCTCATGGCTAGAGAGAACCAATATAGTGAAAATGGCTATACTGCCAAAATTTATATATAAATTCAATGCAATCCCATTAAAATCCCAAAGACATTCTTTACTGAAAAAGAAGATACAATCCAAAGGTTCATATGGAAGAAGAAAAGACCTAGAATAGCCAAAACAATTCTAGGGAAAAAGAGCAATGCAGGTGGTATTAAAATACCAGACTTCAAACTCTACTATAGAGCCATAATAACAAAAACAGCATGGTATTGGCACAAAAATAGACCAGAAGATCAATGGAACAGAATAGAAGATTCAGAAATAGAACCATATACCTATAGTCAACTTGTATTTGACAAAGGAGCCAAAGATATATAGTGGAACAAACACAGTCTATTCAATTATTGTTGCTGGCAAAACTGGGCAGCTGCATGCAGAAAATTAAACATTGACCCTAGCCTTTCACCATGAAAAAGGATTAACTCAAAGTGGATCAAAGGCTTCAATGTAAGACCAGAAACTGTGAAGCTGATACATGATAGAGTAGGAGAGACACTGGAACTCGTGGGCACAGGCAACAGATTCCTGAACAGAATCCCAGGGTCACAACAGATTGGAGAGAGACCTGATATATGGGACTACCTAAAAATAAAAAGTTTCTGCACAGATAAAAGCATAGCCACAAAATTAAACAGTCAACCAAGTGGGAAAAGATATTTACCAATAATATATCTGACAAATGCTTAATATCCAGTATCTACAGGGAACTCAAGAAACTAATCCCCCCCCCCCAAACCCAACAAACAATTCACTAAACGGGCAAGGGAACTAAAGAGAGACTTATCAAAAGAAGAGATTGAAATGACAGAAAAGCATATGAGAAAATGTTCATCATCCATGATCTTTAAGGAAATGCAAATAAAAACCACCTTACGATACCACCTTACCCCAACAAGAATGGCCAAGACTTTGAACTCAATGACAGATGCTTGTGGTGTTGTGGAGAAAAAGGAACCCTACTGCACTACTGGTGAGATTGTAAACTAGTTCAGCCACTCTGGAAATCAGTGTGGAGATTTCTTAAAGACCTGGAAATTGACCTTCCCTATGATCTCACCATACCACTCCTGGGCATCTATCCTGAACACCATAACCAAAGGTATGATAAGGACACCTGCTCAGCTATGTTTATCTCTGCAGTATTCACAATAACCAGATGATGGAAACAATCCAGATGCTCTCTGCAGTTGAATGGATACAGAAATATGGTATCCTTAATATGTGGCTATTAGATCCAAATAGTACAAGAGCGAGGACTCAATATTTGCATACCCAATGCTATGGGCATGGAACTAGAAATATAAACACAACTACATAGAAATAAAAATTTATGACTCTATAGACATAATGTTTTATTACATAGATTAATATGTATCTATGACATATAAACCCTCAGCGTAATTCTTGAATACTTGTTTGTTAAACACGTCATTTGAAATACGATGTAAAAATCAATGTTAATAAATTCTTTAATAAAAATGCTTAAGAAAGAAAAAGACCACATAAAGAAAAAGGAAAGTATATATGAACGCAATCTGTGATAAAAAAAGGAACACCTCACTATTATGAGTTCTTAATCAACAAACACTAATATTCAGAACAGAGAATAAAAAGCAGGGGAGTGAGTCAATATAAGTATAATTTGTACTAGGCCTGTACACAATGCTGTCATTATGTATGGAGGAAGAAAAAATAAAAAAAAATTAAAAAAGTAGGATGGAGGTGAAATGGCAAAACCAAAAAGGCAGTGATACAAGTAAAAATGCAAATAAAAAATTAGTAAATTTTGAAAAAATATGATTAGAGATAAAAATTTTTTTAGAAAAAAATAATAACAAAAACAGAAAACAAAAAACAAATATTTGTCATTGTGTTTTTGGAGGTGAAGACTTCTGTCTCCACTGAGTTCAGGCTCCAGATGCTGTAAGAAGCTTTTTTTTCTCCTGTGATTTGGCTTAGCTGATTCTTCCAGTCAGTACGTTTGATTGGGCAGAAAAAGTTCTGCCTTACAGGTTTGGTTTGGGGACACTGTGATGGCTCACTCTGGTTGATTTACTGGCAGGGTTATGGGCTTTATGTGTCCTGTAAGTGTAATTTGTTAGTTTTCAGTAGCTTGAGGGAGAATGGAGTTATGTTCTTACTGGAGTCTGTGGTGAGGTTCAGAACTCATGGCCACTGTTGTTTTAGCCAGATCAGCAGAGAGGTTGGAGTGGAGCTGGTGACTTTGTTTATGGAGAGAGCTTCCCCACCCACGAGGGGCTGCTTCTTCCGTGGCAAGATAGTTTATATCTGGTAAGGTGACCCGGGGAAAAAAACCTTTGCCCTTCTGAGAATTGGCACGGCTGGCACCACTTCTCAGGCTCCAGTTGTTCTGGCAGGTTCTTTGCCAGAAGTCAAGATGGCACTGCTGTCGGCTGGTGGGGGAGGGGCTACCTTCCCAATGCTGTTCTGCAAGCAAGAGTGAAAATGTCTTAGTGATGTACTCACAACTCCCTCCTTTGATTGAGTCTGTGAAGCTGGCATGTTGGCAAAGGTGAATGGTTGCCCGCCTAGACTCTGGCAGTTCTGAGCTGGAGCTGTCTGCTCAGGTTCAGGAGGGAGGGAATATGTATCTCCACTGTCGCTCCACTGACATCTTCCGCTGATCCATTGGACTTGCAAACTTCTTATTGTTAAGTGAAATCTTTTTGTTTATGACTTTCTTCTCTTATATGGGATTTTACCGAACAGACCTAATTATTCTTTTTGACAATTGCAACAATTGTACAATTTTCAAACAATTGTAATTGGATTCTAATGCATCTTCTCTGTGTTTAATATTTTTATTCAATTTTTCCTCATAGAATTATCTGATAGAAGGAAGATAATATAGCGCACTTAGGTACTTCATCCCTCTTTCCCATTACTTAATGGTTGAACCCAGGGAAAAAGGAGCATTTTTTTTACATCAATGAGGGCCCCAATGCAAAAATAAGAAGATACACAGCATTCATTTTAGGTATAGGTTCAGTCTGCAGGATATGGTTTTGAGTTCAGGTACAATATTTCACTGTAGGCAGTAGCTGAAATCAGAAGTGGACAATAGAAATCTTACATGGTGCAAAGCAGGCAACTACTAATGTTAAAGTTCAGTTTTTGGAACAAAGGAATCCTAAAGCACAATGGGCTAAATGACGCATGTTTGTTTAAGTCATTTTTGACTTGGCCCTGATGTCCGGAACTTTCCTTCTTTTTTTTATTTTTTTTAATAATTATAATTTTTTATTGTAATTAGTAAAAGGGTTACATGATATTTGCCAGATAGAAGGTGCATTAATTCACATACATTGATACCCTTTCACATGTCTTGGTACCCGTTTCCCTCCCCCCCCACGCCCGGAACTTTCCTTCTTAAGATCACCCAGGGACACTTGCTCCTTCCATCTTCTTGCTCTTCCTTCTCTCAGGTAATTTCTGAAATGATGGGATCAAAACTCAACTCAGTTGTTAGTATGTCTATGTCTTATCTGGATGAAAAGAGAAAGTACAGGTAATGCAAACATTCCTTTGAACAAGTGAGACAGAGATAGAGCATGTCCTTCATGTTCTTCTTCCATTGGAAAAAACATGATATTAAATGATGCCTGCTAATGAGTCTTTGAAATGATCGGTCCAGCTGACAAGGCTAATTATGCAGTACTGAGGGTAGGAATGGAATTTTGGAGGATTAGCTAGCAACTGCATAAGCTTTCTCCTAGTGAATTTTCTGTCCCATAAAAGCAGATAATTTTATGTTTGCAGATTCAAATTCAAACTCTTCCTAAAATTGCAAAGACAAACAAAAAACAACAGATTCACATACAGCATAGGTTATACCATGCCATTGTTAATTGTAACCTGCTAAACAACCCTTTGTCTGGTCTCAACTGAGAAGTGTAGGTTGGTTGTCCTTTTACTAACACTCCTATTAAAGGTAGCTGACCGATTCATAATTGACTGACAGAACAAAGTGCTTTCATCAGTCCCAGATCATACTATTTATTATTTTGTAATGATTTTCTGCTTGTCGTCAGAGCTTAGATTACATTGAAATTCAAAGGATAATAAGAAAATTTGAAGGCTTCAAGCAGAATGTTCTTAAAAATCACATGTGGAAAATTTCAGAGATACAGCATCCTGACAATCCACATTGAAAAGGGGGGAAATGTGCCACCACAGTCTTTATACATCATTACTAATGAGGGCAGCTTCTGCCATGTCAGTGACATGGGTGCTTTTCTTGGATAGTGTCTGTGTCCCAACTACATCATGTACCACAGTCATTTGTATCTCAATAATATGATGTTGTACACTGCATACACTGAGTTATGTGCGACATAAGAAGACAGACCTTTTGTTTCACTGCAAGAAAAAGTATGCCTCTGAAGCCTTAATTGGGTAGTATGAGATGTTGACATTTTTAGCCCAACTTGACAGCCAAATCAATGTTATCGAAGGCAGCCCGTAGGCATTCGTGACAACCTAAGGATTAATACTCTTATCCAATTCCAAGATGGTGTAGCGTATCAGGAGGAAAACTGTGGTGATATTCAAAGAAGTTTTGAGACACAATCTAAACTATTCTTGTAGTAAAATTAAGCTAGATCAAGTATCTCAATTATTTTTATCAACTCATTGATAAAACTTATATTGGTGAAAACATTAAAGTTCCTTCATGCCTGGAGTACCTAGCAAAAATCGAACTTAAATTTCACTGGCAAAGGTTTGAATCATAGATACATAGGTAGAATGATAAAAATAACATTAAAATATATGAATCAATTGACTGCTATATAGTTTATACTCAAAAAACATACCTGGAGGGGGCCTGGAGTTTGGCCTAGTGGTAGAGTGCTTGCCTAGCATGCACAAAGACCCGGGTTCGATTCCTCGGTACCCCACATACATAGCAAAAAGCCGGAAGTGGTGCTGAGGCTCAAGTGGCAGAGTGCTAGCCTTGAGAAAGTCCAAGGACAGTGCTCAAACCCTGAGCTCAAGCCCAGGACTGGCAAAAAAATACCTGGGTTTTCTGTAATATCTCACTTTCTTGTATTTGTAAGGTTGCTGCCATTTCACTAATGGAGAGGGAATGAGTGACATGTGAAAAATTTGGACTAAATCAGTCCAATCTTCGTACTTTGTATATTTCTGTGTACTCCTTTGGCATAACCTTGCAGTCACATTTATCCTATGTTAATTACTAAGACATGAAGTAGAGAGCCTTATGAATCATATCATTCAGTACATTAGCAGGAAATGAACCAGTCATATAATCAAGCTTATTCTGCCTAATACAGAGATGCTTTAAATTATTTACCTACTATGAAATTAAAGTGTAGCTCAAGAAGTAAAGGACCAGTCTTGAGCAAAACAGCCAAGCAGAAGTGTGAGGCCTTGAGTTCAAGTCCAAGTACTGGCACAAAGACTAGAAAAAATTGAGAAGGCATTTAAATTCCCAGCCCTACAAATTCTAGGTGAACCTATTAAAGTGGAAGGTTTATTAGTTTTACAGGACTAAGAAAATAAAAAATGCAAAAACGTTAACTCTGAGGCAAGAGAATAATATAGTGAGAAGCATGAAATTGGATTTTTATCTTACCACTGTTAATGTTCTTACTATGTTTCTATTCACTTTCACATGACTCTAAACAATTCTGAATCTCCTCCAGCAGTTAATGATGGCATCTCTAATGGTTTATGAATTTAAACAGCTGCTATCATACAGTAAGTGAAGTTGATGCACAAATCAAAACTGCATCCCATTGTAAAAAGAATTAGCAGTGTGCATTGGACACACAAAATGTTATAAGAAGAATAGATGATAACTGGCTAGAATTTATGTTTAAATTATTGTTGTTCCCAGAGGTAAACTGGTGGGAAGCTATGCTTCAGCTCAGGTTATATTCATTATCTTCGCAGTTCATCTTGTTTCCTCTTGTTACAAACTCAATCCTAAGTACAGAAACGGAATAATAAAGTTTGTAGCAACAAATAATTTAGAGCTGACTTACTTTAAATTAGAAATTCTTATTACAAAGTTCAACTGTAGGATATTAAAGGAAGTCATTATTGTAAACATAAGTTTGTCTCATAAGAAACAATAAAATACGGGCCGGGAGTTTGGCCTAGTGGTTAAAGTGCTTGCCTAGCATGTGCGAAGACCCGGGTTTGATTCCTTGGTACCACATACATACAAAAAAGCTGGAAGTGGTGCTGAGGCTCAAGTGGTAGAGCTCTAGCCTTGAGAAAGTCCAAGGACAGTGCTCAGGCCCTGAGCTCAAGCCCAGGACTGGCAAAAAAAAAAAGAAAGAAACAATAAAATACTTGGCAGTCTCAGACCCCATATATTCTGAATCGTTTTAAATGCTCATGTATTTTTGGTAACTATTTTATATTTGTATATTTAACTGATTCCACACGGTCTTTTTCAGAAAATCCCATACAATATAAAAAAATCTGAGCTCATGACATTATATAGTCAAGGATGAAAATATTGCTTTACAATCTTTCTCCTTCCAACCTGCTTTATCTTCACAAAATAGAAAGCAATGTTGTGTCCACAACAGGAAAACATGTCATTTTGTCTTTTGAAGAAACACACCTGACTTACTGAATAACATCTACTGATAATATGCTAATAATGTAGGCTTGGATGGCATAAAATAAGAGTGGCTGTAAACTGGACCATTACACAAAGAGACCTGGTATACAAGGCTGATACCTATTGGAAACTCTGACTTAATGAGTACTACATTGTCATTATATGAAAACAAAATAACTTTCATGACTTTTTCATAAGGGATATTATCAAGACAATAGTATACCTACTTTATACTTTTTTTGTTGTTGTTGGGGTAATATATAGAGGGGTTAGAGTTACATTCACCAGGTAGTAGGTGCATAGCTTCTCACACATTGATATCCCTTCTCATGTTTTTGTCCTCATTTTTCTCCCCCATCCCTTCCTAATCATCTTATTTCCCCCCTTCCCTTTCGTATTTCAAATACATAAATAAATGTACATATAATATACCATATAACAAAGTAAGATACAGTAACAATATGAGATTAACAAAAGGGCAAAATAACAGAAGAGAAATAACATAGTACATTAAGAACAACCATCACACAAGATAAAGCTCTTGTTCCCATATCCTAGAGATAGGATACCTACTTTTGATCAAGGAATTTTTATGTACGATTAGTTCCAATGCAGATATAGTATTTTTTTCAGTTTTCTTCTGTTACTGATTTCATCTTTATTATGTTCCAAGAAGATACTTTATGTGATGTTAATCTTTTTTTAATTATTGGGGTAATGTATAGAGGGGTACAGTTACATTCGTCAGGCAGTGGGTGCATTATTTCTCTAACATTGATACCACTTCTCATGTTTTTTCCTTCTTTCCCTCCCCCTACATCCTTCCAATAGTATATTTTCAAAGAGAAATATGGCTTTCATTTATTTTTTCTTTTTCTTTTTCTTTTCCTTTTTCCCTTTTTCTTTTTTGCCAGTCCTGGGCTTGAGGTCAGGGCCTGAGAACTGTTCTTGGACTTTCTCAAAGCTAGAGCTCTACCACTTAAGCCTCAGCACCACTTCTGGCTTTTTTCTATGTGTGTGGTACAAGGAATCGAACCTGGATCTTCATGCATGCTAGGCAAGCACTCTAACATTAGGCCAAACTGCCACAGCAGCTTTGGTTTCTTATTTATGTCTTTTCTCATTTAATATAATTTTATTTTGTCTCTATTTTTTTACATAGAAAATGCTTGAGGATACCTATGAATTATCTATAAAATTGATGAGCAAATAATTTTAGTTTTAAGTTTAACCTGCATAGATTAGAGGGCTATGAGGATCTTGTAATTGTGGTATTCCTTGGAATACTCATTTCAGTTTTAGTTTGTGTTGCTAAAACATCCAAACTTTGGGAGTGTTGCTGTGGCTCAAAGTGTAGATCCGTAGCCTTTACCTGAAGATCACAGGAACAATTCCCCATGACCATCAAACAAAATAAATTAAAATATCCAATTTTCCCTTATTCTGGATTTGCATGTGATTTTATATTTCTTCTGACAATATAGGCAAGATATTTTGGACTTTGAGGTTCCTAATTTCCCCAAATTTATCTCTTTGGCCTGTTCTGCTTGCAAATGATCTGACATATGATGATGATCAAACTTTTACTGAAAATGTAAGACTGTTCATTAGATAACACCTGAGCCATACCTTCATTTTGGAAGAGGGAATGTTTTTGTGGTATCTATTTCTTTTACTTAGACAGTGTGTACCTCTCAGATTCCTGGCATCTATGTGAAAGCACCTGTGATGCACTGTGTCTTCCTTTTTGTGGTGATTCTGCCTCACAGGCAGGCACAGAGTGATGGGTCCAAACAGTGGTATATTGAAACCGCTGAACCCTTGAGCCAAAATTAAATCTTTCCTCCTTTGGGGAGTTGGAAAATCATTGAAAACATGTCTGATTAAACTGATCACTGCCTTTTTCTCCTTGAAAAAATATCAAAGGGTGAGATTCTTACTATCCCTTTCACGGTCATACCTCCAATAACCTAAGATATCCACTAGCCCTCCACTTTAAATGGCTCTACTTAATTCTAATAGTGCCATTGGCTTGGAATTAGGCTTTAAACATGAGAAATACTTATCCAAAACCTATCACTAAGTATCAACTAAAACACAAATCCAAAATCCCTACAAACAGGATGTGAACAATGTGCCCTTTAAGCCACTTTTTTTTCTAACAAAATGCAAGTAGTTACACATAATGACAACTCAGAAGCAAGTATGGTTAAATTTCTTTGCTATAGAAGTTATTGTCCTATTTTGTTTTGTTTTGCATTTAGTATTGAAATATAAGGATTTACAGAAGCACAAGCATAAGCTAAAATTATTCATCAGTATCTACTTGAAATGAATGTGAATAAAGGATTGTATATGTAGTAGAATCCAACTTTGTTACAGAGAGAGTTCTTGGAGTTAAATTTCACATCAAATATATAATGCTTTGTCCTTTTTTTTGTATGTGAAAGTTCTGGGGCTTGATTTCAGGGCCTGGGCACTATTTTGAAATCTTTGTGCTCAGGCTAGTGCTTCACTACTTGAGCTATAGATCCAGTTCCAACTTTTTGATAGAGATCAGAGTCTCATGAATTTTTTTGCCCAGGATGGCCTGGACCTATGATCCTCCAAGCTCAGCTTCCTCAGGATCTAGGACTACAGATGAGATGGATTAAGAAAAATAAATAATATTCAAATAATAATATAAATTATTAAATCAGTTACAATCATTGGAGTTGTTTTGAACTTAGTTCAATAGTTCTAATCTGAGAAATAATTTTCTCTATTAGGGCAGAGTTAGTAATGTCAAGATACATTCTACAGATATGGAAATGCTTCAGTGGACCACATTAATTTACGCAATTAGTGTTAATAATTATAATAATGATATTGAAGGAGATACTTTTGTTTGCCATGAGAGAGAAATTAGTGCTATTTGTCTCTGGTAGATCAGTGGCCCAAAGTGCTGAAAAAATCCTGTAATGTGGAAGACAGCTTTCATTTACAAAATAGGATTAATTCAGTATAAAATGGCAATAGCATCAAAGTTGAGAAACCCTACCTTATACCAAACAAAGAATGTTTACCACATGAGTATTTTATTCCTGGTACTATGTTTTAATTTAAATTTTAAATTTTAAATTTTTGGAAATATTTGGGATAGAAATGAGGGCCTTGTACTTGACAAGGATCGTGGCAAAACCCTTTGTGTTTCAGTTCTTGCTCTGTTTGAGTGTTGCTCTCTTTCAAGGGCTTCATGATCCTCCTACCTCTGCCTCTTATAAAGCTGGGATTACAGGACTATGCCATCATGCTTGGCTTATTATTTGAGGTGAGGTCTTAATGTATCTTTCCTCAGGCTAGCCTCAAGCCACAACCCTCTTATATCCACTTTCTAAGTAAGTGGAATATATGCACAAGCCATAGGGCCCTGCTCTGATACTGTTTAAAATGTAAGTATATGATAACAAAACACATGATTTTTTAATGTCTGGTTTATTGAAGCTTATAAATTTACTCCATTATTTTTATTGTTTAAAGCAGTTTCTCTCACTACAAAACTCTGGATAACATGGAGAATACACCCAAAGTCAAACTACAGAGATATTTATGTAATATTGAGACCTAACTGAAACACTCAGTGCCATCAGCAGCAGAACCGGAATTTGGAAGCATTTTTCCCCATTTGTGGGGCTTAAACTCTGGGCCTGGGTGCTGTCCCTGACCTCTTTAGCTCAAGGCTAGTCCTGCTTTATCACTGGTAAAGGAGTTTTCTTGTGGTTAATTGAAGATGAGTCTTACAGGTTTTCATGCCTGGGCTGGCTTTGAACCACGATCCTCAGATCGAATAGCTAGGATTACAGGCGTGATACACTGGTGCCTGGCTTCTGAAGCCTTTAAGAAAAATTAGTCACTCTAGAACTTTTCCCAGTATGCTAAGGTTAAGCTGTGATGGCACGTATTATGCTTTCATGCTATGTGGTTTGGTTTTCCCCAAATATTAAGATGAATTTATATTAGGAAATAAGCTTGCTTTTAGATCTAGGAGGGCAAAGAGTTGGTGGCAGTATTGATAAGAAACATTCACTAACTGGTTTCAGGAAGACTAAAGAGTCCATCTAATAAAATAGAAAGCAGGGATGGTGACTCACGCCTGTAATCCTCGCTACTCAGGAGGCTGAGATCTGAGGATCATGGTTCAAAGCCAGCCCGGGCACTAAAGGTCTTGAGACTCTTATCTTGAACTACTAGGAAATGGGAATTGGCATTGTGGCTGAAGTGGTAGGGCCTTGAGCTGAAGAGCTCAGGGTCAGCTCCCAGGGCTAGAGTACAAGCCCCATGACTGACAAAAAAAAAAAAGAAAGAAAAGAAAAGAGGAAATAGAAAACACCTAAGATATAAACATGCAGTCAGATAGTCAGAGGGATGTATACAAACTTCACTAATTGCTTTTGTTCCTATATCCTGTAGGTCCTTTCATTTAGCATTATTCTATATAGCCTTATATATCTAGATTTAGTTCTATTGTAAATATCTGCTAGGCAAGCCCAAGGTTTCTACTGATTATGACAAATGAGGGAAAATATTGAGCCTAGAAACAAAAGCCATATAATGAGTGATTGTTGTCCTTAATGTACTGTTATCTTTCATCTCTTTTGCTGTCCCTTGGTTATCTCATATTGTTACAGAATTTCACCTTGTTATCTAATATATTGTATATATGCTTATTTGGTTATTTAAAATAGGATAGAGAAGGGAGGAAAACTAGATTAGGGGTGGCGGTGAGGGAGGGATATGTGGACCAAGACATGAGAAAGGGTATCAATGTTTGCCAAGTAATGCACCTTCTATCTGGTGAATATAATGTAACCCTGCTATTAATTACAATAAAAATTATGGATAAAGCTTCACTAATTGCAATTTTGTTATCCTATTTTTGTTTTATGTTAAATTGTTCTCAGGTTGGTTAAGCATGACAAATCAGAACCAAATAGCTGATCTCTTATCTGATAAATTACCATGTGATGAAACAAAATTCATTCTGTAAAGATGAAACACAAGTTATTTGTGTCTTGTTTTTCTCTGTTCTCATTCTGGTTTTTTGAACACCTTATTTATTTTCTACTAGAGAAACTGAATATTTTTTCAAGGCCCAGTTTGGATTGGATTTTGTTGTTTAACTTCCATATCATCCTTTTCTTGGTCTTATCTGAACACATTTCTATAATTTTCTTTGTGAGACTACATTTACCCATCTCTAAAAACTCCCTTCCTGTTATCTTATGACTTGTTTGTGAGCCACATCAATCAGAGATCTGTCTTCTCAGTTTTGTGATTAGTTCACAGACAGCATGGCCCAAACAGAGTGAAATACTAGCCTTCTTCTCACTTGTGTTGCTGAAGGAATGCGATTTAAGTGTAGAGTTCCTGATAGCTGACGTGCTGCTATGAGGAGAGATTTGAGCTAAGAATAGAGCCAATATAAAGAAAAAGTAGAGGAGAGAAAGAAGGGGGAAAGGAGAAGAAGAGAAAGAGAGAGAAAAAAAGTTGAGAAGAGGGAAAGATAGGAGAGAGAAGAGAAAAAGAAGAAAGAAGAAACAATTCTTTGATTCTTTGAATAACTATGTCTAAAATCTACTCTTGACATCTCAAAATTATATGTCAGAAATTTTTTTTGTTTTCTTGAGGCCAGTTTGGGTTAGTAATTTGGCTTGTAATGCAAGCAATGTTCCACCTTCAAATATATCCTTGACCATTTTATTTCATGTTATCCTTTCTCAATGCTGAATTTCCATAATACTTATAAATTTATAGTATATATACTAGTACTTGATTATATTCTATATTCAATTCTTCTCTACTCCTTAAATTTATGTGAATTCACCCTTTCTGATTAGAATTTAATAATAGAAATGAATTCATAGTTTATAAATCAGTTTTACACTCAACATTTCATTTAATTTATAAATTCATAAAAGATACTTTATCTTACATTTATTTTTCATTCTCTATACTATTATGCATAGAAATGTCACTTATTGTGTACCTGGTTAGTAGTAGATTTAGTCAAACTTTCTCTCATAATTATAGTTCTGATTTCTGAGCATGTGAGATACTTTCATTTCAATAAATTACAAAATATATATAGATGTGAAAATAAATTAATCCTGAGGTGTACAAAAACAGAGCAATGCATTTTTCCTGAACCAATTTATAGAAGCAAAGAAGGCCAATAGATTGGAGTAAATTTTATTAAAGACAGAATCTTATAATGTTCATCTTTGTATGAGGCAATGCATTGTGCAGTACCAGGAAATTAATAGATGTGCAGTACAAATTGATTAAATAATAACAGCATTATTTCTAGTATTCCATCTATAATAATGGGAATATTCTGTAATCTTTGCTGTTCTATAAGCTTATGGTAGTCACATGTGGCTATTGAGTACTTACAATCTTACTAAAGAGACTAATTTAATGTTTATTTTTATTTTTGATGAATTTAAATTTAAAAATAGCCAAAGGAAGTACATGGCTTCTGTGCTGTATAGAGTTTGTGTGTGAACATAAATAAGTAACCTATAAAACACAATAAGAGGATCTCACCGAAAATACACATGTAACAATTATACAGGTTTTATGTTTTCGGGGAAACATCTAATTTATTGCTATAGTTTGGATTTGAGGTATAACTTATCTCCCAATAATTCATGTGTGGAAGACTTTGTCACCAGATAGTAGTAGTATTGAGAGGGGGTTGTATCATTAGAGTATTAATATCATCAGTGACTTAATTCATCAATGAATTCACAGCTGAATAGGCTATTTGGAGATGGAAGCTATTTGGAGCAAGTGGGTCATTAGCGGCACCTTTGAAAGGTATATCTTGTCCTCAGATCTATCTTGCTTCATCCTCTTGGTTTTCTGACATCCAAGAGATAAGCAGATTTATTCTACCATACACTTTCCACTATATAAGGTTGAACATCACAATATCTGGCCTCATGTCAGGCTCAAGGCCGGAAGGTTCGGGGACTTTGGAGTGATATCTCTGAAACCATGAGCCAAAATAAATCTTTCCTCCTTAAGTTTTTCCTAAGTTATATTACCACACTGATGAAAGTTGATTTACATTTTTTATGACAATCAGAGCAATAGACAATAGAAAAACAATCTTTTCATAAAGCCAAGTTCAAATACCACTTCCTTTTAAAATCCTCCTTGATTCTGAATCCCATATCACATTAATTTTATCCAGGTCAAAATAAATTCATGATTCTTTCAAATAGCGTTTTCTATGTAATATTTTTTATAGTTCAGAGGTCTTAATTATTGTTTTACATCTCAGGCCATGAATTCACATGGGATAGGTTCCAATAGCTCAGGCTCCTTCCTATTGGTTCTCACAAAGTGTGCTTCTCTAGGTGGAGCAGGCTGGCCCTTCAGTTGAACCCAGGTTCCTTTCTCTTTGGCTTCCTTCTTTTTTTGGTCATTTTCCTTCACTTGTTTAAGGAAGCTATCTCAGCTCTTAGAGTGCTTAATATGCTCAATACTCACATAATCCTCTTGGCAAGCATCTTGATACTTAAGTTGCTTATTCACAACAATGTTCACAGCATGCTGGCATGCTGAGCAACATTGTATACCTTCCAGTTTTGCCATGATAAAATGTATGGGGCAGGACCGGGAGTTTGGCCTAGTGGTTAAAGTGCTTGCCTAGCATGCATGAAGACCCGGGTTTGATTCCTCAGTACCACATATAGAAAAAAGCCAGAAGGGGTGCTGAGGCCCAAGTGGTAGAGTTCTATCCTTGAGAAAGTCCAAGGAAAATGCTCAAGCCCTGAGCTCAAGACCCAGGACTGGCAAAAAAAATGTATGGGGCAGTCCTTTTTGAACTGTACCCATTTCCTTGATATCTACAATATCACCCTTCTTGTAGATTCTCATGTATGTGGCCAAAGGAACAACTCCATGCTTTCTGAAGGGCCGAGAGAACATGTACCGTGTACCTCTCCACTTTCCCTTTGTGTTCGTCACTTTGGCAAATTACTGGAAGATGGCGGTTACTTGTATGTATTATTATAGTTGAGTTATTTATAACAATGTTATAATGAATTTTCTTATGTCCAATTAGTCAACAACATTTATTGCTTTTGAGGGAAAAGCTTATATTATATTATTCTTTACTTCAAAGTACTTAAGTTCTTGCTATGTCCTAATTAGAAGTCTCTTTTTTTTTTCTTTAAACCACAGCGTGAGTAAACTGGTGCACATCAACTTAACAGGATAAGATACAATTCACATTGTAAACCCTAATAGTCTACTACCCTAAAGTGACTTTTGAGAGCTGAGAGTGTTTAGGTGTTAGTAATTGAGGGAGAATTGAGTAGTGAAAGAACTAGTATAATATATCACAAGCAAATGACACTGAGGAAGTAAAAGAGATCTAGTATGTCTGGAAGGAAAGTGTAAAATGTTATAAGACAAGGATGGAGATTGTACAGGACTACAGAAACCAGTTAGATATTGAGACTTCCTTGGGTCTTATCAGAAGTTTTTAAAGAAGCAGAATGGTACAACTAAATTTAGCTTTAGATAATTAACTTTGATTGCAGAATAGAATTATAGAGAAGACTGGAAGATGCTGAAGACAGAGAATCTTTTTAGAAGGCTGTTGTAGTTGTTCATATGAAAAACAGTGACATGGAGACCACAGTTATTCTATCCTGGCACTAATATGGTGCCTACAAGATATCAGTTGCTACGTTATAAACAAATATTTGTAATAAAGTAATCTGAACAGAAATATCATAGTCATTACACAGTTAATTTGGATGACAAAAGTAAATAAAGAGTCATATAAAGATAGGACATAGTTTGTGAAGTTATGCACATTCTGTCTGGTGAATATAATGTAACCCTTCTATTAATCACAATGAAATTATAAAAAAAAATGATAGGACATAGTACCTTTAAGGTCTTACATGCTGTCAATAGATAATTCAAGATCACATTACAGATGAGCAAAGTAAGAAGAATTGGTCTCACAACAAAAACAGCAATAATAATAGTCTATTCAGCAACGAACTATATCAGAAAAGACCAAAAGGTGTGAAATGATTGATATTTTACTATCTGTTAAATGAAGAAATCATTGTTAAAGAACTTGAAAAACTTGGATACTTGCCAATTTTCAAGGGATAGCGAAGGATATCTCTTGTCCAAAGTTGAATAGATTGACCAAATCAATTCTTTATCTGCATTTCATCTTCATTTAATTGGTTTTCTTACCTTCTTGAATATCACCTATGCTTCTAAAAGTCCATCTTTATTAAATGCCAATTTTTGCCGATAATCTGTACCTTCCAAAGTATTTGAAATTTTAAGCATTTTTGAACTTAAATATTGTTCTAGAATGAATTCATTAAGATGTTCCTTTACCACTAGTGAAAAAATCCTGAAGATTCTACCTCTGTCAGGATTCTGACATTCTTTAGTTTTCAAATACTTGACTTTTGAATTTGTTGAATTATTCTTTCTATTACATATAAACTTAATATATATTTGTGTTATACTGTTTTGTATTACATATTCCTGTGCAATATGGCATATAAATTTATTTAACCTTGATTAGATCTGACAAACATCCATATGAACAGAACATGTCAGCAATGAATATAGCTTGTGTGTGTGTGTGTGTATATATATATATATGCATGTCATTTTTAAATACTGAAAATAGTAGTCACATGCCAAAGATCTTAAAAATACAACTTTTGATTTTAAGGCACTTCAGGAAAGGTTGGGATGACTTACTCTATTATTGTGACTATTAAAAAATAGCATGACTTAATGTAACCAACATTCTGAGACGAAAATGGAAAAAAAATTATAAAGACTACCTACTCTCTTTCATTACCTGCCTACTTTCAGTCCAAATTAGTATACATTCCATTTTCATTATAACAGAGAGAAGTGGAAACAATGCATCTCTGTTAGCCACAAATCAATATATAAACCCTGGTCAATGGATGTGAAGCTCCTCTGGATATAGAAATATTTTTATGCTTTTTGGCAGACTCTATACCAGGAAGCAATCCATCAGGTTTTGAAAAGTGGAAAGCCAATAAATATAACCTATATGCCAACTTCTCACATCCTTCATTCTTCTGGTATGAAAGTTAGATTTTCTGTATCTACTTGCAGTTACAAAATGTTAATGATATGAATCATTTACGTATTCAAAATTATGCCTGAATTCTCTGTCATTCACCACATATATACATGTGGTACATATTTGATATATAAACCATACATATATGTATATATGTATATATAATCTTTCTAGCTTCATTTTACCAATTTTGAATATTTTGCATAGGAAAAATAAAAGTATTTTTGCCTTGCTTTCCACTGCCTGAAAGTAAAAATAATAATATTGACCTTGACAATAAATCATTTTAAATCAGAAACTAGAAAAAGCTCTACTATCACAAACCTATGTCTATCCTTTCTGTTTTCTCTCAAAAGGCAGAAGCCGGATGTGCAAATAGTCTGCTTAATAGGTAAATCAGCATCGTTTCATGTGGTATATTCTCTGAAATCTTGCTTTTCACATCGAAAGACCTCAGTTTGAGGCCATAATTAGTCATAGGCTGTAGCTGTCACACTTTATCATGTCATACCCAAATGAGATATCATAGCATAACATGAATTGCTGGCAAATTTTTCAGTCTATTCCTAACCTACGACCAAGATTTATTGTTGGCATGACTACAAATCCTAACGTGACTTGTTCACTAGGAAATTTTTACTGAAATATTATTAGTCTGTCCCTGATATGTGAAACAATAAGCCTTGTAATTTTCACCAACCACCAAATGAGACAAATAGTGTACTCATAGGAATGCATTTGCCTTTCTTGTTAGGCTATCTTTTCATATTTAGTGTTTGAACATAATGATTAAGATCTTTGTTAGCCAGGCAGCAGACATCTCTAGGGGCTTGGAATTTTATAATACCTTTGGATTATTTTCTTTGAAATTATTGCACTACTAAAATCATATACTTAGCAGTGAACCCTGAAGGGATTTAAATTTGTTACTCAAGAAAGGAAAGTTTGTCAAAATTGGTTACTTAGGTTGTGAAGATATACCTCTGGGTGAGTGATTCTTAAAAATAGTGTTGGAGGATAGAAATTGTTGAATAAGGCCTGGTGGGGAAAATGTGATTGACAGCTTGAAGGGATCAGGAGAAATGGACTTCAGTACACAGTCCTATAAGGAGAAAGACTCAGAAAGTTAAGGAGAGGTTTTGATAGATTTGTGCCTAGAGAAATCAAATCAATTTGTTTCACTGGGAATGCAGAAGAAAATAACATACAATACTAAGCCTCAACATTCAAAATAATTATTTTAGTTCTTCATTATCCTGCAATTATTACATATCTACAGTCTTCTCTACTTGTTCTACAGAAGATATACATATATATACATATATACACATATGTGTATATATATGAAAGTTTTAACACATCTGCAATAAGAAAATGTATAAAAATGAAAATCTCAATGAATTTAATAATCTGTGCTTAGCTTGACTGCCTTAGGAGATGATTCTAAAAATATATAAATTATTTCAGGGTCACTTAAACTGCAAGCAATGACTGCAGCTACTGGTTAGTATAATGAAGGTTGAAGTTAGTTCCAAAATGACAACCCACCACTCTGAGAAAAATGAAAGCTTGTAGCTTCTGCAGCATACATTTATTTATAAATAGTCTGGAGATCAGAACACCCTGAAAATATGGAGAGTTACAGTCTGGTGAGTAAAACCCAGTGAGTAGCTATTTTATTGGTCTACAGACTTCCCCCTTTGTACTGTTTAACCCAGATATACCCAGATGTGAATACTCCCTCCTCCAAACCTTTGAAGTCAATGTGATGCCATATGGCACAGACAGGTTCTGATAAGTATATCCTTTTATTCTGAGGAGTGGCTAGGATATCTGAAAGAGAAATAGGAAGCCCACCCTGAATGGTCATAGGGAAAAGTCCTCGGCAAAAGTGCTAGAACTACTTAAGAAAAGTTCATAAATCCTTGAGTAGTTGCCCTATTAGTCAGATTTTTAATTGCACTGAAGAAAATCACTGCAGGTATAAATCCATTGAGTACTGTACCTATGAAATTTAGAATCAGCATTTAAAATTCAACAGTACAATTTAACCTACTTATGTATGCCAGATTATATGGGAATGCAAGATCTGGACCTCCGAATTTGTTGCAGGTTCCTTGTGTGGCAGATTGGCATGTTAGGGACTCAGAACTCCGTGATTCACATCCCCTAAGACTGACTTAATGAATTAGAAGAGACAGACTTTCGGGTCTTGTTTTTGTTTAAAATGCACATCTCAATATGACTTTAGAAAGAAAATATGCATTGGTTAGAACAAACACTCAATAAGGGCCCTTAGTACTTTTGATTCTTCTTAGAAAAATACACCTCCGAATATCCATCCTGTCAATCTTTCTGCTTCATGCCTTGAAAACTACTCTTTTGTATTTTGGAAACCAAACTTATTTGAATATATGGCCATCCTCATGTATAAATCATAGTATACCATTTTGAGATGATTGTTTTATTCTTCCTTTTCCAAATAAAGAAAAGGATTTTAAACAAACTATAATACAAGCTCCAGTTGGCTCTACTGCTACAGAAGGAGGGAAAAATGAGCTCTCGTTTCCTGGCTGGCTTTCGGGTACAAAGCAGACATTTGTTTAATAAGAATCATTTTAAATTCACAGCTAAGATTTGACATAACCAAATTTGATTGGATGTTCATCTCCAGAATTATGTGGAAGAATATTTATGCAAAAGTATAACACCTGGAAAGGTATAGAATCTTAGTGCTCTTTATTACTCTGTTTCTTCTATACTCCAATTATTCATTTAGTTCTTGTATATTTGAGGGAGAAACAAGAATATTTCACTCTAAAGAGAAGCTATATGAATATGTGCATACTAAAACAGCATTACAAAAATATTAATTGAGAACAAATTGCAGAACATCAAGAACACCCGTTAAGAAGAAATTACTTATAATTCAATAAACATAAATGGGGAAAAAGAGAGAGAGAGAGAGCAACTTAGAAGTAAAAATAAATAATGACAATGGATATTGACCATTTCTCCTTAGTTTCCCTAAATGTGAATGGGCTGAATGATCCAATCAAAAGAGACAGAGCAGCAGACTGGATTAAGAAACAAAACCCATTCATATGTTGCCTCCAAGAGACCCACCTCACTGCCAAAGAAAGAAACAAATTCCAAGTGAAAGGATGGAAATAAATTTTCCACTCCAATGCACCATGCAAAAAAGCAGGAGTAGCAATCTTAATCTCCGACAAAATTAACCTCTCAGTAAAATCAGTACATAAAGATATAGATGGCCACTACATATTAGTAAAGGGCACAATCCATACCCACAATATTACAGTGATAAACATTTACTCCCCAAACACGGGAGCACCCAAATACGTCAAGAAAACTCTCTTAAAATTACAGAACACGATATACTCAAACACAGTCATAGTGGGAGACCTCAATACATCACTCTCACCAAATGACAGGTCAACTCAACAAAAGTTGAGCAAAGACACCATGGACTTAAACAACACCATAGCCCAGCTGGGCTTAACAGATATAGAATGGAGTCTTCCATCCAAATGTGAAACTTTATACATCTTTCTCAGCAGCACATGGAACACACTCCAAAATAGTTCATATGTGTTCATACAGAAAACTTAAGAACATACAAGAGGACTCATATAATCCCATGCATTCTATCTGATCTTGGTGGAGCCAGACTAGTCCTGAACAATGCAGTAAAAGTCAAACAACATTCAAACACTTAGAAACTGAACAACACACTTCTGAATAACTCCTGGGTTACAGGTCAGATCAAAGAAGAAATTCAAAACTTTCTTGAATGTAATCACAGTCAAGAGACATCACAAAGGAACATATGGGACATAGTAAAGGCAATTCTAAGGGGCAAATCGATCGCACTAGGAGCACATACTAAAAAGACAGAAGAAGAGCATGTAAATAAGTGAAAAAAGAAATTGAAGCACACAGAGGAGTAAGAAAAAGTTAATTCTAAAACAACTAGAAGGACAGAAATAAAATAAAATCAGAAATATCAGAGATTGAAATAGGATAACAAAGTTAATAAATCAAAAAGTTGGTTCTTTAAAAGAGTCAACCAAATTGACAGACCTCTGGCAAGATTAATGGAAAAAAATGTGAGGGGAGACTCAAATAAACAAGATTAGAGACCCCACAGGAACAATCACAAATGATATCCAAGAAATTCAGTCCATAATGATGAAGTACTACCAGGGCCTATATTCAAAGAAACAAGAAATTCAAGTCAAAATGGATGACTTCTTAAATAAATATGGGATGCCCACACTGAACAATGAAGAGGTAAACAAATTGAAGAAACCAGTCTCTTACAATGAAATTGTGGAAGCACTCAGGGAAATGCCAACCAAAAAGAGCTTAGGTCCAGATGATATCACTGCGGAATTCTATAAGACGTTTAAAGATGAAGTGGCACCTATACTCTTGAAACTCCTCCAAGAAATAGAAGCAGAGGAACAATACCAAACTCATTTTATGAAGATAATATTACTGTCTTCCCCAAACAAGGGAAAGACCCAACAAAAAAGAAAATTACAGACCTATCTCTCTAATGAACACAGATGAAAAACTCCTCAATAAAATATTAGCCAATACAATCCAGAAACAAATTAAAAAATCAGACACTATGATCAAGTAGGCTTCATCCCATAGATGCAAGGCTGGTTTAACATTAACAAATCAATCAATGTAATACATTCTGTAATACGTCAATAGAGCTAAGGATAGGAAACATATGATAATTTCTCTGGACGCGGAGAAGGCATTTGACAAAATACAACATCCATTCATGTTGAAAGCACTAGAAAAAATAGGAATAAGAGGTATATTCCTTAAAAAAATTAAAGCCATATATGAAAAACCTACAGCCAGTATTATACTAAATGGTGAAATACTAGAACCATTTACCTTAAAATCAGGAACTAGACAGGGATTCCCACTCTCTCCACATCTCTTCAGTACAGTGCTGGAACCCTTAGCCAGAACAATAAGGGAGAAAAAGGACATCAAATGATCCACCTAGGGAAAGAAGAAATTAAACTATTCCTATTTGCAGATGACATGATCCTCTACTGGAGTGACCCAACAAGCTCCTCTCCCAAATTCCTAGAAATAATAAACTACCTTAGCAAAGTTGCAGTATACAAAACTAACCTTCAGAAGTCAGTAGCCTTCTTGTACACCAACAATACACAAAGAGAAGGACAAATGAAGAAAATGATGCCATTAGCAATAGCCCCCAGAAGAATAAAATACTTAGGAATTAACTTAACCAAAGGTGTAAAGCAATGATTTAATGAAAATTATAAAAGCATAACAAAAGAAATTAAAGAGGACACTAGGAAATGGAAAGACAACCCATGCTCATGGCTAGGGAGAACCAACATAGTGAAAGTGGCTATACTGCCAAAATTGATATACAAATTCAATGCAATCCCCATCAAAATCCCAAAGACATTCTTTACTGAAATAGAAGATACAATCCAAAGGTTTTAATGGAACAAGAAAAGATCTAGAACAGCCAAAACAATTCTAGGCAAAAAGAGCAATGCAGGTGGTATTAAAATACCAGACTTCAAACTCTACTATAGGGCCATAACAACAAAAACCGCACGGTATCGGCACAAAACAGACCAGAAGATAAGTGGAACAGAATAGAAGACCCAGAAATAAAACCACATACCTATAGTCAACTTGTATTTGACAAAGGAGCCAAAGATATATACTGGAACAAACACAGTCTATTCAATCATTGTGCTGGTAAAACTGGGCAGCCACATGCAGAAAACTAAACATTGACCCTAGGCTTTCACCATGCACAAGGATTAACTCAAAGTGAATCAAAGACCGGAAACTGTGAAACTGCTACATGGTTGAGTAGGAGAGACACTGGAACTCATAGGCATAGACAAAATATTCCTGAGCAGAATCCCAGGGTTACAACAGATAGGAGAGGGAGCTGATAAATGGGACTACCAAAAAATAAAAATTTTCTGCACATATAAAAGCATAGTCGCAAAAGTAGAGAGACAGCAAACCAAGTGGGAAAAGATATTTACTGATCATATATCTGACAAATGCTTAATATCCAGTATCTATGGGGAAATCAAGAAATGAATCCCCCCAAATCCAACAAACAATTCACTAAGTGGGCATGGTAACTAAAGAGAGACTTATTAGAAGAAGAATTTAAAATTGCATAAAAGCATAGGAGAAAATGTCATCATTCATGACCATAAAGGAAATGCAAATAAAAACAACCCTAAGATACCAGTGTATGCCAATAAGAATGACTAAGATTTTGAACTCAAACAATGACAGTTGCTGGCAGTGTTGTGGAGAAAAAGGAATCCTACTGCACTGCTGGTGGGATTGTAAACTAATTCAGCCACTCTGGAAAGCAGTGTGGAGTTTTCATAAAAAAACTGAAAATTCACCTTCCCTACGATCCCGCCAAACCACTTCTGGGCATATATCCTGAATGTCATAACCCAAGATATGATAAGGACACCTGCTCATCTATGTTTATCTCTCACTATTCACAATAGCCATGTGATTAAAACAATCCAGATGCCCTACTGAAGATGAATGGATACAGAAAATGTGATATATATATATATACACACACACATACACACACACACACATACACACACACACACACACACACACACACACACACACACACACAATGGAATTCTTCATAGCAAACAAAAAAGACAAAATGATGACATTTTCAGGGAAGTGGATGAATCTAGAGGGAATCATGTTGAGTGAGACAAGTCAAAACCAAAGGAACAAAAGGTGCATGGTATCCTTAATATATGCCTATTGGATCCAAATAGTGCAAGAGCGAGGATTCAATATTTGCATACCCAATGCTATGGACATATTATTGGAAATATAAACATAAATACATAGCCTTAAAACCTTTGAAGCAACTACATCTAACAGACATCTACAGAATATTCCACCCAGCAACAACACAATATAAGTTTTTCTCAGCAGCACATGGAACATTTTCCAAAATAGACCATGTCTTAGGCCATAAAACAAGCCTGGACAGATTCAGAAACACTGAAATTCTTCCCTGCACGCTCCCAGACCACAAAGGCATCAAATTGGAACTAAACACACATCTCCACCAACGAAAACCCAGTAACTCATGGAGACTGAACAACACATTTTTGATTCACCAATCAGTCATCGAAGAGATCAGAACAAAATCCAACATTTTATGAAATTTAACAATAAGGATCACACAAAATACCAACTCCTTTGGGACACGGCAAAGGCAGTACTCAGAGGAAAATTTATAGCTCTGAGTGCCTACAACAACAAGTTGGAAAAATTGCAAACCAAAAAGTTAATGTTTCACCTCAAGCTCCTGGAAAAAGAGCAACAAACGAACCCTAATACCACTAGAAGGAAGCAAATTATTAAAATCAAAGCAGAATTAAATGATTTGGAATCCAAATAAACTATAGAAAGAATCAACAAAACAAGGAGTTGATTCTTTGAAAGAATTAACAAAATTGACAAGCAAATCTTACCAAAAAAAGAAGTGAGCATACCGAAATAAACAAAATCACAGACGAAAATGATAATATCACGACAGAAATTACCAAGATCGAGAATATCATGATGGAATACTTCTCAAACATTTACGCCAACAAATTTCACAATCTAGAAGAAATGGATGAATTCCTAGCCAATATTAACATACCCACACTGAACCAAGAAGATCTAACCCAACTCAACAGGCCTATTTCAAGCTCTGAAATAGAAAAGCAAATTAGAGAACTTCCACATAAGAAAAGCCCAGGGCCAGATGGATTCACAGCTGAATTCTATAAGGTCTTCCAAGCTGAGCTCACATCAATACTCATCAAGCTCTTCAACGAAATTGAAAATGAAGGTTCTTTACCAAACTCATTCTATGAAGCCAATATAACCCTCATCCCCAAATCAGGCGGAGATTCATCAAAGAAAGAGAACTATAGACCTATTTCTTTGAAGAACATCGATGCAAAACTTCTCAACAAAATACTGGCCAACCGTCTACAACAACTTATCAAAAAAATATACACTATGATCAAACAGGATTCATCACAGGGAGGGAAAGCTGGTCCAACATATGCAAATCAATTAACATAATTCAACACATCAGCAGGAGCAAGGACAAAAATCACATGATCGTCTCAATAGATGCGGAAAAGGCATTTGACAAGATCCAACACCCCTTTATGTTAAAAGCTCTGGAGAAACTAGGAATCCATGGAACATTCCTCAATATAATAAAGGCTGTGAAAGACAAACCCACAGCTAGTATTACACTTAATGGTGAAAGGCTAAAGCCATTCCCTCTAAAATCAGGAATGAGACAAGGATGCCCACTCTCTCCACTCCTTTTTAACATAGTATTGGAATTCCTAGCCAGTGCAATAAGGCAAGAATTAAGCATAAAGTGGATCCAAGTAGGGAAAGAGGAAGTAAAACAATCCGTCTTTGCAGATGACATGATTCTGTATTTAAATAATCCTATAGATTCTACTCCCAAGCTCCTTGAGCTGATTCAAAACTTTGCAAGTGTAGCAGGTTATAGAATTAACCCTAAAAAATCAACTGCCTTCCTCTACGCCAACAGTGAGAGGAACAAGCTAATAATCAGGAAAGCAACTCCTTTTGCAATAGCCTCAAAGAAAATACAGTACCTAGGAATTAGGTAAACTAAGAATGTAAAGGATCTTTTTGATGAAAACTTTAAAACCCTAAAAAAGGAAATTAAAGCAGAACTAAGGAAATGGAAAAACCCCCCATGCTCTTGGATTGGAAGAATCAACATTGTGAAAATGACAGTCTTGCTAATGGCTATCTACAAATTCAACGCAATACCCATCAAGACCCCAATGTCATCCTTTAAAAAATAGAAGAGGCAATCCAAAATTTCATATGGAATAATAAAAGACCCCATATAGCAAAAACACTTCTTAGCAGAAAGAACAGCGCTGGAGGAATTTCAATTCCAAACTTTAGACTCTATTACAGAGCTATAATTCTCAAAACAGCTTGGTACTGGCACAGGAACAAGCCTGAAGACCAATGGAATAGAACTGAGGACCCAGATATTAAACCACAGACCTATAGCCAGCTAATCTTTGACAAGGGAGCCAAAAAAATAGAATGGAAGAAAGACAGCCTCTTCAACAAGTTGTGCTGGCAGAACTGGTTAAAAGCACCTGCAGAAAACTAAAGTTGGATCCTTCTTTGTCACCTTGCACTAGAATTAACTCCAAATGGATCAAAGACCTGGAGGTAAAAGCTGACACACTAAAAACTGTACAGGAAGGAATAGGAGATACACTAGGTTCCCTTGGCACAGGTCGAAACTTTTTAATAAGGATCAAGAATCACAACAACTCAGAGAAAGGCTGGATAAGTGGGACTGCATTAAAATGCAGAGCTTTTGTATGGCAAAGGACATAGCTAGTAAATTAATTAGGAAGCCTACAGAGTGGGAGAAGATCTTCACCAACGAAACAACGGACAAAAGCCTCATATCTAAAATATATCAACAACTCAAAAAATTGAATCACTCCAAAACTAATCTCCAAAGTAACAACCATCCCATTAAAAAATGGGCCAAAGACTTAAAGAGAGTCTTCTCTGAAGAAGAAACAAAAATGGCCTATCGACACATGAAGAAATGCTCAACATCTCTGGTCATAAAAGAAATGCAAATCAAAACAACTCTAAGATTCCACCTCACTCTAGTTAGAATGGCCAGGATCAAGAAAAAGAATAATAACAGATGCTGGAGGGGATGTGTCCAGGAGGGATCACTACTACACTGTTGGTGGGAGTGCAAACCCGTTCAACCACTATGTAAAGCAGTGTGGCAGTGCCTCAAAAGGCTAATCATAGAACTCCGCTATGACCCAGCAATTCCACTACTTGGCATTTACCCAACCATCCAACAACAAGGGCATACTAAATCCACTAGCACAACAATGTTCATTGCAGCATTATTCACCATAGCAAAGACATGGAACCAACCTAGATGTCCCTCAGTTGATGGGTGGATCAACAAGTTGTGGTATTTGTACAGAATGGAATTCTATGCTGCTGTCAGAAAGAATGGCATCGCCCCATTTGTTAGGAAATGGAAAGACTTAGAAAAAATCATATTTAGTGAAGTAAGCCAGACTGAAAGGAAATTAGGCTCAATGGTTTCCCTTATTTGTCATAATCAGTGGAAACCTTAGGCTCTACTAGCAGAGATCTGCAATAGAGCAAAATCTTGATACATAATGTCATATCGTATGAAGCTAATTGAAAGGACCTTCAGGATATTGAAACAAAAGCCATATAACGAATGATTATTGTCCTTAATGTACTATGTTATATCTCATCTCCTTTGCTATCCCTTGGGTATCTCATATTGTGACAGTATCTCAGTTTGTTATCTGATATATTTAATTTATTTGTATTTGGTTATTTGAACTTTGATAGAGAAGGGGGGAAAAGCAAGACGGGTGTTGGGGTGGGGGGGAGGGTAATGGGTACCAAGACATGTGAAAGGGTATCAAAGTAAGTGAATTAATGCACCTTCTATCTGGCAAATATCATGTAACCCTTTTATTAATTACAATAAAAAAAAAGAAAAAAAAAAGAACAAGCCTGAAGCCCAATGAAATAGAACTGAGGACCCAGATATTAAACCACAGACCTATAGCCACCTAATCTTTGACAAGGAAGCCAAAAAAAATAGAATGGAAGAAAGACAGCCTCTTCAACAAGTTGTGCTGGCAGAACTGGTTAAGCACCTGCAGAAAACTGAAGTTGGATCCTTCTTTGTCACACTGCACTAGAATTAACTCCAAATGGATCAAAGACCTGGAGATAAAAGCTGACACACTGAAAACTTTACAAGAAGGAATAGGAGATACAGTAGGCCTCCTTGGCACAGGTCAAAACTTTCTTAATAAGGACCAAGAATCACAGCAAATAAGAGAAAGGCTGGATAAGTGGGACTGCATTAAAATGCAGATCTTCTGTATGGCAAAAGACATAGCAGGTAAATTAATCAGAAAGCCTACAGAGTGGGAGAAGATCTTCACCAACCAAACAACAGACAAAGGCCTCATATCTAAAATATATCAACAGCTCCAAAAATTGAATTACTCTAAAACTAATCTCCATAGTAACAACCATCCAATTAAAAGATGGGCCAAAGGCTTAAAGAGAGTCTTCTCTGAAGAAGAAAGAAAAATGGCCTATAGACACATTATTTCACATACATTGATATACAGTTTCATAGATCAGTTTTTCTTATCTAGGATTTATCTAGGATTTCTTTTTTTGTATTTTTTATTGTAATTAATAGAAGGGTTACATTATATTCACCAGATAGACGGTGCAAAACTTCACAAACATTGATAACCTTTCTTATGACATGGTCTCCATTTCCCTCTCCCCCTCCTCCCACTCATCTTGATTTCCCCCTTCCCTATCCAATTTCAAATAACCAATTAATCACGTATAAAATATATCAGATAACAAGGTGAAATATTGTAACAATATGAGATAACCAAGGGACAGCAAAAGAGATGATAGATAACATAGTATATTAAGGACAACAATCACTCATTATATGGCTTTTGTTTCCTTATCTTGGTGGTCCTTACATTTAGTGTCATACTATATGGACTTATTTCTCTAGATTTTGTTCTGTTGTAAATCTCTGCTAGGAGAGCCCAAGGTTCCTACTAATTATGCCAAATGAGGCAGACTATTGGGCCTATGTTCCTTTGAGTCTGGCATACTTTAATAAATATGATTTTTTCTAAGTCTTTCCATTTACTTACAAATGGAGCAATGTCTTTGTTTCTGACAGCAGCATAGAATTCCATTGTGTAAAAATACCACCTCTTGTTGATTCACTCATCCATTGAGGGACATATGGGTTGGTTCCATATCTTTGCTATGGTAAATAGTGCTGCAATGAATATCACTGTGCTAGTGGATTTAGTATGTCCTTATTTCTAGGTAAATGCCAAGTAGTGGAATTGCTGGGTCATAGGGGAGTTCTATGTTTAGTCTTTTGAGGAACTGCCATACTGCTTTCCATAGTGGTTGAACAAGTTTGCATTTCACCAACAGTGTAGTAATGATCCCTCCTGACCACATCCACTCCAGCATATGTTGTTACTAGTTTTCTTGATCCTGGCCCTTCTAATTGGTGTGAGGTGGAATCTTAGAGCTGTTTTGATTTGCATTTCTTTTATGAACAGAGATTTTGAGCATTTCTTCATGTGTCTATAGGCCATTTTTATTTCTTCTTCAGAGAAGACTCTCTTTAAGTCTTTGGCCCATCTTTTAATGGGATGGTTGATACTTTAGAGGTTAATTTTGGAGTGATTCAATTTTTTGAGCTGCTGATATATTTTAGATATGAGGCTTTGTCCATTCTATGGTTAGTGAAGATCTTCTCCCATTCTGTAGTCTTCCTAATTAATTTCCTAGCTATATCCTTTGCCATACAGAAGATCTGCATTTTAATGCAGTCCCACTTATCCAGCCTTTCTCTGATTTGTTGTGTTTCTTGGTCCTTATTGGGAAAGTTTCGACCTGAGCCACGGAGGCCAAGTGTATCTCCCATTCCTTCATGGATAGGTTTCAGTGTGTCAGCTTTTACCTCGAAGTCTTTGATCCATTTGGAGTTAATTCTAGTGCAGTGTGACAAAGAAGGATCCAACTTTAGTTTTCTGCAGGTGCTTAACCAGTTCTGCCAGCACCATTTGTTGAAGAGGCTGTCTTTCTTCCATTCTATTTTTTGGCTCCCTTGTCAAAGATTAGGTGGCCATAGTTCTGTGGGTTAATATCTGGGTCCTCAGTTCTATTCCGTTGGACTTCAGGCCTTTTATTGTGCCAAGACCAAGCTGTTTTGATTGTTATATCTCTGTAATGCAGTCTAAAGTTGGTATTGAAATTCCTCCCACGCTGTTCTTTCTGGTAAGAATTGTTGGTGACTTAACACAACACTCTCAACTATGGACAGATCAACCAGGCAAAAACTCAGCAGAGAAACATTGGAATTGAACAATTGTATAGATCAACTAGATCTAGCAGATATCTGCAGTTTATTTCACCCAGCAACAACACAATGTATGTTTTTTTCAGCATCACATGGAACATTTTCCAAAAAAAACCCCCACATGTTAGGGCATAAAACAAACCTGGGCAGATTTAGAAACAGTGTAATTATTCCCAGCATTCTCTCTGACCACAAGGGCATCAAGTTGGAATTGAACACCAATCTCCACCAACATAAACCCAGTAACTTATGGAGATTGAACAACACATTGTTGAATCACGAATGGGTCATTGAGGAGATCAGAACAGAAATCCAACAGTTTATGAAATTTAACAGAAAGGAGCATACAAAATATCCAGGACTTCTTATCTAGGTTTTCTTATCGAGGTTTATAGGCGTGAGCCACCATGTCCCTGCTATGGCTGATTTCTGTTCTACTCTTAAGAATGTTCTATAAATTTCTGAGTGTGCAGTGGCTCACGTTGTAATCCTATCTACTCAGGAGGCTGAGTTGTGAGGATCATGTGAGCCAGCCTGGGCACAAAATAACGTCTGACTCTTATCTCCAATTAACCTCTAGAAAACTGGAAGTGGGCCTTAGCTCAAAGGTAGGGCATTACTCTTGAGCTGAAGAGCTCTGGGACAGTGCCCAGGCTAAGTTCACACCCCATGACCCACAAAAACAAAAAAAATGTGCTAAAATTATATTTTTTAAGGACAACACATTTCATTTTATGATAAGAAAACATAATAAAATTGATTTAAAAAGATGTTGGAAGGCAATGAATAAATAATTAAAAATGAATCATACAGTCAATAAATCCTCAGTAGTTCAGAGGAGAAAATGATTATCTAGATCAGAGTATCAGGACATCTTTGCATAGAATATATGGGATAAGAAGGGGACAATTTATGGGGCCGAAAATTTGGCCTAGTGTTAGAGTGCTCGCTTCTCATTCAAAAAGACTTGGGTTCGAATCCTCAGAATTGTATACACATTAAAGGAACCATATACATAGAAAAGCCAGAAGTGGTGCTATGGCTCAAGTTGTAGAGCTCTAGCCTTGAAGAAAGCCCAACGTCAGTGCTTAGGCCCTGAGATAAAGCTCCAGGACTGGAGAAAAGAAAAGAAAACAGTAACAACAACAAAAAAGAAGGGGACATTATTCAAAAGCACTGGGTGATACCAGCAGGATGGAATAAGCATGATAGTAATTATTTTTTACTATAGAATTTCAGGTCTTGGATTCAAGAGTGTATATATACCTAGATTCTCTTTTATGAATTGCAATATGACTTCTTTCATTGTGTTTAAGCCATGGGCTGATGCTATTAGTAAATATGGCAAAGGTATAGGTTGTTTTTTCCAGCCTTCAGCTTCTTTGCTATTTCTGGCTAGCTGTTTATAATGGGGAACTAGAGAAAAGAAGAACAAAGTAACTGGTATCTTTTACATATTTATATTTTACTTCTATTGCTTCCTTCTTAATGTATTTCAATTATAATTTCATAAACAAGTTTTACCAAATTCTTGAGAGAATTGTTGCTTTTTCTTCATATCACTTTAATATTTTAAATACAGAAAAAATCATTTTCAACAGAGCAAGTTGGAAAATTATCTTGGAATTTTGAGATCAAATGGTAAAGTATATTAAAGAAGCTGCGTGCAGTGGCTTATGCCTGTAATTCTAGCTACTCACTAGGCTGAGATCTAAGGATCTTGGTTCAAAGCCAGCCTGGACACTAATGTCTAGGACTCTTGATTTAAAATGAACAACTAGAAAACTGGAAGTGGTGCTGTGCCTCCAGGTGTAGGGTGATAGCCTTGTGCTGAAGAGCTCAGGTGCAGCACCCAGAATTCAGGCCCTGTGACCAATAATATACATATATATATGTATATATATATATGTATGTGTGTATGTATTTATATACATATATATCTATGTATACACACGTATATATGTAGAGTGCAAATAAGAAATTTTAAAAACTATTTTTAGGATGCAATATAGGATGCATGATCTTTTTTTTTTTTGCCAGTCCTGGGCTTGAGCTCAGGGCCTGAGCACTGTCCTTAGACTTTCTCAAGGCTAGAGCTCTACCACTTGAGCCTCAGCATCACTTCTGGCTTTTTTCTAAGTATGTGGTACCGAGGAATCGAACCCGGGTCTTCATGCATGCTAGGCATGCACTTTAACCACTAGGCCAAACTCCCGGCCCAGGATGTATGATCTTTTAAAAACTATTTTTAGGATGCATGCTTTCTAATTTTGGCACTATTTCAATCAAACAGCCTCTCCTATGTGTAGAAGATTCAAATTCTATAAACATTTCTTTTTATTATTTGAAACAATGTGTTTTAGATAAATGAGGCAATTTATTATAAAATAATCCATATAAAATATTTCATTATAAATTCAACTTCTAGTGTTTTTTTTTCTCTGATGTCCTTACTGGTTTGCAGTAAAATAGCCAAAGACCCTGGAAGATCATTCGTATTCAAAGAAAGCTGCAATTATGCTGAGAACACAAGAAAGGGAAATGGTTAATAAATTTTGAAAAGATTATCAGCAGGCATGTTGAAACTGAAACATTTTATTGGTTCAGCTTCCTGAATTTTTAAAAAATCAGATCACTGTTTCTTGAAAGTTTCAACTGCTTACATATTTTGGAGCAATGGCATCATATAATCTTATAAAGAAGAATATAAACAAATTTTAAAGGACAAAATGACTCCTTTTGTTCATGTTCTTGTCAGTATTCCCTTTTTTACTCTAGTCAGTTATCTAATATGTGACATGTAATAATATTCTCTTTGTAATGAGCAATAATAAATTTCAGAGCAACAATAGGTTTTTAGACTGACTTTCTTTGTGCCAGTACTGGGGCTTGGGTGCTGTCCCTAAGCCCTTTTGATCAAGGTTAGACCCCTACCACTTGAGTCACAAATCTACTTCCTTAATTGTGTTAGATCATTGAGATAAGTATCTCATAGACTTTTCTACCTTGGCTACATTTGAATTATGATCATCAGATCTCAGCCTTTTGTGCAGCTGGGTTTACAGGCAAGAGCCACTAGCACCTGGCTTAAATGTGAAGTTTTAAGTGAGGAACTAATTTTACTCATTAATGATTCAAATTTCATTCAAGCTTCTACAGCAATGATACCCCCCTAGAACTGTCTATGGAGTTGGAGATATGCATCTGTATCCTCCATTATGGTAGTCATTGGCCATGGATGATAATTGAACCTTTGAAATGATGGTAGAGTGACAAAGACCTGAAGTTCAAATTTTATTAAATTTCTTTATATGTGGCAAGATTTAGATTTAAGATGGAGACTGATTTAGTGTATATTATTGATACTGTAAACTGGTGCTAAATTATTATTCTGAAAAAGCATTTAGCTAAAAATCACAAACCTTTATTACCTTTAATCTCCAAATGAGTAAGAAGAGGGTCAAGATGCAGCTGATATACAATGCAAATACTTAAGATAGCTTTTAAATATTTTCTTAAGATTTAAATTTAAATGATTTTATATTGTATTTGAAATGTAGTATATCTGTAAATAAACTACTTTAAATTGTGTTATAAATTAGACACAAAATTAAAAACTGAAACTTTAATTTGTGGACATGAGTTTATTTTTATTATAGACGAATCCCAAGTATATAATCAAGTGCAAGCTATATTATATAACTACCTGTATATTTGCTAGCTATTAATATCCTTCTGATATTGTGTTGAGGCTCAGAATAGTGACACCAGAACATGGTATGTTTTGACAAACTTAAGAAAAGGATCACCCACCATTTCCACATCTATACTGTGATGTGAAAAATTCTCCAGTCAAAAAAAACACAGGTCGAAACTTTCTTACTAAGGACCAGGAAACACAACAAATCAGAGAAAGGCTGGATAAGTGGGACTGCATTAAACTGCAGAGCTTTTCTATGGCAAAGGATATAGCTAGTAAACTAATCAGAAAGCCTACAGAGTAGGAGAAGATCTTTACCAACCGTACAACAGACAAAGGCCTCGTATCTAAAATATATCAACAGCTCAAAAAATTGAAACACTCCAAAACTAATCTCCAAAGTAACAACCATCCCATTAAAAGATGGGCCAAAGACTTAAAGAGAGTCTTCTCTGAAGAAGAAACAAAAATGGCCTATAGACACATGAAGAAATGCTCAACATCTCTGGTCATAAAAGAAATGCAAATCAAAACAACTCTAAGATTCCACATCACTCCAGTTAGAATGGCCGGGATCAAGAAAACTAATAACAACACATGCTGGAGGGGATGTGGCCAGGAGGGACCAATACTGCACTGTTTGTGGGAGTGCAATCTCGTTCAACGACTATGGAAAGCAGTATGGCAGTTCCTCAAACGACTAAACATAGACCTCCCCTATGACCCAGCAATTCCACTACTTGGCATTTACCCAATTATCCAGAAACAAGGACATACTAAATCCACCAGCACAACAATGTTCATTGCAGCACTATTTACTATCGCAAAGATATGAAACCAACCTAGATGTCCCTCAGTTGATGAGTGGATCAATAAGATGTGGTATTTGTACACAATGGAATTCTATGCTGCTGTCAGAATGAATGACATTGCCCCATTTGTTAGGAAATGGAAAGACTTAGAAAAAAATCATATTAAGTGAAGTAAGCCAGACTCAAAGGACCTTAGGCTCAATGGTTTCCCTTATTTGTCATAATCAGTAGAAACCTTGGGCTGTCCTAGCAGAGATTTGCAATAGAGCAAAACCTTAATGCAAAAGGCCATATAGTATGACTCTAAATGAAAGGATCTCTAGGATATAGAAACATAAGCCATATAATGAATGATTGTTGTTCTTAAGGTACTATGTTATCTCTCATCTCTTTTGCTGTCCCTTGGTTATCTCATATTGTTACAGTATCTCAGTTTGTTACCTGATATATTGGATATATTTTTATTTGGTTATTTGAAATTGGATAGGGAAGGGGGGAAAACAAGATGAGGGGTGGGGGTGGGGAGGAGGGAAATGGGGACCAAGACATGTGAAAGGGTGTCAATGTATGGAAATTAATGCACTATCTATCTGGCAAATATCATGTAACCCTTCTATTAATTACAATACTAAATATATGAAAAAAATGAATTAGTAATAGTACAATGTATAACTTTTCAGTATCTCTCATCAAACATTGAAGGGGTTGCTATGAATACCTTCCCACAAATGTTGATAAATATTTACAAATAGCTCTTCTTTTTCTCTAGTAAAATATTTTATAAGGGGGTAGTTATAAATGGAGTGACATGAGAAGTATTATACAAGTAAAATTAAAGTATTATAGCACTTGTCTAGTTTTTATATTCATGAAGGTATATTTTCTCTATCTCTGTCCTTCTGTGTGTGTCTCTGTGTCCATCTCTTTCAGAACTTTGCCTTATCTTAGGTTGATGCTGTACATGGATTTAACATGTACCATTCTAGTTATTGTTAGAGGAAAATCAGTTTCCTAAAGTTTTAAGCTTTTTTAAAATACTTTGAATATTTACCTTTAACTTTCTATCAGTTAATCTTCTGTATATCCTTGTCTCACACTATTCTATGAATGAGGTTAAGACAAACAGCACTGGCAAAATATTTGAGGCAAGAATGGAAGACGAGCAGTCATTCGTAGCCTCCATTTTTATCTGCAGGGTGCTACAATGTAAGAGTTATTAAAATGCCAGGTCTGATGTTAGTCTTTAAAAGTGCCTTATAATATCCTCCAGTTAACTGTTTATTGTTCCCATTTCCAAGTCTCCTGCTGGGGCATGTCTTGCTAATTCCCATTGAAGTAAGAAATAACATTTTTTCTACTTTCACTACCCACTGTGATATAATTCAGTAGAGTACTTGTGGGTGGATACATTCAAATTTATTTTTCTATCAATATAGCAGTATAAAACTTGCCCTTATGGCTTTAAACTGTATTATATGCTGAATAGATAATAGGATAATTTTCCTAATGAAAATAGGTAGTATATACTATATTTGTGGAGCTTTAAGTTGTGTTAATAATGAATTTCTGGTGACTATAGTGTCTACTTCCATGATGTAAGGCTTTATAAAAATGGGTGGTAATTTTACTGATTACCCTCAAATGGCTCAATAAACTTTCAAAATTATTTTCCTCAATAAAATGCCTATGTAGTTGTGGTTTCAGGCTCTAAAATTTACTGAAAATAAATTAAATTAATCTTTAAATATTGTATTCAATGATTTATTTTTTATATTTTTATTGTAATTAATTGAAGGGTTGCAGTTATATTCACCAGATAGAAGGTGCATTTCTTCACACACATTGATACCCCTTCTCATGTTTTTGTTCCTATTTCCCTCCCTCACTCCCTCCCCTCATCTCATTTTACCCTTTCTCTGTCCTATTTCAAATAAACAAATAATCATATATACAATATACCAGATAACAAGGTAAGATACTATAACAATATGAGAATAAGCAAGGGACAACAAAAGAGATGAAAAATAACATAGTACATTAAGAACAACAGTCACACATTATATGGCTCTTGTTTCTATATCCCGGAGGTCCTTTCATTTAGCCTCATCCTATATGGCCTTATGTATCTAGGTTTTGAGCTATTTTAATCCTCTTTTAGCAGAGTCTAAAGTTTATACTAATTATTACAAATGAGGGAAACCATTGAGTATGTGCCTATGAGTCTGGCTTACTTCACTTAATATCATTTTTTCCAAGTCTTTGCATTTCCTTACAAATGGGGCGATTATGTTGTTTCTTAAGGCAACATAAAATTCCATTGTGTATCATTTTTTTTATTTTAGAAGAAAACACAAAAGCTCTCTTTAATCCAAGAAGTTTTAAAATCAAGACTCATTATTTCCACATAGTATTTGTGCACATTTATAAAATTCTGAAAAGTTATTTTCAAAGAAATTGCAATTCCTAAGCTTGATTAACATACATTGAATTCTGTTCAGGTTTTGGACATATTATTAGAGCTCTATCTCTGTGACAAAATAAATGAGAATTTATGTGGAGGAGAGGTTTATTTTGGCTCACTCTTTCACAGTTTTCAGTTCATAGTTGATAACTGACATGATTTAATATATACAAGAGGGCATATGTATATATATGGAAGCAGAATGCCATATTAAGTATTTCATATTAAGTATTTGAGCATCTGTAGGCTTGGCTTCTGCAAGAGTGTTTTGGGATCAAGAGGCTATTGGGGGATGACTATCATACATGCATTATGCTTATGGTTTATTTTATGGCTACTTTCATTAAAAGTAATAACATGAGAGTATAATTTCATTCTCCCCACTGCAGTAACATTAAAACATTGTCTGGTACATCAGAAGAGTGTCAAATTATGTAATGAATTTTAATAGATATATGGAGATATACATGTATACATGTATCAGCACACATTCGAAATGAATGCGAAATCTCTGAAAAAAAAGTATATACAAGAAAGAAAGAACAATGCTTCTGAAAACAGGTGCTAGGTTTCCACGAGAATAGGATGGATATAATACTTTCAACTGTAAACTCTTATAGAGTTGGAATTTGAACAATATAAATGAACTATCTTTTCCAATAGTGAATCAAAGGATAATTGAGCTTGGACTCAGGTGCCAGAAAAGAAACATGTTCTGCAAAAAGGTGCCCTGCTACAGTTTGGATCTGGTATGTTCCCTGATCGTCAGCTATTTTTTCTTTAATACAGTCTGCTTATGTGTGAAAGTGCTGATTGCAATTCAGATCCTATGCATATAGATTAGATGCTTCATATATTGGTTATCTATTGATTGCGGACATTTACATAGCCAGGTTTTTCTTCTTGGGGTAATTTGTTCCTCTAGAGAAGATTCCAAGTTTATTTAAATGAAGCTGGAATATTTGCTTTCAGTATTTTGCTAACCCAGTGAGAGAAACATTCAATTTATTATACATATGCTTAATTAAACCATTTGCTTTTGGCAAAGTGTCCAGGTTCACTCTCTTTAGAGTAGTTAATTTCAGTGACCCTCTGTATTTTCTTCATGATAGAGGAATAGCAATATAAATTTCTGTGAAGGTGAAGAAAGGATAAAAATTCTAAGGTTTGTGGTGATGGAGGCAAGTTTTGTAAATTAAACTGAGTTTTACCCAAACCTTCTAATTTTAGTTGTTTCCCTTAACTCATTCAATTGTAAAGGTACCTAATCTCACTAATTCCTGACCCCTATGGAGAATCTGGATTTAAAATTGGATTATTTCTCAGTTTTTGCCACTGTTCTTTTAGGTTGCTACCTGAGCCAATTAAATAAACTAAAACTAATTTATCCATTTTTTTCACTTCAAAAAATTTCATGTTTTTATTTCTTTTTTTATTTCTTTTTTTTTTAAATTTTTTATTGTAATTAGTAAAAGGGTTACATGATATTTGCCAGATAGAAGGTGCATTAATTCACATACATTGATATCCTTTCACATGTCTTGGTACCCATTTCCCTCCCCCCCCACATCCCCCACCCGTCTTGGTTTTCCCCCCTTCCCTATCAAATTTCAAATAACCAAATACAAATAAATTCAATATATCAGATAACAAAGTGAGATACTATACCAATATGAGATAACCAAGGGACAGCAAAGGAGATGAGAGACAACATAGTACATTAAGGACAACAATCATTCATTATATGGCTTTTGTTTCAATATCCTGGAGGTCCTTTCAATTAGCTTCACATTATATGGCCTTATGTATCAAGATTTTGCTCTATTGCAAATCTCTGCTAGTAGATGATTTTTCTGTGTTTTAGGGTTATATGTTAATTTTTTCTTTTCCAATTTACTTTTCATTTTCTGAAGGGTTAAATTATTTTCCTACTATATTATGCTAATTAAAAACTGTATGATTTTGTGATGAGAATAATATCTATTTTGAAACTTGCAAATGGTTCAACATGTCTGAGACCTATATTAGAAGAAAAAAGATATTATAGTTTAAGCTTGTTTTTCCCTTTCTCTTTCCCATTTTAAATAAGCAAATAAACACATATACAATATACCAAATACCACAGTTAGATGCAGTAAAAACATGATATAAACCATGAGAGACAAAGAGAAATGAAAAAATTACTTCTGGCTTTTTAGTCCTTTTTTAAAAAATAAGAGTCTATGAAATAAAACATTATATCTATAGAGTCATAGGTTTTTATGTCTACGTAGTTATATTTATATTTCCAATACCATGTCCATAGCATTGGGTATGCAAATATTGAGTCCTTGCTCTTGTACTGTTTGGATCTAATAGCCACATATTAAGGATACCATGTGCCTTTTGTTCCTTTGGTCTTGACTTGTCTCACTCAACATGATTCGTTCTAGATTCATCTACTTCCCTGCAAATGCCATTATTTTATCTTGTTTGTTAATAAATTCTTTAATAAAAATAAAAAAATAAAAAAGGAAAAAATAAGAGTCTAATAGATTTTTCCACCCCAGACTGGCTACTAATGAAAATTGTTAAATCTCACACTGCTGAATAGTTAGGATATAGGAATAAGCTACTGGTGCCTGAATATATCCCATTTGTTTGTAATCTACTTGAATTAGGCAAACAATTTTACATAATAATAACAATATATTATTCAATTTCATCCTGTGGTTCTCTTCTTCAAGTACTTACCAGGTCCAAAGCAAACTAACCAAGACAAGATCAGATGTACTCAGAATTGTACACTCATAGATTCTTTGCTTTAATTCTATCATGGTTTTATGTTTGGGGAACTATGTTAAAAGTTAATAAACATTAGAAATTATTTTAACTTTGTCATTATGTAGTGATTTTTGTTTCTAATATAGTCTTTTAAAACAAACTTTTTTCATACTAATGTACGTGTAGCTACTTTCCTTTGGTTTTGTCTTTTAACTTTAACTTTTGTGTATATATGAGAAAAACTTTGTAATGTGATTTTTTAAAAAAATCTGTTCAAATGAACAAGCTTTGTCTTTTAGTTGGAGAGTTTAGTTCATTTACACTTATAGTGATTTCTAAGATTTTTGAATTTACTTTAATTATATTATAAATTTTTACTTGATTTCTTTTCCCTGTCTCCATTTTTTGTACTTTTTAGGACATTTTAGGCTAGCTCACTTTAAAAAGCTTGTAGTGGTTGTTTTACAATTGTAACCTTCTTACTTTGACCAACCTAACTCAAAGAAATCCGTCAACATTGTGAATTTCTCCTTGAAGTACATGGTAACTTCAGAACATTTTAGTCTTTTTTCTAGATTTCAAATTGTACATAATAGCACTGACAGTAAAAATCCTTCCACTTACCTTCTGACTTTATTGGAAATTTTCTTAATGCATCCCTGCTAATACTTGTGATATTCTTTATCAAACTCTGGATATGTATTTCCACTTAAATAAGACAAAATATAATATTTGATTTTGCTTCATGGCAGCAGTAATAACTGCCTGAATGGTTGAGCATGTTTCTAAAGCTGACTCTGGGCTCAATAAGGAAAAGTGGCATATCTGATTAATGTGGTCTCTCATGAACATGTGGGGGAAAGAATGGCAGCATGTGTTCTATAACACCTCAGCAAACATAAAGTAGTGATGAAATGAGATGTGACACAAATCAGGCATGCTTTGATTTGGGATGGGTATTAGAGCAATGAGACCTGCAGAGCACAAGGCTCTTTTGGTGAGAACAGGAAAAATACCTCTATAGGCATGTTGGACAGCTAAGAGATTAGCAAGGATTCTAGTTCATGGGGGAAGCAGGTATAGGCAAGGCAGAAAGCTTCCAGAAACAAATTACTTGTATTTGAATTTCCTTTTTCATATGTTTATCCTTAAAAATGAATAAAGAAATTCTACTCCTCTCTTACTATAGCTCTTATATCTCTTTCTCTCTACACCCCAAGATAATAAGGAGATAAGAAAGTTGTATGCTGCTTTGTATTGTGTTTCATTGATCCCTTTCATTAATGTGAACGATAGAGAGTTGAACACAGTTTCTTAGAGGAAGTACAGCAGGATAGTACATATATTTAAGTCAGTGCTCAAAATTACAATGCTAGTCCTTCAGGTACTTTTATAATTTGTACCAAATGTTACACTTTTGAAAGTTTCATTAATTCAGTCCCATTAGGATGGGTAGCGTGAATAAGTTATGGCTGTAAAAGGTGAAACAGCAGAATTTGTAGCCCTAAGAACATTGCTGGCATTCATTTCTGATAATGGCATATAAGTGGTAATAATATTCCTTTATAAAACATATTTGGAGTACAAGAGCACCAAATACCAGGTGAATTTAATAATAAAATACTTAAAACCTAACTAATGCTTATTTACTGACATTATGGCTCTGAAATGACATGCTCCTTTATTAGTCTTAGATTCACAGTATGTGTAACTCTAACACTGCAGGCAAGAGTGAAGCTAAAAGCAAACAAAGAACATTCTGGAAGAAAATAAAGAGAAAGAAAGGAGAAAAATGATTGAAAAAGTCATTAGTACTTCAAGGGATTTTCATCCATATTTGACCTTTCTCTGAAATGAGAATGCACTATTTTATGGTAAAAAATATTATGTTTGGAAAAGGCAAACAGTGGTGTTTGGGCAGTAGTAGTTCAGATAGCCAAAGTAAGTTGTGATGAGATTTGATGATCCAGAACCATAACCTCTGGCTTGCTTTTTTTGGCTATGATCAATTCATAGAACACTGAGCAGCTGTTCCTTGCAAATACCCTATCATGTTTGACCTTCATTTTCACTTCACTTTGTCTTACCTTTAGCTCACCATTTGTTTTTAGTCTGCCTGCCCTGCTGCTAGAAATGACTGTTGGTGAAATAAAGCTTGAAATAGGTAACCTCATATGGTCAAAAATGTTTTCTTTCCACCATTTGTCCATTTTTATGTATTAACATACACAGATACATACTACAAGCAAAGGCTAAAAAGTAGTTTACTACATGCCATACAGAGCTATAGATATCATGAAGGAAAGTTTTAAAATTTTTGTTTGCATCCAGACTAATATAACTGACAGATTTAATCAAGAGTTCACAGTGATTAGACTGTGAAAGCTATAACCAGTTCTGATAGTAAAGAACTACTCTTTGGAAACAAATTACAACTCTTACTTTTATGACATATATCAATTTACACACAAGCTGAGTAAATCACTTTTTCTATTGTTCTGTAATGAAAAATACTGTAGCACATTTTAATTACCAATAAAAATTATATGTTTAATGAACCAGACCAAAATATAAATGGTGTGAGTCAAGTAGTCCCTTTAATGTGGACCAGTTTGATAGAAATTCTGACCACATAGACTATAGGTTATGACGTCCATTGCATTTCAGGGGAGTTAACACTCATACCTCACCTATGATCATGCACATTCACATTTTTCTTTGGATCACATCATTTATTTTAAGAATTTTCTTGCTTGGTGCTTATAATATTCTTCAACTAAATAAGCAGGAAAACTGTATAATTTCATTTTTAACCTTTAATTAGTATTCTAGCAGCTATATACTAAATCAATCCTAGGAAATTGATAAAGCCTTTTTGAATCACTTCTACAAGGCAACTCTGTATTTGATGTAGCACTGGAAGCCTGTAAGGCATCACTAACAAGCAAATGCTGTCATGGAGCCAATTAAGTACTTCCTTATCTTTAGATATCTGGATGTAATTGATCTTAGGAACACTAATATGGTTAAAAATATGACAGAAATGAATAATAATTGAAATGTGTCCAGGTTAATATAGGATGGTTCATCTCTTCAATCTTCATTGACAAATACAATAATATGTTCTACAATAGAGAAATAACTATTTTACATAAGATTAACCTACTACTTTGCTTCTTATTTATGAGGTCATAAACTTTAATGAAAGTAGACAACAAAAGATATAGATCTTGCAAACAATTAACAAGATTTTTCTCAACTTACTATAGGATTCTGCCTCAATTACTTTTTTTGTATTGTTATTTTTTTATTTTAAAGATATTTTATAGTGATTAATAGAAGTGTTACATTATGTTCACCATATAAAAGGTGTATAACTTCACAAACGTTGATATTCTTTTCTCATGACGTGGTCCCCATTTCCCTCTCACCCTCCCCCCGCTTATCTTGATTTCCCCATTCCTTATCCAATTTCAAATAACCAATTAAGCACATATAAAATATATCACATAACAAGGTGAAATATTGTAACAATATGAGATAACCAAGGGACAGCAAAAGAGATGAGAGATAACATAGTACATTAAGGACAACAGTCACTCATTATATGGATTTTGTTTCCTTCTCCTAGAGGTCCTTATATTTAGAGTCATACTATTTGGCCTAATGTCTTTACATTTTGTTCTATTGTAAATCTCTGCTAGGAGAGCCCAAGGTTTCTACTGATTATGACAAATGAGGGAGTCTATAAGGCCTATGTTTCTTTCACTCTGGCTTAATTCACTTAATATGATTTTTTCTAAGTCTTTCCATTTCCTTACAAATGGGGCAATGTCATTCTTTCTGACAGCAGCATAGAATTCCATTGTGTATAAATACCACATCTTGTTGATCCACTCATCAATTGAGGGACATCTGGGTTGGTTCCATATCTTTGCTATGGTAAATAGTGCTGCAATGAACATCATTGTGCTAGTAGATTTAGTATGCCCTTGTTTCTGGACGGCTGGGTAAATGCTGAGTAGTGGAATTGCTGGGTCATAGGGGAGCTCTGTGTTTAGTATTTTGAGGATCTGCCATACTGCTTTCCATAGTGGTTGAACAAGTTTGTACTCCCACCAACAGTGTAGTAGTGATCCCTCCTGACCACATCCCCTCCAGCATCTGTTGTTATTAGTTTTCTTGGTCCTGACCATACTAACTGGAGTTTGGTGGAATCTTAGAGTTGTTTTGATTTGCATTTCTTTTATGACCAGAGATGTTGAGCATTTCTTCATGTGTCTATAGGCCATTTTTATTTCTTCTTCAGAGAAGACTCTCTAAGTCTTTGGCCCATCTTTTTAATGGGATGGTTGTTACTTTGGAGATTAGTTTTAGAGTGTTTCAATTTTTTGAGTTTTTGATATATTTTAGATATGAGGCCTTTGTCTGTTCTATGGTTAATGAAGATCTTCTCCCATTCTGTAGTCTTCCTAATTAATTTACTACCTATGTCCTTTGCCTTACAGAAGCTCTGCAGTTTAATGCAGTCCCACTTATCCAGCCTTTCTTTGATTTGTTGTGTTTCTTGGTCCTTATTGAGAAAGTTTCGACCTGTGCAAAGGAGGCTTAGTGTATCTCCTATTCCTTCTGGTAAAGTTTTCAGTGTGTTGGCTTTTACCTCAAGGTCTTTGATCCATTTGGAGTTAATTATAGTTCAGGGTGACAAAGAAGGATCCAACTGTAATTTTCTGCAGGTGCTTGACCAGTTCAGCCAGCACCACTTGTTGAAGAAGCTGTCTTTATTCCATTCTATTTTTTTGGCTCCCTTATCAACGATTAGTGGCCATAAGTCTGTGGTTTAATATCTGGGTCCTCAGTTCTATTCCATTGGTCTTCAGGTCTGTTCTTGTGCCAGTACCATGCTGTTTTGATAAAGCAACTCCTTTTGAAATAGCCTCAAAGAAAATAAAGCACCTAGGAATTAACTTAACTCAGAATGTAAAGGAACTTTTTGATGAAAACTTTAAAACCTTGAAAAAGGAAATTAAAGTAGAACTGAGTAAATGGAAAAACCTTCCATGTTCCTGGATTGGAAGTATCAACATCATGAAAATGACAATCTTGCCAAGGGATATCTACAAATTCAATGCAATACTCATCAATATCCCAATGTCATTCTTTAAAGAAATAGAAGAGGCAATCCAAAATTTCATATGGAATAATAAAAGACCCTGTATAGCAAAAACACTTCTTAGCAGAGAGAACAGCACAGGAGAAATTTCAATATCAACTACTTTTTTTAAGCTTCCATTTGTTTTACAAAAAATGAGGCGCTCTTTGTTGGGCACCAGTGGCTCATCCCTGTAATTGTAGCTACTCAGGGGGCTGAGATTTAAGGATTGCCTTTTGAAGCTACCATAGGCAGGAAAGTCCATGAGATTCTCATCTTCAATTAATGTCTAGAAAGACAGAAGTGAAGCTGTGGCTGAAGTAGTAGAATTCAAGTCTTGAATGGAGAAAGCTAAGGGATATTACTCAGGTCCTGAGTTCAAGCACCATAAACACACACACACACACACACACACACACACACACACACACACACACACACACACCCCGGCACGCACGCATGCACACACACACACACACCCCACACACGAGGCACTCTGGAATGAGGACTGAGCTTTTTTTTCCTTTTTATTTGGTATTGGTTAGAAGCTCCAAAGTTTACATATGAATTTTGTTAAAGTTGTATTCTGTAATATAGTCATATTATTGAAATATTGTGTGCATTAATTTCTTTCTGTGCTTTATGAGACAGATTCAATCATATTAGCCTGCATGCACTATGAATGACTGCTATTCAAAGCAAACCTGTGATGATTTTTTGTGAGGAAAACAAACTTTTGTAATGGAAATGTTCATATTCTAATGTTTCTTTTGTGCAAGTTTCCATTTTAATATATCAAATATGCTTACTCCAAAGTATAGTTACACTTTAATAATAATGAAAATTCATATCCCATATATATTTATCATTTTTACCAGAGTGGAAGAATTTCTTCCTCTTCTATATTCATAAGCGGTTACTCTGTCACTCATTTCAAAAGAATTATCACATAAAAATAGTGGGCTGGGAATTTTAGACTTGTTCTGTTGCGTACGAATTTGGCAGCTTTGACCAAAATGTATTTTGTTCCTGAGCCTTAGTTTCCTCATTTGTAAATAGGACAATATTTGTACTTACCTTGTAATATTTGTTTAGGGATTAAATATTATAAAAGACAAAATATTTCCCTTATCATGCAACACAATGTCCATGTTTATTAAATTTTGTGAATATTATTCTTAAAAACTTTTGTATTATGAGTTTATATATACGTATACATAGTATACTTTACCAGAATTAATAAATAACTTGAGTTGATAGCAGCTCAAAAATTTTAATGTCTTTTTTTTTTTTACTGTCTTTGGTCTTTGAATTAGCCTGAGAACAGTTCTTGAGCTCTTTTTGCTCAAGACTAGCACTCTATCACTTGAGCTACAGTACCACTTCTGGCTTATTCTGTGATTAATTGGAAATAAGAGTCTTAAGCTTTCCTGTCTAGGCTGGCTTTGATATGCAATCCTCAAATCTCAGCCTCTTGAGTTGTTAGGATTACAGGTGGTAGCCACTATTGCTTGTCTTTAATGTTTTCTTTTTGTATAGTATCCTTTATATACTCTAGTATAATGTTTTGAACAACTAAATTGTTATTTAGAAAATGTTATATTTACGGTTTCTTCTTAATTGACACTAAAGAGGTTGTTATCTGGTATATTGCATAAATGTTTATCTGGTTATTTGAAATAGGATAGGGAAGGGGGGGAAAACAAGATGAGGGGCATGGGTGGGGGGAGGGAAACAGGGACCAAAACATGAGAAAAGGTATTAATATTTGTGAAGTAATGCACCTTCTATCTGGTGAATATAATGTAACCCTTCTATTAATTACAATAAAAATTATATGAAAAAATATTTTGAGTGAGATTGTAAGATGTGAATGCTAGTCTCAGAATTTTTAATGTGCAAAAATATTTCATCTGTATTATCTTCAGGGATTAAGATTTACTATAAGTATACATGAGCAAATGACGTAGAGAACTCAGTCTCATTTTATTGTAATTACTGTGGTTACTTATGTTCTTAAAGCTTAGATATCTGCCTGGGTTTCAATCTTGGCTCCTGCTATTTACAGCCTGTGTGATCTTGAGCAAATATCTTCGCCTATTATTGTCCTACATTTTCATTTCCAAATTGTTCATAAAAATAGTATCAAGCTCATAGGGATGAATGAAGACTAAGCAAGATAATGCATAGGTTCAAAGCCAGCTTCGGCACAAAAGGATCTGAGACTCTTATCTCCAATTATCTGATAGAAAAGGGGAAGTGGGGCTTGGTCCAAGGGTAAGGGGGTAGCATTGAGCTGAAGAGCTCAGGGACAGCACCCAGGCTGTGTTCAAGCTAAATGACCCCCCCCACACAAAAATCTATTGCACTACTCATGGTATTATTCCCCAAATGGTAATTATTTCATAATAGTAGAAGTAGCTTCTATTGTAGGTATTATTGGATATGACATAAGAAGAATATAACTCACTTTTATTATGGATAATGTCCTTAGCCAAATAATTTGCCTTCTCTTTTTTCATAACATGTACTTTTTCAAATAAAGGTTTAATTGTATGTTTGCCTTCAAATGGATGGTCAAACCTAGATCAGAACTACTTGTACTCCTTCCTGTTCTATCTCCATCACAATTATCTTTAGGTAACCCATTAATCTCAGTCTCATAGGGCTAGGCTAGTAGAATCTTTTTCCTCCACTTTTATGAAGAATCTATAACTGACATGCAAATTACTACATTATTTAGTACATATGATTTGATGACTTTGAACATATTCATGCACCTATTATAACATCATCATCATAAAAGTTATATATTATTTGAGTAATAAGAAGGGGATAAACAAATAACCACTAATTGGCCACATTCCTGACTAAAAAAAAAGCCTACTTTTTCAGATAGGCATTTTCCTATCATCTATAATGTCTTACTGTCATGAAGTAATTAGAAAAATAATGAAACCTATAATTTTTTCCAGATATATGGGGTTTTCACTTTAATGTGTATTATCAAGGGTCCTTGAGCTATTTATTCTCTTGTGATTGCCAGTGCGAGTTTTCTAAAAGCTATAGGGACTCTTGAAGTCTGCTAAGTCACAGAATTGAATCAAACAAAAAACTGCATAATTAAGCAACAGAGAATTTAAGAACTTATGTGATATTAGTAATCTGGGCTTTCAGAAGTCATGCTGCCTCATTCAACACTAATGGCAATTTTTATCTAACTCAGTAAGGTCTACCTAGAATGAATTGCTTATTCAGATTGGATGAAGAATCACGAAAGACCCCATTGTGAAGTGCACTACTATTTATGAGAGGAGACAGGCCTATGAATAGGTAGGAAATAAAAAGGTCTTTGTTGCTGAAAGTTACTTTAAGGCCCAGTGGTTATTAGTCCTGTCATGTTGCCATGAAATCTCCCATAGCTAAATTTGAAAGAGTCACTATTACATTACTGAATGTTTCAGTTCAGATCTATATTTTCCACACTTTTCAAAATTAATTTAGGCTTAACCTTGAAGATTTTCTTTTAGACAGGCTTACTGAGGAGTAAGACATTTTTCATTGTTTGGTCACAACTAAAGGAAAAACATGAGTCAGTTTTTTAGGCTCCTTTTTAAGACAAGAAATTCTAGAAGATACTAGGTATAGACATACTGGTAAAAATATATCATGATTCCAATAGTGTAGAATGTATTTTATAGCTAAGTACCTAGAACTACAATTATGCTTCCCAGTGTTGTGTTGTTGATGTTGTTGTTGTTTGTAACAACAGAGAGATTATTCAGGTCAATAGGCCTCTTGTGATCAACACTGTCAAAACATCTTATCAATTTGCAATGATCAGTATCCTCTAAAGAGGACTCTTCATGAAGGTGAATAATGTTTTGAAGATATCCATGATGATTTGTGCTTCATATCTGAAGTGAGGCTGCAAATAACAAGTAAGTGAAATTACATAGAATAGCCTTTCTATTGGGAGTTGCAAGAAAGTATTCAGCATCACTTGGTAGGTGATTCCAACTCATCACCATCTATAATCATCTGGTGTTTCTTAAAACTGTAGCAATCTATGGCTCCATCTGTGCTGAGAAAAACAAATCAAAAGCACTAAAGTGACCCAATTTCCATTCAGTGCCTGCTCTTAACTAATAGCTGGACAGCTGGGGTTCATACTAAAACACTCTGATTTAATTAAGGCCCTTCCTTGACAAGGTACTTTGCTTATTCTTCCAAAGCATCTAATATCACAGAGGGAAAATCACTTACATTCACTGCTTTTCTACTGCTTAGAATATCTCTGGCTTTACAGATTTAACTCTCAAAAACTTTATTCCCACAGATGAATAAAATGTTCCAAATGATAAGATACAATAATGTTTAGTACTTAGAACCATAAAACTTTGATTTTCTAAATACTGACGTAAAGAAATACTTCTATGTATCCTAAGTTCCATCAAATGCTAGTGTTGCTTAGGTAAAGAGGAGAAAATAACTCTGAACTATTTTTAAAAAGAAATGTATCCATTTTTTTCTAGTGAAATCTACATTGTTTTACTAGTCTTCCAAATTTATAGTAGTATTAGGAGCTGAATTCTGAGGCTTCCACATGCTAGGTAAGCACTCTACCACTGAATTGTCATGGGAATGAATTGATAGCACAACTTTTTCTTCATTAAACATGTGTCATAAGCAAGCTATATCAGAATTGTAATGCCCCATCTATTTCTTAAATTCAGCCTATTCTTCATTTTTAATATTCTGCTTACACTGTATGATATGCTATAGTAGTTTTCAAAGTTCTTAAAGCATATAATTATGACAATTAATATGAATTCAAATAAAAACAGAAAACACAATATGGTTTATGCTTTTTCATCACTTTCATAATTTTAAAGCAGTCCAAACAGAATGTATACCAATTATATCACTATATTATTGGAATTTTTAGTGTTTCTTTGGCTATGGAACATTTATATAATTCATTGAGCATGGTGGCTAACCCATTTGAGAACATATTATTATCCTATATGAAAACACGTGTTTACATGTACCGAGCATTAGAGATATTTATATTTGTTTGCAACCATAAGGATTTCTTTTAGTGCAAAATATATTTCTTCACAAAGAGAACAATTTTCAGAGAAAGAAAAAATGTCCAAAGATAACATTTGTCCTTTTTGATTCTCAAAATTATGGCATCGAGGGATATTTATTTCTCTTTTTTTTAAATGACTATACCACAGGCAGTTGTGGAAGACAAAGTGAAATGTAAAATGTTAGATTGAAATTGTACTCATTAGTTGATTTATCAATCACTTTAATCACTTATCACATTGGATATATCACTTAATATCTAAGAATTTTAGTTGACTTTTCTGCAAAATGGAGACATTCAGATAGATCTTCCAAATATTTTCTATGTTCACATTTATATCTTGAGATTAAAGAGTTGAATTTGTCATAGGAAGAAATTATTTGATTTTTTACTGAACACACTCTCTCGGTTCTATACTATATGCTTCTTTTTTATTGTTGTTAATAGAAGGGTTACATTATATTCACCAGATAGAAGATATATTACTTCACAACATTGATACCCTTTCTCATGACATGGTCCCCATTTCCCTCCCCCCTACCCCCCGCTCATTTTGATTTCCTCCCTTCCCATCCAATTTCAAATGACGAATTAAGCACATATAAAATATATCAGATAACTATATACTTCTTAACAATATTTTGTTGCTACATGAAAATTTTCTTCAGTAAATGAAGGTAAAATAGAGGTAAAATCTTCTTTATAATATTGGTAACATATTCATACAATTTTGCATTGCCCACAACATATATTCACTGTTTAGTAGGTATGGGCAACCATTTTACGGTCTGTGGTGTGTCAACAGTACCAAGGTATGAGGTACTGATGCAAACCTAAAACCACATCTCCAATTTTGTTGTATTATGAACTCTACATATTGCCTCTCATCTTTGTTAATCTAAATTTGGCTTAATGAAAAGGTTACTACCTATTGAAGGATGAGAGAGAAGAATTTGACATATTTTTAGTAATTTATTATTTATCAAATTATAATGATAAGGAATATCTGTTATTATAAGCAAAACAACACAAAATGAACTGAATATATTTTTTACTTTGCAGGTACAGGGCTGGAACTCAGGGATTCATGACCTTTTCCCTCAGGGCTGCTGTTGTACACTTGATTCTCACTCTTCTCAACTTTTTCTTGTTATTTGGAAATAGAAAAGCTCTCACAGAGTTTCCCACCTGGGATAATTTTGAATCAAGATTACAGATGAGATTACAGGTATAGCCGGGAGTTTGGCCTAGTGGTAGAGTGCTTGTATAGCATGCACGAAGGCCCGGGTTCGATTCCTTGGTACCACATACATAGAAAAAAGCCGGGAGTGGTGCTGAGGCTCAAGTGGTAGAGCTCTAGCCTTGAGAAAGTCCAAGGACAGTGCTCAGGCCATGAGCCCAAGCCCAGGACCGGCAAAAAAAAAAAGATTACAGGTATAGCCATTCAGTACATGGAGATATACATTTTTATATTGTATTTTATTATAATTAAGTAGTTACGCAAAATATTTACCATTGAACAACAGATTATGAATACAGTGGTTCTTGCTTGATGCTACCCTTTGCCTCATTCTCTTGTATAACTTCCCTCTTTAATCCCTCCCCTTAATTTTCTTAGTTTTGTAATCTATGCATTGAATATTAGAACTACATTTTTCCTTCCTCTCTTCATTCACGTTCTTGTCTAAAAATCCCCACTAATTTTCAAATACCAGTTTCTGGTATATATTTTGTTGAACTGTGAGTTTTTCTAAGGAATGATGAAATTTGAATTTCCCCTGCAAATATCATAGTTTGGTTAATAAATGTGTACACTTGAATACAATCCTGATATATTTTCTTGTGCAAGTATAAAAAAAGTATTTCTCATCATTCATATTACCTGTGTTTCCCCATAAACATAAAGTTAACTAGTCATTAGCAATGTTCTTTGTCATCCTTCAATATGCAAGTACTTACAAGTAAGCTCTTTTTTTCCTCAATTGATACAAGAAATAATAAAGTAAAAGTGTCTAATGGAAGCTGAGTCTTCAATGACTATCAAAAAGTTTTTGATACACGAAGCTCTACTTATAGCTTATATTTTCTTCAGCTCAGTCTCCTTGGTCATTTGTGTGATTCTAGTTACATAAAATTTCAAAAACAACAAAAAATCATTTTTGAAGAAAACATTCTCCTGAGACTGTTAAGAACACTTCTTTTCTAGTATCTATAAGCTTTACTGTAGATATAAAGTACACTTTCCATATTATAACATTTGAATGATTTGATACCTGAAGACATAGCCCTATTATGGCATGTCTAGAGAAGATTCAAAAGTTTCTGTGTGTATGGGGGCGGTGGTATGCCTGAACTTGGGCCCTGGGAGCTGTGCTTTAGCATATTTTTCTCAAGGCTGGCTTGAGCTGCTTGAGTCTCAGCTTCACTTCTAGAATTTTGGTGGTTAATTGGAGATAAGAGCCTTACAGATTTCCCTGTGCAGGCTGGCTTTGAAAAGTTATCCTCAGATTTCAGCTTTCTGAGTGACAAGGATTATAATTATGAGATATAATTTTTTAGCTCAAAAGTTTTGTTTGTTTTTTCTCTTTTTTTGTGGGTCATGGGTCTTGAACTCTGGGCCTGGACCCTGTCCCTGAGCTTTTCAGCTCAAGGCTACCCCCCTAACATGGGAGCCACAGCCCCACTTCTAGTTTTCTAGTGGTTAATTGGAGATAAAAATCTCAGGTTCTTTATTGTCTGGGTTGGCTTTGAACTACAATACTCAGATCTCAGCCTCCTGAGTATCTAGAATGAGCCACTGCGCCCAACTCAAAAGATTTTTTTGAAATGTTTTAACACTTCAAATATACAAATTCTCATGAAAAGGAAAAAAATCTTACCATAGGCTCATTAAGTGCTGACTAGCATTGTACAAATTTCTATAATGAAACGTATTCAGAAAAGCCTAGAAATATCATTACTTCAAGAACAGGCAAAAGGGGATAGTTTTTAGTTGTGATCATTGTTTTTGTTTTATTTTCCTTTTTCTTTATTTGTTACTTTGAATTTGGGAGGATAAGAGAGGACACAGAAAATGTGGAACTAGAGTGAACAAATACAACGATGGTACTCACTAGATTGTGGAAAATTAACTGTACATCTTATAGGTAAGAATGGGATGGAAAACCTTGGAGAGAATGACAGAAAGGGAGACATGGTTCAAAAAACAACTGTACTCATAATACATTATTGCCCTGATTCATATAAACTGTAACCCCTCTGTATATCAACTGTACCATAGCAATTAAAACCAAAGGAAACATTTTAAAAGGTATACCTTGCATTGTTTGACCACAGAGATTGTTTATTTTTTGCTTATGTAGAGTGCTGGCCCAATTTCTCACCAAAAATAATTAATGTAGTATGTTCTTAATGGAAATAACTGCTTGGGGGTTAAATGATTAGATTCATTCTATGCATATAATGTTTGTCCTACAATGTCACTTTCTAAACATAGTTTTTAACTGTGAGAGCCAGCTCAGCAAGAAGTCAAGACTTCTGTATAATATAATGATGAGACATTTTTTAACCTAATGGGACTCTGCATGACAAAATTTTTAAGATGATAATAGCATTTGATAAATTATGATCTGCTAGTTCAACTCCCAGAAGGAAAGAATCTTTCTATATAATGTTGCTATAAGAGTTGCCAGAAGATTTATAGCTTTTACAGGAAAAGTTTAATATTTATCTGTAGGAGTCTGAATTAGAGGTGGGAAATACGGAATAAAGCAGATTACTTCCGTGACAGCAAGTTTCCACACTTCTGAAAGCCTAAAGGATAGAAATTTCATTACTTTTTGAAAAGACTTTTGTTGAGTACAGTTTTAAATGGTAGAATTAAAAGTGTGCATATGTTTCAGACTTTAAAAGAACCTCAGTGAAGATTTTTTTTTCAGGAATTAGGCACAATGACTCCTAGGAATTCAGAATAATTATGTGGCCAGATTGCTTGTGCTACCTTCCTTTAGATTTACATTTGAACAAGAGAGAAATGTTTGATAGTCCTTTTAATGACATCATCTTACTCCAGATATACATAAAGAAATTTTATGTGTTCTGAATACAGTTATAGCTTAGATGGGTAGATTACTAAATCATTAAAAAAGTGGGACCTCTTAAGGAAGTCCAGGGAGACAATCATATGTGCTAAGCTTGCTGAGGAAGAGGATTATCATTAGTATCAATAGACAGTTAATTTGGGCAACAGATGTGGATAATCCACAAAACTTTGGCTTTCAACAACTGTCTTACTTACGTCCAGCTGTGTACCTGCCAATGCTAATCCATCATAACAGAACCTGCTATTTACCTTCCTTGTACTGATAGGGATTTATGAGAAAGGTGAAAGAAGAGACAAAGAGCTATGAGGTAATTTAGAATTTTCTTGAATTTAAAATTCTTTTCCTTTCCCCTATGTGTCATTATTGACAACATAAGACCTACCATAAAAATCTAAGCTAGAGCAATAATCTCTTATTAAAATTAATATAGGGCAATAAAATAGTTTCCTGAGTTCCTTCTTTATTTTCTAATGCTATATAAAATTGTTTCATAGAAACTAAGCAAGAATAAAATTTGTTATGCAGTTATCCATCTTTCATGCTCTGGCTCTTAAACATATGGATGATCGACCAGGTGTTCTTAAAAAAGATAAGCAGCTAAACTTAAGTAAAATACCAAAAGGAGTCCTGTAAAAGAAGGAAGATTTATGATAATCCTGCTCAATTGAGAAGACAGAGAATAAAAATAGCAGAGAACTACAATTTCCAGAAAACAAAAACTAAATCACCACAACTACCACCAAAACTCTTCTGATCTGCCATTTTACGTGCTAATATTTTTTTTTTATTTTTTATTGTAATTAGTAAAAGGGTTACATGATATTTGCCAGATAGAAGGTGCATTAATTCACATACATTGATACCCTTTCACATGTCTTGGTACCCGTATCCCTCCCGCACACACCCCCCACCCGTCTTGGTTTTCCCCCCTTCCCTATCAAATTTCAAATATCCAAATACAACTAAATTCAATAAATCAGATAACAAAGTGAGATGCTATACCAATATGAGATAACCAAGGGACAGCAAAGGAGATGAGAGACAACATAGTACATTAAGGACAACAATCATTCATTATATGGCTTTTGTTTCAATATCCTGGAGGTACTTTCAATTAGCTTCACATTATATGTCCTTATGTATCAAGATTTTGCTCTATTGCAAATCTCTGCTAGTAGAGCCCAAGGTTTCTACTGATTATGACAAATGAGGGGAACCATTGAGCCTAAGTTCCTTTGAGTCTGGCTTACTTCACTTAATATGATTTTTTCTAAGTCTTTCCATTTCCTAACAAATGGGGCGATGTCATTCTTTCTGACAGCAGCATAGAATTCCATTGTGTACAAATACCACAACTTGTTGATCCACTCATCAACTGAGGGACATCTAGGTTGGTTCCATATCTTTGCTATGGTGAATAGTGCTGCAATGAACATGGTTGTGCTAGTGGGTTTAGTATGTCCTTGTTTCTGGGTACTTGGGTAAATGCCAAGTAGTGGAATTGCTGGGTCATAAGGGAGTTCTATGATTAGCCTTTTGAGGCACTGCCACACTGCTTTCCATAGTGATTGAACGAGTTTGCACTCCCACCAACAGTGTAGTAGTGATCCCTCCTGGCCACATCCCCTCCAGCACCTGTTGTCATTCGTTTTCCTGATCTTGGCCATTCTAGCTGGAGTGAGGTGGAATCTTAGAGTTGTTTTGATTTGCATTTCTTTTATGACCAGAGATGTTGAGCATTTCTTCATGTGTCTATAGGCCATTTTTGTTTCTTCTTCAGAGAAGACTCTCTTTAAGTCTTTGGCCCATTTTTTAATGGGATGGTTGTTACTTTGGAGGTTAGTTTTGGAGTGATTCAATTTTTTGAGTTGTTGATATATTTTACATATGAGGCCTTTGTCCGTTGTTTGGTTGGTGAAGATCTTCTCCCACTCTGTAGGCTTCCTGATTAGTTTACTAGCTATGTCCTTTGCCATACAAAAGCTCTGCAGTTTAATGCAGTCCCACTTATCCAGCCTATCTCTGACTTGTTGTGATTCTTTGTCCTTATTAAAAAAGTTTCGACCTGTGCCAAGGAGGCCTAGTGTATCTCCTATTCCTTCCTGTAGAGTTTTCAGTGTGTCAGCTTTTACCTCCAGGTCTTTGATCCATTTGGAGTTAATTCTAGTGCAAGGTGACAAAGAAGGATCCAGCTTTAGTTTTCTGCAGGTGCTTAACCAGTTCTGCCAGCACAACTTGTTGAAGAGGCTGTCTTTCTTCCATTCTATTTTTTTGGCTCCCTTGTCAAAGATTAGGTGGCCATAGGTCTGTGGTTTAATATCTGGGTCCTCAGTTCTATTCCATTGGTCTTCAGGCCTGTTCCTGTGCCAGTACCAAGCTGTTTTGAGAATTATAGCTCTGTAATAGAGTCTAAAGTTTGGAATTGAAATTCCTTCAGCGCTGTTCTTTGTGCTAAGAAGTGTTTTTGCTATCCGGGGTCTTTTATTATTCCATATGAAATTTTGGATTGCCTCTTCTATTTCTTTAAAGAATGACATTGGAATGTTGATGGGTATTGCATTGAATTTGTAGATAGCTCTTGGCAAGATTGTCATTTTCACAATGTTGATTCTTCCAATCCAGGAGCATGGGAGGATTTTCCATTTCCTTAGTTCTGCTTTAATTTCCTTTTTTAGGGTTTTAAGTTTTCGTCAAAAAGGTCCTTTACATTCTTAGTTAAGCTAATACCTAGGTACTTTATTTTCTTTGAGCCTATTGTGAAAGGAGTTTCTTTCCTGATTATTGCCTCGTTCCTCTCACTGTTGGCATAAAGGAAGGCAGTTGATTTTTGAGGGTTGATTTTATAGCCTGCTACTCTTCCAAAGTTTGAATCAGCTCAAGGAGCTTGGGAGTAGAGTCTATAGGATTCTTTAAATACAGAATCATGTCATCTGCAAAGAGGGATAGTTTTATTTCCTCTTTCCCTACTTGGATCCCCTTTATGCTTGCTTCTTGCCTTACTGCATTGGCTAGGAATTCTAGTACTATGTTAAAGAATAGTGGAGAGAGTGGGCATCCTTGTCTCGTTCCTGATTTTAGAGGGAATGGCTTTAGATTTTCACCATTAAGTGTAATACTAGCAGTAGGTTTCTCATACACAGCCTTTATTACATTGAGGAATGTTCCATGGATTCCTAGTTTCTCCAGAGCTTTTAACATAAAGGGGTGTTGGATCTTGTCAAATGCCTTTTCCGCGTCTATTGAGACAATCATGTGATTTTTGTCCTTGCTCCTGTTGATGTGTTGAATTATATTAATTGATTCGTGTATGTTGAACCAGCTTTGCCTCCCTGTGATGAATCCAGTTTGATCATAGTGTATAATTTTTTTGATGAGTTGTTGTAGACGGTTGGCCAGTATTTTGTTGAGAAGTTTTGCATCGATGTTCATTAAAGATATAGGTCTATAGTTCTCTTTCTTTGATGAATCTCTGTCTGGTTTGGGGATGAGGGTTATACTGGCTTCATAGAATGAGTTTGGTAAGGAACCTTCATTTTCAATTTCGTTGAAGAGCTTGAGGAGTATTGGTGTGAGCTCTGCTTTGAAGACCTTATAGAATTCAGCTGTGAATCCATCTGGCCCTGGGCTTTTCTTAGGTGGAAGTTCTCTAATTGCCATTTCTATTTCAGAGCTTGAAATACGCCTGTTGAGTTGGCTTAGTTCTTCTTGATTCAGTGTGGGTATGTTAATATTGGCTAGGAATTCATCCATTTCATCTAGATTCTCAAATTTGTTGGCATAAAGGTTTGAGAAGTATTCCCTTATGATATTCTGGATCTTGGTAATTTCTGTCGTGATATTACCATTTTCATCTGCAATTTTGTTTATTTCGATATGCTCTCTTCTTTTTTTGGTAAGATTTGCTAAGGGCTTGTCAATTTTGTTAATTCTTTCAAAGAACCAACTCCTTGTTTTGTTGATTCTTTCTATAGCTTTTTTGGATTCCAAATCATTTAATTCTGCTTTGATTTTAATTATTTGCTTTCTTCTACTGGGATTAGGGTTGGTTTGTTGCTCTTTTTCCAGGAGCTTAAGGTGAGACATTAACTTGTTGGTTTGCAATTTTTCCAACTTGTTGTTGTAGGCACTCAGCGCTATAAATTTTCCTCTGAGTACTGCCTTTGCTGTGTCCCAAAGGAGTTGGTATTTTGTGTGCTCCTTACTGTTAAATTTCATAAACTGTTGGATTTCTGTTCTGATCTCTTCGATGACCCATTGGTGATTCAACAATGTGTTGTTCAGTCTCCATGAGTTACAGGGTTTTCGTTGGTGGAGATGTGTATTCAGTTCCAGTTTGATGCCTTTGTGGTCTGAGAGTGTGCATGGAATAATTTCTGTGTTTCTGAATCTGTCCAGGTTTGTTTTATGCCCTAACATGTGATCTATTTTGGAAAATGTTCCATGTGCTGCTGAGAAAAACGTATATTGTGTTGTTGCTGGGTGGAATATTCTGCAGATGTCTGTTTGATCTAGTTGGTCTATATAGTTGTTCAGTTCTAAGGTTTCTCTGTTGAGTTTTTGCCTTGTTGATCTGTCCATAGGTGAAAGTGGTGTGTTAAAGTCACCGACAATCACTGTATTTCGATCTATGTATGGTTTCAGTGTAAGTAAAGTTTGCTTGATGAAGTTTGGAGCTCCGGGATTGGGTGTGTAAATATTTAGGATCGTTATGTCTTCCTGGAGGAAAGATCCCTTTAGTAGTATGTAGTAACCTACTTTATCTTTTCTTACTAATTTTGGTTTGAAGTCTATTTTATCTGATGTGAGGATGGCAACTCCAGCCTGTTTATGGGGGCCGTTAGCTTGATAGAGTTTATTCCAACCTCTCACTTTCAAAAGATGATTGTTTTTTTGGGTAAGAGGTGTCTCTTGAAGACAGCAGAACGATGGCTCTTGCTTTTTGATCCAACTAGACAGCCTATGCCGTTTAATTGGAGAGTTGAGTCCATTGATATTGAGAGTTAGGATTGAGAGATATTTATTAGGTCCTACCATTTTTAAAAGCTTTTATTTGGGCCTGTGTCTTGACAGTTCTTGTGGTCCTTAGATGGTATGCTGTTTAGGTGCCATTTCTTTCCCTATATTGCATTTATTTTGGTTTTCTATGTATAGAACATCTTTCAGAATTCTCTGTAGTTTTGGTTTTGTTGCGACATATTGTTGTAGCTTTTCCCTGGAATGGAATGTTTTTATTGTTCCCTCAGTTATGAATGAGAGCTTAGCTGGGTACAGTATTCTTGGTTGGTAGCTATTTGACTTAAGGGCATGACATATATGCTTCCAGTCACTTCTTGCTTGCATGGTCTCTGCTGAGTAATCTGGGGTTATTCTGATTGGTTTTCCTTTATAGGTTACTGAACCCTTTTCCCTGGCTGCCTTTAGGATCCTTTGTTTGGTTTCTACTGATCCAGTTCGGATTACGATGTGGCGGTGAGATGTTCTTTTCTGGTCAGGTCTGTTTGGGGTTCTAAAAGCTTCTTGTATCTGGATGGGTCTGCCCTTCTGGATATTTGGGAAATTCTGTGAGATGATTCCCTGAAGTATATTTCCAATACCATTGACCTCTTTTCCAGACCCTCCTCAATACCAATTAGCCTTAAATTAGGCTTCCTAATTGTATCTTGGACCTCCTGAAGCGCTCTCTTATTTTTCCTAGATTTGGATTGACTCATTTTCTGTTCTTTCTCTATAATAACTAAATGATCTTCAGCCCCGGAAATTCTCTCCTCTGCATTGTCTAACCTGCTATCAAAGCTATCTACTTTATTTTTCATCTCCCTTGCTACTAATTGCTCATTTTTGATGCCTTACGTCTCTTCTTTTAGATCATGTATGGATTTCTTTAGCTCCTTGATTTCCATTTGAGTGGTTAGCTCAGTAGCTTTATTTTCTTTGAACATTTGCTGGAGTGCGGTCACCTTTTTATTTGTGGATTCTATGAATTCATCCATCTTTCTTTGAACAGCCTTTATTATGGCCTCCTTTATGGCTTCTTCTTTTTTACTTATCACCTTGTTTATGGTTTCCTCTTGTTCAGCTATGGCTTCCTCCCTTATCTCTTTCTTTATATTTTCACATTTTTCATTAATGATGTTTATTAATTGCATTTGTACAGCACTTGGAAGACTCTCCTCTAGGTTTGCCAATGACTGTTCCATTGGCTGTTTACATTGGGTGGGGGAGGTGGGAGATGTTGTTTCTTGATTTGACATTTTTCTTGAGTTTCTTGTTCTGCCCATTTGAAAATGGGAGCAAGATTAATACTAAACACGATTATAGTTTTTCAGATATAACCAACCTAGACCTCTGTAGCTGGCAGATTCTAGATGTTCACAAGTTTTGATTGGTATTATCACTCTTTCTTTTTGTGCAGTTACTGACTAGTCTAATTATTCACTGATAAGTGATTTATATCCTAAACAATAAGCCTCTCAATCCAATCTCTATTGTCTTTAAGTCCCTCTGAGCCTAGAGAATAATTAAACACCTAGATATACAATGTTGCTGAACAGCCATCAAGTGTAGATCCATGCAGTATAAGGGTTGAATGAGGAGCAGAGGTCCAGAGATAGAAAAATAGAATGAGAGAGGTCATGGGGTAAGTAGGTAGAGTATTTGAGTACAAAGTTTGGAAATTGTTAGAATAAAACTTATGTGTTGCTGCGCGACTAGCTCTTAGCCCAGCCACTGGCCTCACAGTGGACCATGGGTTGGATCTGGGAGCTTCCTTCTGAGCGCAGTTGGGGGACGTTTTCCTGTGCTGCTTCCAGGGGCGCCCCCAAGCCAAGGGTCTGGGGATTGAGAGTTTCAGGAGCTCTCAGCAGGACCAGCAGGAGGTCCCTCTGTTCCCAGGGGTGGGGCCCAGCTGGGGACTTGGGCTCCAAAGGCGGAGCTGCGCCTTTTTGTTTCTCAGAAGGGGAGCTTGGCTGCTGGTTGGCCCTTCAGATCCCTGCTGTGTTTCCACTGCTTTGTCAGAGTCTGTGACTGTGGGGGGCCCCCTCGGTGCTGTCTTGCTCAGGATTCCCAGCTGGAGGATGCCCCGCTCGAGAATTGAGGGGGGGCAGATGCTGGCTCCTATTTACCGGCACCCCCTACCCACTTTTGTAAGGCAGGGTCCCAAAGTCCTCCACTCTCCAGATCCAGTGGCCTGGGTGAGGAGCCTGGTGGGTGGGTGGGAGCTGGGACAGCTCTGCCTCCCCTGGTGGGGTGCTGAGTCTTAGGGTCCGCCTGCTTGTCAGTCTCCAGTCAGAGGGCTGGGGGTTGAGCCCGTTGGGCGGGTGGGAGTTGGGTCAGCCCCGCCTCCCTTGGTGGGGTGCTGGGTCTTATGGGTAGTCCGCCTGTCAATCTCCAGTCAATGGCCTGAGGGAGGGGGCTGTTGAGGGGAGGGACAGGATTCTAAATTCCTTGCCCCCCTGCTCCCGCCAGTCTTTCTCCGGCGGGGTGTTGGGGTCTGAGTTAAGTTCTATTGCTTGGCACCCGCTCTGCTTTCCCGATGTGTTTGGGGATGCACTGTATTACTCACGCCTCTGGGTCCGTCTGCGGGTGCTCCACGGTGGTGGGGAGTCTTTCACTCCCCTCCGGTCTCCGATGCAGCCTGTGTTCTGCGTCTGGGTTCCGCTGCTTGCTGTCTGGTTCCGCGTCTGGGTTCCGCTGCTTCCACCGTTCACTGGTCCGGTTCTGTGCTGGTTTCTGCAGCCGTTGGGCTCCCAGCCTGATGCCCTCCACTGCTGCTGCTTTGTGTGGATTAGAGCCCGTGCCGGACCAAGCTGCGAGAAGCGGCTTAAGCGGGCACCGGCTCCACTCGGGGAAAGCGGGGGCGGAACCCAGATGTAGAACACAGGCGGTGGCGGGGACCCGAGGGGAGTGAAAGACTCCCCACCACCGTGGAACACCCGCAGACGGACGCAGAGGCGTGAGTAATACAGCGCATCCCCAAACACATCGGGAAAGCAGAGCGGGTGCCAAGCAATAGAACTTAACTCAGACCCCAACACCCCGCCCGAGAAAGACTGGCGGGAGCAGGGGGACAAGGAATTTAGAATCCTGTCCCTCCCCTCAACAGCCCCCTCCCTCAGGCCATTGACTGGAGATTGACAGGCGGACTACCCATAAGACCCAGCACCCCACCAAGGGAGGCGGGGCTGCCCCAACTCCCACCCGCCCAACTGGCTCAACCCCCAGCCCTCTGACTGGAGACTGACAAGCAGGCGGACCCTAAGACTCAGCACCCCACCAGGGGAGGCAGAGCTGTCCCAGCTCCCACCCGCCCACCAGGCTCCTCACTCAGGCCACTGGATCTGGAGAGTGGAGGACTTTGGGACCCTGCCTTACAAAAGTGGGTAGGGGGTGTGGATAAATAGGAGCCAGCATCTGCCCCCCCTCAATTCTCGAGCGGGGCATCCTCCAGCTGGGAATCCTGAGCAAGACACCACCGAGGGCCCCCCCCCACAGTCACAGACTCTGACAAAGCAGTGGAAACACAGCAGGGATCTGAAGGGCCAACCAGCAGCCAAGCTCCCCCTCTGAGAACCAAAAAGGCGCGGCTCTGCCCTTGGAGCCCACGTCCCCAGCTGGGCCCCGCCCCTGGGAACAGAGGGACCTCGTGCTGGTCCTGCTGAGAGTTCCTGTAACTCTCAATCCCCAGACCCTTGGCTTGGGGCCACCACTGGAAGCAGCACAGGAAAACGTCCACCAACCACGCACAGAAGGAAGCTCGCAGATCCATCCCATGGTCCACTGTGAGGCCAGTGGCTGGGCTAAGAGCTAGTCGCGCAGCAACACATAAGTTTTATTCTAACACTTTCCAAACTTTGTACTCAAATACTCTACCTACTTACCCCCTGACCTCTGTCATTCTATTTTTCTATCGCTGGACCTCTGCTCCTCTTACGTGCTAATATTTAAAGTCAAAATGTGGTCAATGGTACTTCCAGATTAAATATATATATATATATACATATATATATATATATGTATATATATCATTCCCTGTAAGACAATTCTTTCCACTGTCTGTCTTTTCCCCATATATTACTTATAGTTAGTAATCTGCAGGTTTTGGTTAAATTAAAATTGAATCTCAAAGTTGTGTGGTAATGGCATGAAGGTCCTACTTTCTATTCCATGCTTATAGAGTTGTTTATATCTTTTGGTTGTTGTTGTGAGTCGTCATGGGGCTTGAACTCTGGGCCTGGTCTTTGTCCCTGAACTTTTCTGCTCAATTCTACTGCCCTACATGTTGAGCCACAGTTCCACTTTGGGATTTCTAGTGGTTAATTGGAGATAAGAATCTTATGGACTTTAAAGTCTGGGCTGGATTTGAACCTTGATCCTTTCAGCCTCCTGTGTAGCTAGAATTACAGGCTTGAGTCACTATGCCCAGCTAGTAGTTAATATCTTGAAATCTTCTGGGTGTAGTTGTTTTGATGCAATCATTGTCAAATACTGAAAAAGGAAACATCTTTCCCATTGATTCCCTTGACACTTGCTTTATTTATAAGTCAGACATATTGATAAAAAGCAAGATGACATTCTAAGATAAACTCTAGGCCCTTGATTGAATTGGACTAGTATTGTTCCTACTGTTTATTTAAAAATTCAGCATTAAAATTTTTTCCTATAGATCACAGTAGTTCAAAAACTATGTTCATATGGCCATATAGGATTAGGCTAAGTAAAATGAACTCCAGTATATGGAAACAAAATGGTTATCACTGTGATCTTAATGTACTATGTAAAGTTATTTCTCTTCTCTTTTGTGCCCCTTATGGTTTATCTCATATTGTTACTGTATCTAAGTTTGGTATCTGGTATATTGTATGTATGTTTATTTGGTTATTTGAAATAGGGAAGGGAAAGGGGAAAACAAGACAATTAGGAGGGGTTGGGGGAGGGAAATTGGGAGAAAATTATGGTTAGGAATATCAGTGTTCAAGAAGTATTATACCCACTAACTGACAAATATAACTATAACCACTCTATATATCATCCCAACAATAAAATAAAATTAAATTTTTCCTTTATAAAAAATTCAGCTTATTTTTCAAAATATAACTCATTTAAAAGATTAACGTAAAACCAGATCAATAATGGATGTGATGAAATTTAAGTTAATTTTAAGAAGTATAAAGAGAAAAAGTCCAGTGGTACATATGAGCTATATGATCATTTATAGAGCCTCTTAAGTAAGGTAAAACTTTCTGAGGTACAGCATACTAATTCTGCTTTTAAAATCCATTACCATAGGTATTCAATACAATTTAGGCTAAATCTTATGAAATTGCCATTTTTGTAGGAAAAAAATGACTCAATATTGACAGTGCTATATGGTTCAACCTGTACATTAAGGTCCTATATCATCCCTCACTTTAACTTATTCGGAAAACAAGTGTGGTCCTTTGAGGAGACATACTTGGACTCATATCCCAGTTCTATGAACTATGTAACCTTGTGAAAGTAGGATTTTCTATCTGAATCTTAGTTTCTTTCTCTGAAAGATGAGGAGACTCATAACCTATTTCATAAGATGATTATGTGAATTAAATTAGGGTAACATACAGAAAGTACTTTGCACAATGTTTTTATTTTCTTTAGTTAATATGAGCCCCAGAGAGGTTATTTCTAGAACTAGAGCTATGAAAGCCGTAAGAAGGTTGTAAGAGACAGAAAGTAAACTAGTGATTGCTTAGTGCTTGGACACATTGGGGAGAAATGGAGTGATTGCTATTTGGAATCCATTTAGGAGGATAAAATATTCCAAAATTAGGCTGTGGTGTTAGTTGCCTTAGTCTGAACATACCAAAATCACTGAATAAAACAATTTCACTGAGTGAATTGTATGGGAGTTAAATCTCAATAAAGCTGTTTTTAAAGTGTCAGAAACAGGGACACACATAAATACAGAATAATAGCTCAAAGTTATTTAGCAAAAAAACGCTTAAACTTGCCATTCCTCAAGGCTCATTTCTAGACTTGAAAAAGGCAAACCAACCAACCTCAAAGTACTTCTTGACTTAATCCAGTTTAGCTTGAGACAGTCATCACAAAGCATTATTTCTAATTGGCTATTTCTGCTACTAGCCACAGGGGAAGAGGTTGTTTCTTGTTATTCTGCATCTGGCAAACATCTATTTCTGATATAACAAATGTCACAAAGTTAAAATTTATTTCAAGATTTATTTCAGAGTTGAATAAAAAGCTACAATTGACAGGCTGTTTTGCTGCCTCACATCTCAGGCCTCCCAGTGTTTGGTGCATAGCCGTATGAATAAGAAAGCTGTAGTCTCCATGCTTTCTCATTTCAATTGCACAAGCTCAACGTGAGTTTGGTTTTGAACAGCAGCACTGATTGGACAATGTTCAATCACCACACAGAGTCTGGGCAATGGAAAAAAGCAGACCAGGGACGCTTAAAGACAGGGCATAAAAGTAACTTGCCCAGATGATCAAATTACATTTTCCTCTTCTAACTGCTAGACATTTACAGGGACAGAATTTGGAGATGCCTTTGGGTCCCATTTAAACCCTATATAGAAAATAAGCATTTGCTAATAGAGGGCCAGATTCTGATTCTGGGAATTTTATTGGTACAATTTATTGGATGCAAATCTGGACAAAAAGGACTTCCAGTTTTGAATACTGCATTATAGTACATTTGTAAATAGTCCATCCTCTGTTATGAATTTTTTATCTCAAAGTGTTATTCTGTGAATTGTATTTCTCTGCATAATCTGTGCAAATGATGCATTGGAACAGTTACCAAAATTTTCACAGAAGCAGTTTCATCTTCATTTACACATTTCCCTCTCAATATATAATACCTTCCTGGTTAAATGTGTATTTGTTTAATCTACAGTACCTATATATCACATCCAGGATTAAATGACAACAATAATGTGCTAGAATAAATATATTCAGGCTGTCTGAGAACTGACTCTTTTTTTGAAATAATTTTTATTGTGATTAATACAAGGGTAACATTATATTCACCAGATAGAAGGGGCATAACTTCAAAAACATTGATACCCTTTCTCATGACATGGTCCCCATTTCCCTCCCACACTCTCCCTGCTCACCTTGATTTCCCCGTTCCCTATCCAATTTCAAATAACCAATAAAGCACATATAAAATATATCACGTAACAAGGTGAAAAATTGAAAAAATATGAGATAACCAAGGGCTGGCAAAAGAGATGAGAGATAACATAGTACATTAAGGAAAACAGTCACTCATTATATGTCATTTGTTTCCTTATCCTGGAGGTCCTTATATTTAGAGTCATACTATTTGGCGTAATGTCTCTAGATTTGGTTCTATTGTAAATCTCTGCTAGGAGAGCCCAAAGTTCCTACTGATTATGACAAATGAGGGAGACTATAGGGCCTATGTTTCTTTGACTCTGGCTTAATTCACTTAATATGATTTTTTCTAAGTCTTTCCATTTCCTTACAAATGGGGCAATGTCATTCTTTCTGACAACAGCATAGAATTCCATTGTGTATAAATACCACATCTTGTTGATCCACTCATCAATTGAGGGACATCTGGGTTGGTTCCATATCTTTGCTATGGTAAATGGTGCTGCAATGAACATCATTGTGCTAGTAGATTTAGTATGCCCTTGTTTCTGGATGGTTGGGTAAATGCTGAGTAGTGGAATTGCTGGGTCATAGGGGAGCTCTGTGTTTAGTATTTTGAGGATCTGCCATACTGCTTTCCATAGTGGTTGAACAAGTTTGCACTCCCACCAACAGTGTAGTAATGATCCCTCCTGGCCTCATCCCCCCCCCCCAGAATCTGTTGGTACTAGTTTTCTTGATCCTTTGCATTCTAACTAGAGTGAAGTGGAATCTTAGAGTTGGTTTGATTTGCATTACTTTTATGACCAGAGATGTCATGCATTTCTTCATGTGTCTATAGGCCATTTTTATTTCTTCTTCAGAGAAGAATCTTTAAGTCTTTGGCCCATCTTTTAATGGGATGGTTGTTACTTTGGAGATTAGTTTTGGAGTGATTCAATTTTTGAGCTGTTGATATATTTTAGATATGAGGCCTTTGTCTGTTGTATGGTTAGTGAAGATCTTCTCCCATTCTGTACTCTTCCTAATTAATTTACTAGCTATGTCCTTTGCCACACAGATGCTCTGCACTTATGTAGTCTCACTTATCCAGCCTTTCTCTGATTTGTTGTGTTTCTTGGTCCTTATTAAGAAAGTTTTGACCTGTTCCAAGGAGGCCTAGTGTATCTCCTATTCCTTCTGGTAAAGTTTTCAGTGTGTCAGCTTTTACCTCGAGGTCTTTGATCCATTTGGAGTTAATTATAGTGCAGGGTGACAAAGAAGGATCCAACTTTATTTGTCTGCAGGTGCTTAACCAGTTCTGCCAGCACCACTTGTTGAAGAAGCTATCTTTCTTCCATTCTATTTTTTTGGCTCCCTTGTCCAAGATTAGGTGGCCATAGGTCTGTGGGTTAATATCTGGGTCCTCAGTTCTATTCCATTGATCTTCAGGCCTGTTCTTGTGCCAGTACCAAGCTGTTTTGATTATTACAGCTCTGTAATAGATTCTAAAGTTTGGTATTGAAATTTCTTCTGTGATGTTCTTTCTGCTAAGAAGTTTTTTTGCTGTACAGGGTCTTTATTATTCCATATAAAATTTTGGTTGCCTCTTCTATTTCTTTAAAAAATGACATTGGGATATTGATGGGTATTGCGTTGAATTTTTCGATAGCCCTTGGCAAGATTGTCACTTTCACGATGTTGATTCCTCCAATCCAGGAGCATGGGAGTTTTTTCCATTTCCTCAGTTCTGCTTCAATTTACTTTTTCAGGGTTTTAAAGTTTTCATCAAAAAGATCCTTTACATTCTTTTTTAAGATAACTCCTAGGTACTTTATTTTCTTTGCAGCTATTGCAAAAGGAGTTGCTTTCCTGATTGTTGCCTCGTTCCTCTCACTGTTGACATAGAGGAAGGCAGGTGATTTTTTGAGGGTTAGTTGTATACCCTTCTACCTTGCCAAAGTTTTGTTTCAGCTCAAGGAGTTTGGGAGTGGTTTCTATAGGGTTCTTTAAATACAGAATCATGTCATCTGCAAAGAGGGAAAGCCTCACTTCCTCTTTCCATATTTGGATCCCCTTTATGCTTTGGCTAGGAATTCTAACACTGTGTTAAAGAGGAGGTGAGAGAATGCCCATCCTTGTCTCATTCCTGAATTTAGAGGGAATGGCTTTAGCTTTTTGCAATTAAGTATAATACTAGCTGTGGTTTGTCATACACAGCTTTTACTATATTGAGGAGTATTCCATGGATTCTGAGTTTCTCCAGAGCTTTTAACATAAAGGGGTGTTGGATCTTGTCAAATGCCTTTTCTGCATCTATTGAGACAATCATGTGATTTTTGTCCTTACTCTTGTTGATGTGTTGAATTATATTTTTTGGTTTGTGTATGTTGAACCAGCTTTGCCTCCCTGTGATGAATCCTGTTTGATCATAGTGTATAATTTTTTGATGAGTTGTTGTAGATGGTTGGCCAGTATTTTGTTGAGAAGTTTTGCATCAAAGGGATGGGTCTATAGTTCTCTTTCATTTATGAATTTCTCTCTGGTTATATTGGCTTTGTAGAATGAGTTTGGCAGAGAGCCTTCGTTTTCAAATTCGTTGAAGAGCTTGAGGAGTATTTGTGTGAGCTCTGCTTTGAAGACCTTATAGAATTCACCTGTGAATCCATCTGGCCCTGGGCTTTTCTTAGGTGGAAGTTCTCTTATTGCCATTTCTATTTCAGTGCTTGAAATAGGCCTGTTTAGTTGGATTAGGTCTTCTTGGTTCAGTGTAGGTATGTTAATATTGGCTAAAAATTCATCCATTTCTCCTAGATTCTCAAATTTATTGGCATAAAGTTTTGAAAAGTATTCCCTCATGGTGCTTTGGATCTTGGTAATTTCTGTAGTGATATTACCATTCTCCTGTGTGATTTTGTTTATTTGTGTATGCTCCCTTCTTTTTTTGGTAAGATTTGCTAAGGGTTTGTCAATTTTGTTAATTTTTTCAAAGAACCAACTCCTTGTTTTCTTGATTCTTTCTGGAGTTTTTTTGGACTCCAATTCATTTAATTCTGCTTTGATTTTAATAATTGGCTTCCTTCTACTGGGATTAGGGTTGGTTTGTTGCTCTTTTTCCAGAAGCTTAAGGTGACACATTAAATTGTTGGTTTGTGATTTTTCTAATTTGTTATTGTAGGCAATCAGAGCTATAAATTTTCCTCTGAGTACTGCCTTTGTTGTGTTCCACAGGAGCTGGTATTTTGTGTGCTTTTTTTTTGTTATATTTCATAATTTTTTGGATTTCTGTTTTGCTCTCCTTGATGATCCATTTGTGATTCCACAATGTATTATTTAATCTCCATGAGTTATGGGGTTTTCATTAGTGGAGATGGGTGTTCAGTTCCAATTTGATGCCCTTTTGGTCTGAGAGAGTGCAGGGAATAATTTCCGTGTTTCTGAATCTGCCCAGGTTTGTTTTATGCCCTAAAATGTGCTGTATTTTGGAAAATGTTCCATGTGCTGCTCAAAAAAAAATATATTGTCTTGTAGTTGGGTGAAATAATCTGTAGACATCTTTTAAATCTATTCCCAAACTGATTGATATCTCTCTCATACTTGCAGTCTTTTGCGGTAGATTAGAGCAGTAGGTAAGTTCTGAACGGTGATATCTTTTTGATGTGCTTTCTAGTCCATTTATTTTATTCCATACATTATTGACTTCTGGGGACTTAGCTCTTGATACTGCTAACTACCATGGTAACAAGTTCTGCCAGGCTTTGAAACTTTTTCTACTTTTGGCTCCTCCATCTAAACTTATCTATTTGGTATATCCCATTATTATTATTATTATTATTATTATTATTATCATTATTTTTATAATTTGTCTGAGCTTGGAAGCTGAGACTTTTTTAATATTGTTTATTGTAATTAATAGAACGATTACAGTATATTCACCAGATAGAAGGTGCATTACTTCACATACATAAGGCTTATATGTTTTCCCCAGTGTATTCAATTTAACAGCACTTTAATATCTTCACTCATTTTAAATTCAGTTGTGGAAAGATTTAAGTCCATGAAACTTTTAGTTTTCCAAAATAATATTGAATGATAATAGCTATTTTCTTGGTTTGTGAATAAATACATAATGAAGTAGATCACACATGAGGAACTACAGTCAAACGTGATATTAGATACAACACAAAGACAAAGAAACAAACAGCAAAGATGAAATAGCATCTTGGGGTATTTCAAAAAATACAAAGTAATTTACGTATTTAAGCTGATTGTATCAGCTAAAGCCACAAACCAGTGGCCATTGACCTAGAATTAAGCAAAAGAACATCAAATATTTAATTCTTTAAATCACAGCCATTTTGCATACAAGCAAACAGTACCTGCCAAATTTTAATTTACACATTTGCACAGCAAATATATGAGGACATGTACTACAAAAATTTACATCAATATTTTTTTGCAGTCCTGGGTCTTGATCTCAGGACTGGAGCACTTGGTTTTCTAAAAACAAATACTCTACCTATTGAGCCATAGAAACACTTCTGGCTTTTTCTGTGTCTGTGTCTTCATGCATGCTATGCAAGCACTCTATCACTGGGCCAAACTCACAGCCCTGTGTCAATAAATTTTATGTCATTTAGTATTTAAAATACATGTCCCTCAAATCATGCTGTGAGTTTAGATTATTTATGATAAAGTTTAGCGACTGGGGCTATGGCTCAGTTGCAGAGCACATGCCTGCAGTTTTCAAGGATATTTGATTCCTAGGCGTACCAAAGACCCGATCCTCAATTAAATTGATCAATGAGTTTAGAGAAGTGTTTAGTACATCTGAGAATTTACTTATTTATCCACAAATTGATAGAAAATTTAAGTAGATATTGTGCATACAAAAACCCATAAAATAAATAGCTTTAGGTAATACACCTGTTAACCCATAGTTTGCATAATACCTTATACCATTTATGTCTGGCTTTTAATTCTTTTTGTGTTGTATTATTTCCTTTTTAAAAAAGGTACTACAGGTTATTGTTATAAAAAGTGTTTTATTTTGGTACTTACAAACAGATATATAATATAGATTGATCTAAATCACTTCCATATATTACTCTTCCTTTATTGCTGTTTCTTATTTCTTTTTGAAGCACATTTAGGACAGGATACACACATGCAATGAACTTTGGAAATATACCAATGTAAAGCAGGTAAATTTGATCAACTTAATCATTTTTATTAAAATATATTTAATTGTATTATTTTTGTGCTTCTGGTGATTTAATTCAGGATCTTGCACGTGTTAAAGTCATTGGTCTATTACTGAAGTATACCCTTAGTCCTTATTTAGTTTTTAATTTAAAATGTTTATTTTCTTCATATTTTTAGAATTAACAAATGATAACTATATAAACTGACAGGATAAAATGTAGATTTTTTTCCAAAGGCTAATTTTTTTCAAATGATTAACTGATAAATTTTATATAGTTTATATTTTAGAATTTTTGCAAACATTTATATATTATAGTAATATATATTTATATGTTAATAATATATAGATATAATTATCTGTCAATCTATGTCTAAATTTTTATTGTATTTTATGGTTGTGATGTATAGAGGGGTTAAATTTTCATACAAAAGTAATGACTACATTTCTTGCTGAACATTGTTACCCAGTCTCTTGCTTTTCTCCCACTTTCCCCCTCCCAATTCACTCCCCCCCAAGTTGTAAAGTTCATTTCCAACATATTATCTTGTGAGTGTGACTGTTGCATTGGTTCACACTTTGTCCTCTGTCTTACTATTTTGTTGTTCCTCTTCTCGTTCACAAATAAAATGAATATATACACAAGAAACAGTGTACCAAATTCAAACACAATGACAACAAGGGATAGACCAAAGGAAAAGAAGAAAAAAAGAAAGAAAAAAATAGCACATAGTTCATTAAAAAAAACAACGTCAACAAAGATAAAACTCTTGATTCTATTTCTTGGAGTTTATTTCGATTAGCATCATCTTATATGATCATATGTACATAGATGTTGAGCTTTTGAGAAACTCTGCTGAGACTATCCTAGACTTATGCTAATGATTACAGATAAAGGAATTCATAGAGCCTATGTTTCTATGGATCTGGCATACTTATATGATTGTTTCCAAATCTCTTCATTTCCTTACAAACGGAATGATGTCATTCTTTCTGAGGGCAGCATAGAATTACATCATGTATGTATAGTACGTTATCTTGATGAGGGGTAAAATTCAAATTACCCCATGGACTCCACTCCCAAGTTACTCTAGCTGATCCAAAGTATTTGCAAAGTAGGGAAGTATAAAATTAACCTACAAAAATCTTCTCTTTATGCCAGCAATGAGAAAAGAAATGGCTGAAATCAGGAAATCAACTCTTTTTGTAATAGCCTCAAAAAAGCCCTAAGAATTAACATAATCAAAGAAGTGAAGGACCTCTATGATGAAAACTTTAAAGACCTGAAAAAAAGAAATTAAACAGAACTAAGGAAGTGGAAAAACCTCCCATGCTCCTGTATTGGGAGAAGTAACATTGTGAAAATAGCAATATTGCCAAAGGCTATCTACAAATTCAATGCAATATCCACCAATATCCCAAAAACATCCTTTAATGAAATAGAAGAAGTAATCCAAAAATTTATATGAAATAATAAAAGATGTTGAATAGCAATAACAATCCTTAGCAGAAAGAACAGTGCTGGAGGAATAACAATGTTAAACTTCTAACTCTATTACAAAGCTGTAGCAATAAAAGCAGCTTGGTACTGGCACAAGAAAAGGCCTGAAGACCAATTTTCGCCATCCTTTGGTTTTCTCATATTGTTACAATATTTCACATTGTTATCTGATATGTTTTATATGTACTTAATTGGTTATTTGAAATTGGATAGGCAAGGGGGGAAATCAAGATGAGTGGGGGGAGGGTGGGAGGGAAATGGGAACCGTGTCATGAGAAAAGGTATCAATGTTTGTGAAGTTATGCCCCTTATATCTGGTGAATATAATGTAACCCTTGTATTAATCACAATAAAAATTATTTTTAAAAAAGAGTCAGTTAGCAGTCAGCCTGAATAAATTCTAGCACATTATTGTTGTCATTTAATCCTTGATATGATTTATAGGTACTGTAGATTAAACAAATACACATTTAACCAGCAAGGTATTATATACTGAGAGGGAAATGTGTAATAATTAAAAATCATAACCATGGACTTAAAAATATTCACAAAGTATGCATATGCATCTGAAAATACAATTTATATATAAGTTAAGTACATACATACCAACAACTAAATAGGAAAAACATTCCTTTCCCATGTACTTAACTTCATTAGTCAACATAAAAATAAATTAAAACCACCTAGTTAAAATTATCTGTTATACCCTTTCCAAAATCATTAAAAGTTTTGAATAAAATACAACAACAGGGCTGGCAGTTTGGCTTAGTGTTAAAGTGCTTGCCTAACATGCACTAAGCTTGGTACCACATACACTAAAAAAAGCCACAAGTGGTGCTCTGGCTCAAGTGGTGCTGTGGGTAGAGCACTGACCTTGAGGAAAGCCCAAGGATAGTGCTCAGGCCTTAAGTTCAAGCCCCAAGACTGGCAAAAATAAAAAAATAAAAAAAGACAACAACAAATATTGATGAAGAAATGGAGTTATTACAATGCCCCTATACTGCAGGTAGAAGAGTAAAGATTACAAAAATGTGTGCAATTTTCTGGATGTTAATTACAGTTAATTACAAAGTTCAAAAAACATACTATACCTCTATGTATTTACATAAGCTTATTCCACTTCAGCAATATCTACTTGAGAGAAATAAAACCCTATATCCATTTTTATGTTTTTATGATAATATTCTAAGCAGCTTTATTCACAATAACCCTAAAATACAAATAATACAATGTCCATTTTAGAGTTAATGAAATAAGTTATAATAGCTTTTATATAACAGAATACTACTCAGGAATGAAAAAGAAAAGTGAACGGGGAGTATACATCATATACAAAAATTCTCACAATATTACCGTAAATGAAATAAAAAAGAAAAAAATGACATACTTTACACTTTATATGAAAAAATTGAAACAAACTATATGAATCAATTTTAGAAATAAATGATTTTCTAGGGTCAGAAACTGGAAAATTATGCTCTTAGGAAGGAATTAAAAATAAGGACATTTGAAGGATATTTACAGGATGATGAAAATGTTCTAGATATTCTTTATAGTAGTTATCATATATGTATATATGAACTCAGTAAATTCATAAACTTTCACACTCATACATAAATTTACTCCAAAATATAAAATAAAATTTAGAGGTTAATTATTGTTTACATTATTCGTGATTATTAAATAATAAATGATATGAGGGGTGTGATTGCTCATTTACAAACAAAAATTGTTTTGAGGATTTGAATGATTTTTGTTTCAAACTGTATTCTGGAGTCTAAAGCTTAAATTATTTCTAAAAATCATGTTTTTGGAGGAAATTTCATAATTCACCCACACCAATTAAATTGAAAATGAATTTAAAATAACTATAGTGTGAGTTATGTCTAACAGGCTATGATCTAATCTTTGAATAAGAAATGAATATAAGCCTCTGAACCATACTTCCTGCTGACCTGATTACAGTCAATTTCCAAGTAGCTAAAAGAAGTTACATTTGATATAAGTTTTGAACTTCCTGGAAGATGGCGACACCCTCACAGGTTAATCCTCCCTCTTTGACTAGGCAGAGATTTAGGGGCTAAGGGCACATTTCTACCAAGAATCACTCTCCATCTGACCGCTAAACAGATAAAGACTTATGTGGACTAAGACCTAGCTCCTTGGACAACCAGAGAAAAGGAAAAAAAGATGAAAAACAGCAAGCAGACCCCTGCTGAGGAGCAGCAGCCACGCACAAGCTGGCAAGCCAGCTGCAAGAAAATCTGCGAGCCACAGCCAAACTCACTGGGAATACTTTGGAGCTGCTTCTGACAACTTCAGGTCCCACTCTATGCCACTGTGGGAACTAGGCGACCAGAGTGCCAGAGACCTCTTCCAGATCCAGCCGGGGGGGGGGGGGGGTAATGGGGACTAAGACATGTGAAAGGGTATCAATATATGTGAATTAATGCACCTTCTATCTGGCAAATATCATGTAACCCTTTTATTAATTACAATAATAAAAAAAGAAACCTAGAGGAGATCCTTCAATACACCTTACAGATGCTACTGGAAAACATGATAAATGAAAAGATGGAAGCCATATATAAGGTTTTACATGAGGATAATGAAAGAGTAATAGAGGAAAGGGTAGTCATTCAGCTTAAAGATTTCAGAGAGAGCACTCAAAACCAATTTAATGAGCCAAAGAAGACCATGGGAGAAATAAAACAAAAGATGCAAGTCATCAGAAATGACCATCGAGAAGGAAAGGAGATAAACGGCAAAGTAGAAAATATTGAGAGCAAGAGAAGGTGCAGAATATAGAATCTCTGGAATTAAAGATTGTATGTTAGAGAGAGAGACCAGAAAATTACTCAAAACAAACACAAGATATAAGACAGAACCCTTCAGGTGCTCCAAAATACAATCAGGAAACCTAATTTAAGCCCTGGAGAAGCAAGTCAATAGAATAGCAAATATATTAAATGAAATCATCACAGAGAACTTCCCAAATATCCAAAAGCACAGACCCATCCAGATACCAGAAGATTTAGAACACCAAACATACCTGACCAGAAGAGGAAATCCCACTGCCATATTATAATCTGTTTAGGATAAATAGAAGCCAAGGAAAGGATCTTTAAAGCTGTCAGGGAGAAGAGAACAATCAGCTATAAAGGAAAACCAATCAGAATAACAACAGATTTTCCTTCAGAGATCATGCAAGCAAGAAGAGCCTTGAATGATGTATGCCTTGCCCTAAAGACAATCAATTACCAACCAAGAATACTATAACCAACTAAGCTCTCATGCATAGCTGAGGGAAATATAAAAACCTTCCCCAGCAGGTCAAAATTGAAACAGTATATATTAACCGAAAGAGCATTACAAAAAATTCTCAAAGATGTTATACATATTGAAAACCAACAAGAAAACAATATTAACAGAGAAATAGCACCTAAACAGAATTCTATGTAATTTTCGCACAAACTGACAAGACAAAGTCAAAATTTTACAAAAAAAAAAGAAGATAAAATGGCAGGAACTAACAAAGGATATGGAACCAGTCCATCCCAGATGCCCCTTAATAGATGAATGGATCATGAATATGTGGTATATATACACCATGAAATTCTATGCTGCCATCAGAAAGAATGACATTCCCCCATTTGTTAGGAAATGTTAAGACATGGAAAAAATCATATTAAGTGAAGTAAGCCAACTCAAAGAAACATAGGCTCCATGTTTTCCCTCATTTTTAACAATTAGTATATGTCTAGGATTCTCCTAGCAGAGTATCATCATTGCTCAAATGCTATGTACATATGGCTATATCAGATGAGGCTAAGCAAAATGAACTCCAGGATACGGAAAGAAGAGGTTCATCTTTGTGCTCATTCTTCTTAATGTATTATTTTAAGCTATTTCTCTTCTCTTCTCTTCACCTTATTGTGGTGAAAAGGTTCTTACTGTATCTGAATGTGGTACCTGGTATATTGTATAAATGTTTGTTTAATTGAAAAAGGGAAGGTAAGGGAAAAATAAGATGAGTGGGAGGGATTCGGGGAAGGAAAGTGGGAGAAGTCGTGGGAAGGGTATCAATGTTCAAGAAGTAGTGTATCCAGTATCTGATGAATGCCACTTAACCTCTCTGTACATCAACCTGACAATAAAATAAAATTTAAGAAAATACTAAGAAATAATTCCCATGACAAGAATACAAATGAAATGCTTCCAAAATTAGTGTTCTGTAGGACTAGAATGCCTAATCTTGTCATGATCACAAGAAGGTGATAGGTAACCATATTGAACTTGGAAAATTGTCTAAGAAAAAGGGATTTCTTAAGTCAAATCTATTTGTAACCTCTTCCTAGATGATTAAAAAGTCATACAGAAACAGCAAAATTCATTTAGCAGTTCATGTCAAGATGAGATAGACTTATTCCCTTGATATCAGTGAAGAAAGACTGAATTATAAGCAATATGCATGTGCGAAGAGATTAGAGTAGGATCTGTTCTCAGTTGAGAGCAGAGAAAATAAAATTTCAACTCTGTCATCTATCTGTCTGTCTATCTATCTGTCTATCTATCTGTCTATCTATCTATCTATCTATCTATCTATCTATCTACCTACCTATCTATCTATCTATCTATCTATCTATCTATCTATCTATCCATCCATCTGTCTGTTAGGCACTGGTCCTTGTATTTAAGTCTTAACTCATTTCATCCTTAGGAAGTGGATACTATATTTCTTGTGATTTGCATTTTATAGATCAGAACTTTCAGATTTTCTTTAATTGTCAGGGTAATATATAGAGGTGTTACAGTTACATTCACCAGATGGTAGATGCATTACTTCTCACACATTGATACCCCTTCTCATGTTTTTGTTACTGTTTTCCTCCCCCCCTCCCAAACATCTTGTTTTCCCCCTTCCCTTTCCTATTTCAAATAAATAAACAGATACAACAGGCCAGTTAACAAAATCAGAGGACTTTCTGAATTTAAGGGCATGAGTGATTGAGATAGCATAGAGGGATGTCTCCAAATTAGATATTACTAGATAAAAATATCTAGAAACCTGGGTCTCATCATCAAAAGAGCTGTGATAGATTTGTACTTGTATTTAATTGTAGCTAAAGCAAATAACAATAACAGCTGAATATTCTTGTGGGTTTTTTTATATGAATTCAACTGTATTTTCTGCTTAGGTTTTCACAAGGGCAAAATCAAAGTGTAAGAAACCTGGAAATTTATCTAGAGGTTCTGCTACCAGGCTCATTCAGGTTGTAGACAAAATTCAATTTTGTAAGGTTGTGGAATTAAGGCCCCAATTTCCTGTGCTGTAGCTCTTAACATTGGCACTTATTCCTTGTCTGATAGCCTCTTCCATCTTCAAAAACCAAAGAAAGTGGGTTATTTCTTATGTACTGACTTTCTCTACTTGTTTGCCATAAGCTTCGGAAAAGTATTTTAAGAGCTATTGCTGTGTTTTTTGGGGGCTAAGGAGGTGAAATCTAAATAGTAATATAAAATGACTTGGAAATGTAGTTGTACCAGCAAAATAATTTCACAGAAAATGGTAAGGCTGTGCTCTATTTACAAAGGACAAAAGCTTGAGAGAATATGTTTAGGATCTCATTTATTAGGAATTTGCTGGTCATTTATCTATTTTAGCACAAAACAAAACAGGCATGGAAATGAGGTGAATACTATCTCACATTCAATTTGGCCTTCCGGTTTAAAAATAGTTCTTGCCAAAAATGAGAGAATCCTTACGTAAAGGAAATTTCTATTGAAATATGAGCATTTTTTTCATTCTTTCATATGGTTTTTCCAATATTAATTTTGTAAGTAGTCAGTGGACTTAAATGTAGTCAATAATTCAATCAGCTAACATTCAATTTTATAGCACATTTTAATCTCTGTGCATATGGGCTGTAATGATTGAGAATTAACAGGGATTAAAAAGCTATGGCATAGAACTTGTTATTTTCAGTTCATTCTCATTGGGCCAACACTGCAAATTAACTAACTTGAAGGCTCTATGGGTGCATTAGCTTCCAGAATCAGATTGGTGGTTGAATTCACTTCCTGTGGTTGTATGACTGAAGTCCCTTTTTCATCCTTGGTAATCAGCTAGGAACCCTCTCTCAATTCTTTAAAGCATCTGCATTTCTTTCTTCAGAGCTCCCTGAAAGTTACAGTCAGTGACAGAATACTTGTATGCTTCAAATTCTCCACATTTTTCCATTTCCTAAATGCCTTTTACTTTAGTTATGGAAAGTGCTGTATTTCTAATGGCTCATGGGTTTATGTTGTGCCCAACCAGGTAATCCCAAGTACTCACTCTGTTTTAAGTTGCATAACTTTGTCTATGATATATTTTTGTTGTTAAATATAATATCATTACAAGGTTAAGACATCAGGGTAATGATATATTTGATGGCCATTATATCCATGATATTACTGAAAACAAAGGGGGAAGAAAAATTAGGGTAAAATTAGGAAGCTTAAATTGGGAAGGTTAACTATATCTAGTTAGTAAGTGTAGAAGTCACCTTTAATCAGTACTAAATTATTGACTTGGGTCACTGGAGAAATTAGTTTGGGGAAAACTGGAGGTAGAATCTAGTTTGAAATCATTGCTTAGTTAAGGAGATAAATGATGACCTACCCTATTTCATGTGAGGGAAAAGCCTTTTGTCCTTCTTATCTGGTTCATCTCTCACCTGGAACTCTTACTCAGGCCTCTGTTTTCTCAGTCAACATTATTTCCTCAAAGAAAACTTAGGAGAATATTCTTCCTTAATATCTGATGAGGATGCTTTGTGGTAATTACTTATTTAAATATTTAATTCCCTGTCTTCCCTGCTATGTTTCCTTCATTTATCTTCCTTGTTTCTTTTTCAGGTCTGTGAATACAAGTATTGGTTCTGACCAAATCATTTCTGTATACTTATTGAGAAATTAGAGTTGCAGCTTGGGCATTTGTGCTGTTATCACATGAGGTTGGAAATACACTCATGTGAGATGTGTATGTGTATCTGTGTGTGTGTGTGTGTGTGTGTGTGTGTGTGTGTGTGTGTGTGTGTGTGTGTGTATGTGTGTATGTGTGCTACAGTTTCATTGTCCCTTAAAGGGCCACTGTTAAAGGCTTGATCTCCCAACTTGTCAGTGTTGGAAGACAGTGGGAACTTGAAGTGGAGAAAGTCTACTGGGAAGACTTCAGGTTACTGGGATATGTTCTAGAAGGAAATTGTGGTACTCTATAATCTCTGTTTATCTTATTTTCTGGCCATGAAATTAAGGGCTTTTTGATATCAAGAGGCACATCCAAAGGCCCTAAGCAATGTGGATAACTGTTTATAAACTGAAGCTTCTAAATCTAAGAAATTCAAATAGACCTTTTCTTTTTATAAAGTGAATATCTCATGTATTTATGTCAATAAAGGGAAAGTGATTAAATATGTCTATGTAAGCATACAGCCATTCAATAACAAATGAGAATTAAAATACAATATCAAATAGGTTAGCAAAAAATGACATCTGGCCGAGAAGTTTGGTCTAGTGGTAAAGTGCTTGCCTAGCATGCACAAATACCCAGGCTCGATTCCTAAGCACCACATAGGACAAAAGCTGGAAGTGGTGCTGTGGCTAAAGGGTAGAGCTCTAGGCTTGAGAAAAGTCCCAGGACAGTGCTGAGGCCCTGAGTTCCAGCCCCAAAACTGGCAAAAAAAAGAAACACATACATATGCATTTTGAATATATATTCAAATAGAATATACAAATATCTTTAATAAATAGAAATAATATATAAAATTGATAAATTATTTACATATAAATTTCTAATGACATAACATCAATGATTATTTCACAATGGAAAGATTCTTTTTTATTGTAATTAATAAAAGCGTTACATGATATTTGGCAGATAGAAGGTGCATTAATTCACATACATTGATACCCTTTCACATGTCTTGGTACCCATGATACCCATTACCCTCCCGCACACCCCCCCACCCGTCTTGGTTTTCCCCCCTTCCCTATCAAACTTCAAATAACCAAATACAAATAAATTCAATATATCAGATAACAAAGTGAGATACTGTAAGAATATGAGATACCCAAGGGACAGCAAAGGAGATGAGAGATAACATAGTACATTAGGGACAACAATCATTCGTTATATGGCTTTTGTTTCAATATCCTCGAGGTCCTTTCAATTAGCTTCATACTATATGACCTTATGTATCAAGATTTTGCTCTATTGCAGATCTCTGCTAGTAGAGCCCAAGGTTTCTACTGATTATGACAAATGAGGGAAACCAGTGAGCTAAGTTCCTTTGAGTCTGGCTTACTTCACTTAATATGATTTTTTCTAAGTCTTCACAATGGAAAGATTCTTATAGTTAGTGCTTAATTTAGTAATAGGAAAATAATCATTTGGGTAACTTTTTGAGTTGCTGCTAATCAGAGAAAGATTGCATATTATCATTATCTGGTTTGTTCCTGAACAACTGACAAAGAAAATAACAATCAAAGAATGCATTGGTTTCCTTTTGCAAGTTGAAGTCATTCGTTTTAAAGCTTTGGATCTTTTCAGGTTTGGCAGCAACTTCCCTGTAATTCCTTACATTTTGTCACCTTATTAACAAAGTTTTTCTCTCCACTTTTTTTTTGTGAATTGTAAGGCCAATGGTATAATCTAATATAAATATTTTATGAAATAATATTTTCAGATACTGGTGTTTTACAGAAATGCACACTGGGTGGTATAGTTATTTAAAGTTAAAAATAGGGGGAGGAAGATGGCGCCGAGACAATAGGGATGCTGCCTAGCTCTCTCTCACAAAAAGAGAGAACCAGGGAGTCCCACGAATCAATTACCTTAAGAAATCCATACTAACAAACTCAAGAAGCAACGGAAAAGGACCCAAACTGGAAAAGAAATTCAGATAAAGCTCACATCCAACTTTCTCAAAGAATTTGGAACGTGAGGACCCCTCCCCCACCGCGCCGGCTCTGAGCCAAGAAAAGCGGCTGCGGAGGGGGCGGTGGAGGGAGCCTGGCCGGGCAGCACCGGGCCAGGAAACTGGGTCAGCAATTCATAGAAGCAGCAGAACCCAGACACGGAACCAGAACAGCAAGCAGCGGAACCCAGACGCAGACAACAAACGGCAGCGGAGATCCGAGGGGAGTGAAGGATTCTCCAACACTGTGCAGAACCCACAGATGAATGTAGAGGCGTGAGTACTGCAGCGGCCCCCAAACACAGAGCGTTTGCCAAGACATAGAACTTAATTCAGACCCCTCCACCTTGCCTGAGAAGAGCAGGAGCAGGGGGGCAAGGAATTTAGAATCCTGTCCCTTCCCTCAACAGCCTCCTCCCCCAGGCCAATGACTGGAGATTGACAGGCGGGAGGTGCTAAGACCCAGCACTCCACCAAGGGAGGCGGAGGTGTCCCAGTACCCACCCGCCCACCAGGTTCCTCTCCCAGGCCTCTGACTGGAGACTGACAGGCAGGCTAAGCCAAGACCCAGCACCCCACCAGGGGAGGCGGGGGTGTCCCAGCTCCCACCCGCCCACCTGGTTCCTCTCCCAGGCCACTGGGTCTGGAGAGTGGAGAGCACTGTGTTCCTGCCTTACAACAGCGGGTGGGGTGTACGGGACAATAGGAGCCAGCACCTGTCCCCCTCAAATCTTGAGCCGGGCATTCTCCAGCTGGGAATCCTGAGCGAGACAGCACCGAGGGGCCCCCCACAGTCACAGACTCTCTGACAAAGCAACAGGGAACTGAAGGGCCGACCAGCAGCCAAGCTAGCCTTCTGAGAATAAGAAAGGCTCTGCTTCGCCCTCGGAGCACATGTCCTCAGCTGGGCCCCGCCCCTGGGAACAGAGCAGACAGCTGCAGGTCCTGCTGAGAGCCTCTGGAAACTCCCAAACCCCAGACCCTTGGCTAGGGGCCCGTCCCTAGAAGCAGCACAGGAAATCCAACCATCCGCCCAGCACGCTGAGACCGAAGCTCGCAGATCCATCCCACGGCCCACTGTGAGGCCACTGGCTGGGCTGAGAGCTAGTTGTACAGCAGCACACAGCCTCTGGGAATCGACCGAACACCTACAAAAATGACAAACTCTGACATAGTCAGCAGAGGAATCAATTTGGCTGAGAACCACAAGTATTCACATACTCCCAGAACCATGGTCCAAATCCAAGCAAAGACCGCTACCTACTGACCACAGAGTGAACTACAACAACAGTTCTCGATGCCGAGGAGAGCTCAAAGAAGAATCACGACATACATACATAATCAAAGTCCCACGCAAAGCCCAAAAGGCAACAAGAGCGAAGGGACGAGAGAGATGTCACCATCCCAAGAAATGACACCTGAAGAGACACGAAACATGACCCTATTCAAGGAGATGATTGTGAACATGACTAAAGAGATTAAAACAGAATTCCAAAAACAATTCCTGGAACATAAGCAGGAAATCTCCAAAGAGCTCCTCGAATTCAAAAGAGAAATGGAAGAAAAGATTAATACCCTCAGAGCAGACATGAACTGCTCAGTGTCCACACTTCAAGCAAAAATGGAGGCATTAAGCAGCAGATTGACGGAGATGGAGAATAGAACATCAGAAACGGAAGACAAAACACAAGAGCTGGAACAGAGAATCGCCACCTTGGAAAAATCAGTCAGAATCTACCAGAGAGAGCTCCAGGAACTGGCAGATGCAGCAAAGAAGTCTAATCTTCGTATAATAGGGATTGAGGAGGGGGCCGAATTCCAGGACAAAGGTATGCAACCTTTATTCACCAAAATCATAGCAGAGAACTTCCCCAACTTCAAAAGGGAAAATACTCACATTATTGAAGGTTTCAGGACCCAAAGCAGGCAAGATCCTAGAAGGAACTCACCTAGACATATCATAGTAAAGACATTAGACCCGAATACCAAGGAATTGATCTTAAATGCTGCAAAAACAAAGAAGGAGCTATATTATAATGGGAAGAACATTCGAATTACAGCAGATCTCTCCACGCAAACCTTAAATGCAAGAAAAGCTTGGAAAAACATCATTGATGTCCTGAAGACCAACAACTGCCAACCCAGACTGATATATCCAGCAAAACTAGCATTTACATTTGAGGGAGAAACAAGAATATTTCACTCCAAAGAGAAGCTTTATGAATATGTGCACACTAAACCAGCGTTACAAAGAATACTAATTAACTGAGAACAAATTGTAGAACATCAAGAACCCCCATCAAGAAGCAAACATCTATAATTCACTAAACACAAAAGGGGAAAAAAGAGATAGAAACTTAGGAGTAAAAATAAATAACAACAATGGACACTGACCACTTCTCCATAATCTCCCTAAATGTGAATGGGCTGAACAATCCAATCAAAAGACACAGAGCAGCAGACTGGATTAAGAAACACCACCAATCCATATGTTGCTTCCAAGAGACACACCTCACTGCCAAAGACAGAAACAAATTCCAAGTGAAAGGCTGGAAACGAATTTTCCACTCCAATGCACCATGCAAAAAAGCAGGAGTAGCAATCTTAATCTCCGACAAAATTAACTTCTCAGTAAAACCAGTACATAAAGATAGAGACGGCCATTATATATTAGTAAAGGGTACAATCCATGGCCATAATATTACAGTTATAAACATCTACTCCCCCAACACAGGAGCACCCAAATTCGTGAAACAAACACTTTTAGAACTACAGAACTAGATAGACTCAAACACAATCATTGTCGGTGACCTCAATACTCCACTCTCAACAAATGACAGGTCAACTCAACAAAAGTTAAGCAAAGACACCATCGACTTAAATGACACCATAGCCCAGCTGGGCTTAACAGATATACACAGAGTCTTCCACCCAACGGCGAAACTTTTTACATTTTTCTCAGCAGCACATGGAACACACTCCAAAATAGATCATATAATAGTCATACAGAAAACTTAAGCAGATACCAGAAGTCTGATATAATCCCATGCATCCTATCAGACCACAGTGGAGTCAGACTAATTCTGAACAATGCAGTCAAAGTCAAAAAACATTCAATCACATGGAAACTGAACAACACACTTCTGAATAACCCCTGGGTAACAGATAAGATCAGAAATGAAATTAAAAACTTCCTTGAATGTAATGACAATCAAGAAACATCACAAAGAAACTTATGGGACACAGCAAAGGCAGTTCTAAGAGGCAAATTTATCACACTACGAGCGCATATTAAAAAGACAGAAGAACTGCATGTAAATAACCTTAAAAAAAAGTGAAACACATAGAGGAGCAAGAAAGAGTTAATTCTAAAACAGCTAGAAGGACAGAAATAACAAAAATAAAATAAGAAATTTCAGAGATTGAAATAAGATCTACTATACACAAAATTGATAAATCAAAAAGTTGGTTCTTTGAAAGAGTCAACAAAATTGACAGACCCTTGGCAAGATTAATCAAAAAAAGGAAAGGGGAGACTCAAATAAACAAGATTAGAGACCCCACCGGAATAATCAAAACTGATTCCCAAGAAAGCCAATCCATAATGAATAGGTACTACCAGGGCCTATATTCAAAGAAACAAGAAAATCTAGTAGAAATGAATGATTTCTTAAATAAACATAGGCTACCCACACTGAACAATGATGAGGTAAACAAATTGAACAGACCAATTTCTTACAATGAAATTGTGGAAGCAATCAGGGAAATGCCAACCAAAAAAAGCCCAGGTCCAGATGGTTTCACTGCAGAATTCTACAAGACATTTAAAGATGAAATAACACTTATACTCTTGAAAATCTTCCGAGAAATAGAAACAGAAGGAGCAATACCAAACTCATTTTATGAAGCTAATATTACTCTCATCCCCAAACCAGGGAAAGACCCAACAAAAAAAGAAAACTACAGACCTATCTCTCTAATGAACACAGATGCAAAACTCCTCAATAAAATATTAGCCAAAAGAATCCAGAAACAAATTTAAAAAATCATAAACTATGATCAAGTGGGTTTCATCTCACAAATGCAAGGCTGGTTTAACATTCGCAAATCAATCAATGTAATACATCCTATCAATAAAGCTAAAGATAAGAATCATATGATAATTTCTCTAGACGCGGAGAAGGCATTTGACAAAATACAACATCCATTCATGTTGAAAGCACTAGAAAAAAATAGGAATAAGAGGTACATTCCTTAAAATAGTGAAAGCCATATATGAAAAACCTACAGCCAGTATTATACTAAATGGTGAAAGACTGGAACCATTCACCTTAAAATCAGGAACTAGACATGGATGCCCACTCTCTCCACTTCTCTTCAATATAGTGCTGGAACCCTTAGCCAGAGCAATAAGACAAGAAAAGGACATCAAAGGGATCCACATAGGGAAAGAAGAAATTAAACTATCCTTATTTGGAGACGACATGATCCTCTACTTGAGTGACCCAACAAACTCCACTCCCAAACTACTAGAATTAATAAACGACTTTAGCAGAGTGGCAGGATACAAAATCAACCTTCAGAAGTCAGTAGCCTTCTTGTACACCAACAATACACAAACAGAAGGCCAAATCAAGAAAATGATCTCATTCGCAATTGCCCCCAAAAGAATAAAATACTTAGGAATATACTTAACCAAAGAAGTAAAGGAATTATTCAATGAAAATTATAAAAACCTAATGAAAGAAATTAAAGAGGACACTAGGAAATGGAAAGACATCCCATGCTCATGGCTAGGGAGAATCAACATAGTGAAAATGGCTACACTGCCAAAACTGATATACAAATTCAATGCAATCCCCATCAAAATCCCAAAGACATTCTTTATGGAAATTGAAGATATAATCCAAAGATTCATATGGAACAAGAAAAGACCTAGAATAGCCAAAACAATTCTAGGCAAAAAGAGCAATGCTGGTGGTATTACAAACTCTACTTCAAACTCTACTATAAAGCTATAGTAACAAAAACTGCTTGGTACTGGCACAAAAACAGACCAGAAGATCAGTGGAACAGAATAGAAGACCCAGAAGTACAACCATATACCTATAGGCAACTTGTATTTGACAAAGGAGCCAAAGATATACAATGGAACAAACACAGTCTATTCAATTATTGGTGCTGGCAAAACTGGGCAGCCACATGCAGAATACTAAAAATTGACCCTAGCCTTTCGCCATGCACAAGCATTAACTCAAAGTGGATCAAAGACCTCAACGTCAGACCGGAATCCATGAAATTGCTACATGATAATGTAGGAGAGACACTGGAACTCATAGGCACAGGCAAAAGATTCCTGAACAGAATCCCAGGGTCACAACAGATTGGAGAGAGACTCAATAAATGGGACTACCTAAAAATAAAAAGTTTCTGTACAGATAAAAACATAGTTGCAAAAGTAGAGAGACAGCCAACCAACTGGGAAAAGATATTCACCAACAATACATCTGACAAATGCTTAATATCTAGTATCTACCGGGAACTCAAGAAACTAATCCCCTGAAAACCCAATAAACCATTCACTAAATGGGCAAGGGAACTAAAGAGAGACTTATCGAAAGAAGAGATTAAAATGGCAGAAAAACATATGAGAAAATATTCATCATCTATGGTCATAAAGGAAATGCAAATAAAAACAACTCTAAGATACCACCTTACCCCAACAAGAATGGCCAAGATTTTGAACTCAGACAATGACAGTTGCTGGCGGGGTTGTGGAGAAAAAGGAACTCTACTGCACTGCTGGTGGGATTGTAAACTAGTTCAGCCCCTCTGGAAAGCAGTGTGGAGGTTCCTTAAAGAACGGAAAATAGACCTTCCCTACGATCCCGCCATACCACTTCTGGGCATCTATCCTGAACAGCATGACCCAGGATATTATAAAGACACCTGCTCAGCTATGTTCATCTCTGCACTATTCACAATAGCCAGGCGATGGAAACAACCCATATGCCCTACTGCAGATGAATGGATACAGAAAATGTGCTATATATACACAATGGAATTCTACATAGCCAACAGACAAGATAAAATAATGGCATTCGCAGGGAAGTGGATGAATCTAGAGCGAATCATGCTGAGTGAGACAAGTCAAGACCCAAGGAATAAAAGGAGCATGGTATGCTTAATATGCGGTTATTAAATCCAAAGTGTACAAGAGCGAGGACTCAATAACTGCATACCCAAAGCAATGGACATAGTAATGGAAAAACAAATATAACTATATAGACAAAAAAAACCATCCCATTAAAAAATGGGCCAAAGACTTAAAGAGAGTCTTCTCTGAAGAAGAAACAAAAATGGCCTATAGACACATGAAGAAATGCTCAACATCTCTGGTCGTAAAAGAAATGCAAATCAAAACAACTCTAAGATTCCACCTCACTCCAGCTAGAATGGCCAGGATCAGGAAAACGAATGACAACAGATGCTGGAGGGGATGTGGCCAGGAGGGATCACTACTACACTGTTGGTGGGAGTGCAAAGTCGTTCAACCACTATGGAAAGCAGTGTGGCAGTGCCTCAAAAGGCTAAACATAGAGCTCCCCTATGACCCAGCAATTCCACTACTTGGCATTTACCCAACCATCCAGAAACAAGGACATACTAAACCCACTAGCACAACAATGTTCATTGCAGCACTATTCACCATAGCAAAGATATGGAACCAACCTAGATGTCCCTCAGTTGATGAGTGGATCAACAAGTTGTGATATTTGTACACAATGGAATTCTATGCTGTCAGAAAGAATGACATTGCCCCATTTGTTAGGAAATGGAAAGACTTAGAAAAAATCATATTAAGTGAAGTAAGCCAGACTCAAAGGAACTTAGGCTCAATGGTTTCCCTCATTCGTCATAATCAGTAGAAACCTTGGGCTCTACTAGCAGAGATTTGCAATAGAGCAAAATCTTGATACATAAGGACATATAATGTGAAGCTAATTGAAAGTACCTCCAGGATAGTGAAACAAAAGCCATATAATGAATGATTGTTGTCCTTAATGTACTATGTTGTCTCTCATCTCCTTTGCTGTCCCATGGTTATCTCATATTGGTATAGTATCTCACTTTGTTATCTGATATATTGAATTTAGTTGTATTTGGATATTTGAAATTTGATAGGGAAGGGGGGAATACCAAGACGGGTGGGGGGTGTGAGGGGGGAGGGAAACGGGTACCAAGACATGTGAAAGGGTATCAATGTATGTGAATTAATGCACCTTCTATCTGGCAAATATCATGTAACCCTTTTACTAATTACAATAAAAAAACATATGACTCTATAAACATAATGTTTTCTTTCATAAACTGGTATGTTTCTATGACATACAAACCGTTAGCCTAATTTTGATTAAGTTCTAAAGACTAAGTCTCAGAGAATGTAATTAGAGATTTCCTCACTGAACAATTTTTTGTTAAACTTGTCATTTAAAATATGATGTAAACATAAGCCATATAATTAATCACTGTTGTTCTTAAGGCAGTATGTTATCTCTCATCAATTCTACTGTCCCTTGGTTATCTCATATTGTTACACTATCTCACTTTGATATATCGGATAAAATTGTATTTGGTTATCTGAAATTGGATAGGGAACGGGGGAAAACAAGATGAGGGGTGGGGGAGGGGGGAAGGGAAATGGGGACCATGACATATGAAAAGGTATCAATGTGTGGGAATTAAGGCACCATTTATCTGGCAAATACCATGTAACCCTTCTATTAATTACAATAAAAAATATATTAAAAATATGTTGAACAGAACTCTGTTTAATAAGCATTTAAGAAGTTTAATACACTGAAGTTCAAAGGACAAATGCTTTTTAAACAAAATTATTCATTTAATTTCCCATGTTTGAAACAATTAGTTTAAAGCTGCTATTATAAAAGCTAAAAGGATTTCATTTGTCTTAATTATTAATACAATAACTTCAGTGTAATATCTAGTGGTTTGAACACCAATAATAGGACTTATGGTCATTTTTATTGATTGGCATCAATTTTCCAGACACAAACACACAAACATTCTTCAGATTCTCGTTAAATTCACGTAAGTAATTGTTTATATTATTTACTATCATACTAATATATGAGTATATTATAATTAAGTTTTAAATTTTGCTTCATTGAACTCTCATTTGTTTCATGAGTAACAAGGTTACCATTGATCAGACAGCAATTTTTTAACAAGATGGATGGCCTCCCTTCTGCTTGATGACAGATATGTAAAATGTATACTAGAATGAGATACTGGCTTTTTTGGAAATACATAAATCTTAGGAGGCATTTGTGATACTTTCAGAAAGACATGAAAGTGGAGGAAGCCAGTAATAGTTCTGAAGTTTGAGCAACATTAAACTGGCTCATAATGAGACACTCTGGATCTAGGATACGTATCCTATATTGTGTAATGAATAATGCCATATATTTAAATTTTCCTGTTTTATACTGGAGGAGCTTAGTGACATTCGGTTTGATAGGGAAAATGAGGGAAGTTTTGATATTGATCAAGATGCATTGTACACATAAGCAGATGTGTTGAATTGAATTCCTTTGATACTATTTAACAAAGAAACAAAATTTTCTGTTTTTAATTTTTCACTGATAAATAATTGTTTATAAATATGAGGTAGATTGGGCTCTCCTAGCAGAGATTTACAATAGAACAAAACCTAGATTCATAAGGCCATATAGAATGACCCTAAAAGAAAGGACTTCCAGGATATAGAAACAAAAACCATATAATGAGTGATTGTTTTTCTTAATGTACTACGTTATCTCTCATCTCTTTTGCTGTCCCTTGGTTATCTCATATTGTTACAGTATTTCACCTGGTAATCTGATATATTGTATATATGTGTATTTGGTTATTTGAAATCGGATAGGGAAGGGAGGAAAACAAGATGAGGGGCGGGGTGGGGAGAGGGATATGGGGACCAGGACATGAGAAAGGTTATCAATGTATGTGAAGTAACACACCTTCTATCTGGGGAATATAATGTAACCCTTCTATTAACTACAATAAAAATATATGAAAATATTAAATTTAAAAATAAGTATGATGTAGAATTCAGTATTTTAATGCATGTATACAACTTGGGAAGTGTAAATCAAGTTAAATAACATATCCATCACTTCACATACTGATCATTTTTATAAAGAATCTGAAATTTTCTTTCTGAGCAATCTTGATATCTAAAATGTTATACTCTGTACTGAAGGCATTTTGAAGTATTGTACATCTCCAAAATTTACTTCTTCTGACTCACAGAAACTTTATGCACTTTGACTCATATTAGAAAAAGATCTTCCCAACAGTGCTTTGTTTTCAACAGGTTTTCTTTTTCATTGCTTGAAATTTCATGAATCTTCAGATGTTTCAGAAAGGGGTTTCAGATTAACATGTCCTTAATGCCCAATCCATTTTTTCTCAGTGTTACTCCTTTCATCATTCTTCTTCATTCTTTCATCTACCCCAGTCCACATGAGTTTCCTCAAGTTTTCTTTTGTATTGTAAAGTATAGAGGGGTTACAGTTATATTCGCCAGATAGTAGGTGCATTGCTTCTTACACATTGATATCCCTTCTCATGTTTTTGTCCCCATTTCCCTCCCTCCACCCACTACCAATCATCTTGTTTCCCCCCTTCACTTTCTTATTTCAAATAAACAAACAAACATATATACAATATGCCAAGTAACAAAGTCAGATACTGTAACAATATGAGATTAACTAAAGGGCTATATAATGCCTAAAGATAAAATTTATATGGATTTCACTGATAGCACTTTTGAAAAGCACTGAAGATTAATTTCCTTATTAAAAGACACCACTTTCATGTTGATAAATTGGAATGAAATTATACAATGTGTGCAATTAAAATGAAATTAGGCAAGTTTTTCTTAAAGTGTGCTGTAGAAAATTTGTGTGTCTTAATGCTTGCTAAAAAATGACTTTTGTGTTTACCTTGGCACAGTTCAGCTCAGAGCTGAACTCTTGGTGACGTGGACTCTAGTGTAAGGACAAATATAAAGTCAATAAAACTTATAGTTAAAGAATAAAAAAAGAAAAAGAAAAATCTTCCCTTGGTAAATCAGCTTGAAATTTTAGCACAAATAATTTAAATATACAGGAAGATATAATAATTTATCTCATAGTTTATTTGGTTTAAAAATACAATTATTTGTAACAATTTTCTTTAAAAGAGATATATCAGGAGAGCAAGAATTATATGTTACCAAAATAGCAGAGTGAATAATGTATCCACAGCATAGTGAGAAGAAGTCCCAAATGAACATGATTGTAACAGTCCCATATGACATCACTGAATATGTGGAGAGCATATATAGAAGTTACTTTCAGAACTTATCACAAAACTGACACATTGGAAAAACAAATATTCATGGATACTTGAATTTCAAGAAATATGCCCACATCTCTGCTGCAAAAGTAGTATATATGATGAGTTCTTGACTTGCTTATTATTTTAATCCACGGGTACTTGAAGTAGAAACAAAGGGTTTCTTTGAAATTAGTAATGCCAAGATTGTGTACTATATATAAATAATTTCCCTTTATGCAAAAACTCAGCAAAAATAATCCGTGATCACAGATATTTAATCTGTGGATTAAGTGCTGAATTATGTATATGAACTATATTATAAAGACAGGCACATACTGATAACTATTTGAATAATTTAATCCATAACGTGGTGGATAGGTATAATCCAGACTCAAAGGTCTCTAGTTCTTTGCACAGAACCCTTTCTGTCACTATCAACATATTGATCAATTATCTGGATGGAAGCATAAAAGTTTTGTTTGTAGAATTTTGTAAAGACTTAATTCTGTGATACAAAACAGTCAAAATGTTGAAGACACAAGATATAAGGTTTGAAAAGTGCCTTTGTTATAAATCCCCTTGTAATCGCATGATGGGATTTCAGAGTGATTACGCAGTTCTACATATTGATCTAAAAATATAGTATTTTTACCCTTTTACAACTTATGTATGTTGATAAAAATCTTAATAAAAATAGCAATATTTAAATAATTTCCGCTGCATGATTTACAGTAAGGAGTGCCTTGGCATTACATAATTATTTTAAAAGCTATAGGTCATTTATTGTCCACTCTTGGCATTATATTTCTTCTCTCTGTGCCTCAAGTTTCATACATATTAAAGGAGACAGGAATAGTTTCTACCAGAAAGTGGTTTATGAAAGCTGAAATGGGTCATCCTAGCCAGGTGCTGGTGTCCCCCATCTGTAATCCTGGTTACTCAGGATACTGAAATCTAAGGATTATGTGATTCAAAGTCAGCCACAAAAACATAGGTCATTCTACGTAAAGTTCTACAGACAACGAGTTGGGTGTAATAGATATCCAGTAAATATTAGCCATTTTTATGATATGCTTTGGAGAGCATAAAGTATGGAAACGTAATAGATGAAGAATGAGAAAATATATACCATTTCAGAAACTTATGTGTGAAACATACATGCAGCAACATTGGTATGATGCATATCTGCATCTTTTCAAGTGTTTCAGCTCATCACGTTTTCCTCCTCTCCTTTATATTCCTGAATGATATATATTTTTCGATTATGTAGCCAAATCTTCCCTCTTGATCCTCCTTTGCAGCCTATGTGCCACTGGGAGTATAAGCCTGTGTTACCACATGTAGTTTCTGTTTATCATTTGAAACTAAGAATGCTGAACTGATTTCCCTTGTGTCTGATGCTACCTATTCTTTACCCTGTTATTTCCATTAAACACTTAACAGAATGAGTTTTATCCAAATGTTTGATGACATCTAAAGCATAATGATTTTTTTTGTTTGTGTGTTTTGCCAGTCCTGGGGCTTGTACTCAGGGCTTAGACACTGTCCATAAGCTTTCTCAAGGCTAGGGCTCTATCACTTGAGACACAGCACCACTTCTATTTCTGTGTATGTAGTATGAGGACTTTAATCCAGAGCTTTGTGCATGCTAGGCAAGAACTCCATTTCTAGGCCACACTCTTGGCCAGAGAATAATGTTTATGATCTCAGATTTTGTAGTCAGAATTGAGTTTGTGTTAGAAACGTGTCAGTAGCTGTCTGTCCTTGAATTAACATGAAATCTCCCTGTACCTTTGATCTCCTCACTTGTAATTTGAGGATAATATTGATAGAGACTAAAACTGATTATTTCAAAAATTAAGTGTGAAGTCAGGAGGCTGAGTTTAGAGGATCACGGCTAAAAGACAGTCTGGGCACTGTAGAATGTGAGACTCTTATTTCCAGTTAATTGCTAGAAAATGGGAAGTGGGACTGTGGCTCAGGTTTAGGATGGTAGCCTTGAGCTGAATAGCTCAGGGACAGTGCCCAGGCCCAGAGTTTAAGCTCTAAGACCTAAAAAAAAGAAATTAAATGTAAAAACAGGTTATACTTGTGATTCTAACTACTCTGGAGGGTGAGATCCACATGATCAAGATTCATAGCCTGGTCAGAAAAGTCTAAGAGCCTCCAAATCCCAAATTGATCGTGAAAAACTGAGCTGAAGTCTCAGGATCAAGTAGAACAGCATTAGCAGAGCAATCAAGGTAGTATGAGGCTTTGAGTTTAAACTTCAGTAGTAACCCAAAAAGAACTCTTAAACAAGAAAATATATGTAGGAAATTGTCCAGTGTTTCATTTCACCTCTGCCACTTAAATGAACTTGAATAAGCCTTTCAAGTTTCTCAGGACTTCATTTTTCTCACCTGAAAATTTCATAATCTAAATTTTTTCTATATCTATTGTGAAACAAATTTCAAGTGCTGAAAATGATGTTTATGAAATGACAGGAACATAGTAGTATTTGTTACTTGTATTAAATGTTTCCACTATTCAATAAACTATTCGAGAGAATAGTATCTTTTCTGCCCAGGCTTCTACTGTTTAAACTCTCACATATTAGTAAATGTCTTCTCAACTAAAATAATTTCAAGGAAATGATTCTAATTTGTATTGATTTATTTATTTGCCCATTAATTTTAAGTGGTGGCACATCATACATCAAGGAATCTTAATTTGTTGTTGACACATTTAGTATTAAAGTTCACCACTTAAATATACTTATGTTTTACAAATGTTAGCAATACCAATCTGTCTGAGGCACCTTCTCAAATGTGAAATTATAGGATAAGAAGTTGCCAAGGTCAAATATGACATGTTTTGAAGAAGACATACTCTCATATGACCTGGGGCAAGAACTATTTTCCAAATGCACGTCAATCTCTTCATCTGCAATACACAAAGGGGAAAATGAAAATAATGTGTAACATGGTATGCATTTTAAGTATGAGAACATGTTATGATGGTGATGCTTTTGATTTTTTTGATATTCTTAGTTTATAGAATGATATTTGGCAACTGATTTATTTAATTTTTCATTTTTACAATGCATAAATATCAAAGTACAATGAATTTGCCTTAAGGGGTTTTGCACTAGTGTATAGGAGACATAATGCAGGAAACATAGGAGATCTCAAAAAAGGAGAAAGTATTCAAACAAGTTGGAATTACCGTGAAAAGGAAACCATGCTGGACAATGTACACAATGTTGAAAATAAGCAAATAAAATGAAGCTTTGAAATCTTCTTTCTGGCAAATTATTTCATGAATGCTTACTTCCATTCTTTGTAGATTTGGGGTATATTCATTCTTTACAGTGTCTTTTTGTGTCCCTGTAACAGGGCATGAATAAGCCAATTACAGTAATGTGGTTCTTATTAGGGGCATAGAAAATCTGTTTTGAAAAATTTCAAAGCCTAGTTGTGAGAACCGTCTCTTTATATTTCTTTTTAATATTTTTGTGAGAAGTATTTACAGATCAAGAAGGCTTTGAGTATTATTTTTATTTTTTTATTTTATTTTTTGCCAATCCTGGGGCTTGAACTCAGGGATTGAGTGCTCTCCTTGGGCTTTCTCAAGGCTAGAGCTCTACCACTTGAGTCACAGTACCATTTCCAGCTTTTTTTTCTGCGTATGTGGTACAGAGGAATCGAACCCCAGGTCTTTGTGCATGCTAGACAAGCACTCTACCACTAGGCCAAATGCCCAGCCCTGAGTATAAATGTACTAAATTTTACTATAACACAAATTCTATTAGAAACTTCAATTCTTGTTTCCACTTTAATGCTTGTCCTGCAGGAAAGACAGTATTGGTTATACTTTGAAAAGTCAACTTTTTCTGCTCATTTTTTCTGCTTTATTTAATTGTAGAGAAAGGCTAAAATTCAACAAGCTTAAACATAATCTACTTTTAAAACTAATTCTGCATCATTTTCTATTATGCTATGAATTGATTAGAATTGTAAATCAGAATTTTCCCGCACTCAGGAAGAAGCACTTAATTTTAACTGACTGTCAAATCATTAAAGGTAACAAAGATGGAGTGTATGCAGAAGCACTTCTGAAAGAGTTATGATCCTATTCTAATTACACCAATTTATTTTTTAATGAAAGTATTCTCCTATAATTATTTTGATAAACTCTCCTAAAACTCTCCTCCTTCTTTGCTTCAAACTTAGTATCCCACTGGTAGCTAGTGTAGGCAGTTGCCAGATTTATCTTTATGTTCAGTTAAAGGAAATTTCATAATTTCACAAGTGATCACATAGAGAATGAAAGCATCCCACGAACTCTTGAAGAGTTAGTCTGCTGTCTTGGATTTAAAGTTGTCTGACTAGTAAGAGGTCACAGACAGTCTAGCATAAAATATTTTGCATGTGTGACATTGTTCTTATTTATATTCTACTACTGAATTTTAGTTGCTAAAGCTTCATATTCTTAGTTTTGAGTTAAGTAGGTAAAAGTTGAGTTTTCAGAGAGGTTTTCTGAGCTGAAGTACTCACCATGCCTCTTCATGTTTTTGCTTCTAGGGATAAAAGTTACTTATTTTTTATGCATGTAAGTCTTTTCGAAATTCATGTGACTCATGGGTATTTAAGCTACTCACAGATAACTATTTGTTCTATCCTAGAAATAAATGTTTTGAATGAAAATAACAATCTCATTTACTCTCTTGTCCAGTACTCCAAGGAACCACTTGAATAGTATGATGCATATTCTTATTTTAGTATCTTTTTTTTCCAGTCCTGGGCTTGAGCTCAGGGCCTGAGCACTGTCCTTGGACTTTCTCAAGGCTAGAGCTCTACCACTTGAGCCTCAGCACCATTTCTGGCTTTTTTCTATGCATGTGGTGCCGAGGAATCGAACCCGGGTCTTCATGCATACTAGGCAAGCACTTTAACCACTAGGCCAAACCCCCGGCCCCTTATTTTAGTATCTTATCCATAACATAATCATGCAATCTTTTTTCCATAGCTAAAATCAAAATACTTCATGCTCATGCAGTACATACTCCTAACAATCGTAACGGTGTAGAAACCTTTCTTGCTTCTTAGGCACTTTTGAGGTCAAGTAGCAGTAGAAGTAAAAAACTTATCATATGCTCTATTTTTGCAATACTGAGAAGTTAGGCATATTGCTTGAAATCTAAGCTTCATTTACCAATGACCTTGCCAAGGTGCCAGTTGTGGTCCAGTGGACCATGTTGGACAGTCACAGTTACATTCCTTCACTATTTCCTCATTGCACTTTTAATCCATGCTTCTTAGTTCACAGATTTAGGTTTTACATTTTATATCTTTGTAAAATCTGATGCTGTTTCTCCTAACAAATCTATGTGCTATTTTTTTACTAAGTGCCTTCTCATTAAGACTCACTGACACTTGATTCTCTTGACAGTATTTCTGAGAATTTTAAACTATGTTCATTTAGTAGTTATGTTCTTTCCATTGATATTAGTCATCATTGACTAAAATTGGGCTGCTAAAATTTTCATGACACTTATAGAGATCCTTTATCAAATGATTTTCTTGAGAAGTTTCTTATGTCAGATTTAGGCATGCAATTGCATATATAGTTATTTGGAGGCAGGGTGTCACTCTGTAGACTACTACGGCCCCAGAATCACTATGTATCCCAGACATGTCTTGAATTTATGATGCTCCTGCCTCTGGTCCTAAGTGCTAAGATTATAGGCAATAGCCACCACACATAGAAGCATCAAGTTATTTCTTTTGTCATTATGTATAGGTTCAGTTTAAAGATTTAAAAAAATAAAATTGGGAAGCTTCTCTTAAAATATTTTCTCGTTTGTTTCTTAGATGAGTTTTATAACTCATGGTCATTCCATGTTTATCCTTTATTCTCTCCATGGGCTTTTTTCCTTCTCAAACTGTGCATTGCATAAGGAGATATTCCTTTATAACTTTTCTCTCTGTCCTTGAAGACTCAGTTACCTTTATAGTGATTGTCAAGCATCACCATCAGAAATACAAACCTTAAACACATTTCTGAGTTTCAAGTTAAACTCATATAATTTATGGTTAACTGCAGAAACAATCTTAATTGTATAAAGTATTACAATTGTGTTATTGAACAGTTTTATTGAACTGGTGATGTGTTCCATATTTGGGGTGGATATTACAATGACTTAATTTTAATTTCATCAACATTTTCTCCTTTTGAAATTATTTTGGTTTTTAGCTACAGGTTTTAATACTCCGCTGGGTCAAGGAATTACAGAGCTGGAAGCAATTTAGATAGCTCATTTAATTTTCCTGTTGTCTCAGAGCATCCTACTAGCTATCATAATGGGTGTGTCTATTGCATCTGCTTGCTCACTGGATTGAAAAAAAATTTCCTTGAATTTTTTTAACTCAGTACTCAAGATTAGATGCTGCTGGGTGTGGGTGGAACACACCTGTAATACTAGCTACTCAGGAGGCCGAGATCTGAGTATCTCACTTCAAAATCATCCTGGTCAGTAAAGTTCATGAGACTTATCTCCAATTAATGTCCAGAAAACTGGAAGTGGCACTGTGGTTCAAGTGGTAGAGTGCTAGCATTGAGCTGAAAAGCTCAGGGGTAGTACGTAGGCCAGGGATCATGCCCCATGGCCCACAAAATTAAGAAAAAGAGATGCTCTTATTAAAACTGATACTTTGATTTTTCATCATTCAGTTGTTCCTTCAAAATTCAGTAAATATTTCTTCAGCTCCTATTATAGTAGAGACATTGTGATATATGTCAGGAACATTAGGGTGTGCAAAACAGACTTGATCTTTGTTTTCATGAGAACACTGTCCACTAGTGTGATATCCACATGTATTACTCATTTACATTAAAGAGTTAATAGAGACATATACACAGGTAGGAATTGAGTTTGGACTCAGGAACTCTTGGAAAAAAAATTTCTGTCGTTTCCATTTTCAATATTCCAAATGCTGAGATAATTAGACATCTGAGATTTGTAAAACTGTATGGTAAAGGATGTGATCCAGGTACTCATGACTCACTAATAAGACATCTCATAATAGTTAACTTGAGGATAAATTGGGGTTTGGAACACATGTTAGACAGGCACTCTACCACTTGAACCACACTTATCATTTTAGCTTTAGTTCTTTTTCTAGTAAATAATAACATTTATGTGCAAGCAGTTCTCTTATTTATATTTCCCCCATAGCTCTCTTTTCAAGCACATGCTACCATGCCTAGCTTGTTGAGATGGTAGCTCACATGCTTTTTGTCTGGGCTAGTGATAAGTGTGATCAACATTCATTTGAGAGAGGAAAGCTCCAGAGCACTGTGTGTGTGTGTGTGTGTGTGTGTGTGTGTGTGTGTGTGTGTGTCTGTGTGTGTCTGTGTGTGTGTGTGTCTGTGTATACAGACCATGTGTAAGCACACACCCATACTATCAGAATAAGAATCTACTTTCCTGTGAAGCTGTATTTCATGTGAAGCTTTAACTTTTGCCAGTTTTGGCAATAGTTTCCACAAGGCTGTATCTGTTCCTTGTGAGCTATGTGTAATGTTTTTGCCAGTCATGGAGATTGAACTCAGAGCCTGGGTGCTTTCCCGAGCCTCTTTATACTCAAGGAGAGCACTGTAACCACTTGAGCCACAGTGCCACTTCTGGTTTTGTTCTGGCTAATAGGAGATAAGTATCTTAAGGACTTTTTTGCCTGGGCATGCTTTGAACCATGGTCCTCAGATCTCAGCCTCCTGAGTAGTTAGGATTACAGGCATGAGCCACAAGTGCCTAAATAATGTGTAATTAAAAAAATTAGTCCTTGGGCTTGACTTCAGGGCCTGGGCAGTATTCCTGAGCTTCTTTATGATCAAAGCTAATTCTCTACCATTTAAACCACAGTGTCATTTCCAGCTTTTTTCTGACTAGGTTGTTGGAGATGAGTCTCATGGACTTCCCTGCCAGGACTGGTTTAGAACAACGATCTCTAGATCTCAGCCTCTTGAGTATCTAGGATTATAGGTTTGAGCTAATGGAGTCTGCCTTATAATTTTTTAATGTTAAGAAAAACTGGCAAAAATTTGTTTTGAAATTAAATTGGAAAAGCTGCCCATTACAATGATAATCTTTCTCTTGACATGTAAAAAGTTAAGTGCATGAATTCAAACAAAGGTCAAACAATGTTAGTCATAGTGCTGTCTTCACCATGTAACTTTGGAGGAACACAATTCTTCCACGCTTCCTCCTTTTCCTACTCTCAAGCCGACATGTTTAATACAGTGAGGGGAATAGTGTCATGTCAGAGATTACCGAGGGACTATTCAGATCTAAAGTATAGTGCAACTTTGACTAATTAGTATCTCATGTGAACTACTAATTTCACAAGATTTTGAATTCAAAGCCACAAAAGTGAGTTTTCACACACATTCACAGACGGACTAACACATGAAACAGATTAGAGAGATCTACATGTGGGCCATCTTACCAAGAGTAGTCCAGCCTATCTTTTATGTTATTCAGGTATTTTATTCACTGCATCTATCAGGAGATTTATCTGGTAAGAGAACCAGGTTGATGATATATTCTCACATTTCAGGACACAAACATAGAATTCTAAATTGATTCCCCGTGAATCTGGGAAAGGACAGTTCTCTCAAATATGTTTGTAATTTTTCCAGCTTTCCAATACATTGACTGAGTGAAGAGTTTTCATCCAAGTTTTGCAACTATGTTTCCCAGGTGCTTAAAAGACTTTTCCCATATCACAACTTTCCTGTAAGTGTGGCATAGCAAGTGAGTGCACGATAAAAGCAGCATATGGTTCCTCTCATCTTCTTTGCAGTTGAAGGGATTTTTAAGGCAAAATCAGAAGGAAAAGCATTTCTTATGCCAAATGGCATTCCCTTTATTTTCCTTAGTAGAAGGAAGAAAATCCAAGCTTCCACCTGCAAGAGAAATGCAATTTCCCTGCTTTCCAATGACTTTACTCACTGTTGAGCTGCTTCTGTTGTGACTCTGCTAGAGTTTGAATTTTTATACAAAAGCAACAATAATAGCCCAAAGGGCACTGCTCAATTCATTATAAAAATCAGGCATAGCAATGAGCTCTATCTGTGAGTAAGGTAGTTATATGTTTATACTGTGGTGTTCTAGTTCAGCTTTAAAGCCTTTGGGCATAAATCACATCCACAACTTTCAGTTTTTGTCTGTAATATGAATACTGATTTCCTATACTATCATTGGACTTGGAATAATAATCTCTTCTGATGAAGATTATCATAGTACACAGGTTATTCTGCCACCAACATCAAACTAAACATGCTAGAAATGCCTAAACTATCAAATTGGTGAACTTGCCATTACCTGAAACATTGAATATATACTGGAAGAAGTGAGAAAAGTTTATTTCAAAATGTGATTGTTTTTTATGGCAAGAAGCAATGTATAGACTTGGAAGACTGGGATTGTAGGAAATAATTTTGGACATGAGACAAGGTAATCTCCAATGTGTCTCTCTGCCTCTAAATCCTCTAGGCCCAAAGGTACAAATGCAAAAGCAATCTGATTAAAGGCAAGTAACTGTGCACTGTGCAATGGAATGGAAGAAGGCATGGAAAGGTGCAACTTGAGGAAAATTGGTGGGTGATTTCCTCTAAAAAAAACAGTTATATTAAAATACAATGAAATAAAACAGGACGTTCAGCTACCCAAACTCCAAAGCAAACAAATCTCTTGGCAAAATTCAGCTCCCAGACTACCAATTTTCAACTCCTCCAAAATCTTGCCTTTCATTTTTGTTTAAAATTTCAGAGAGACTACAAGTTAAATTTTACTGCTTTGACAAATCAAAACCATCTGATTTTCTCAGTTGATTTATTTCCTTTGCATAATGATGAACTTTGAATAGATAAAACTATAATATTAAATTTGCAAATTTTTTATTTGCTCTTGTAGAATGAAGCTGGGGCCTCAAAGCACTCCACCTGTTGAAGCATATCTCAGTCCTGGTGAATTTGTGCTGTGTGTGTGTGTGTGTGTGTGTGTGTGTGTGTGTGTGTGTGTGTGTGTGTTTGCCACAGTGTTTGAACTTTTTTTTCCCAGCCTGGACTTGAATAGTGATCCTCTTGGTTCTGTCTCCTAAGTCTGCATAATCAGACTACACTTTAAGATTTCGAAGACATATTTGGAGTTTCTCATGACTATCTCTATGTTATTTTAGATTTTTTTTCATTTTCTCACAGCGATCATTTCATTATGAATCCACTTCCTTGAACTTAATGTAATTATTCGCTAAGAAATGGAAATAACATCTGAAGGAGGAGGTAAATTGAAGAGTGAATTAAAGGACACAAATAAAATGCCAAGGGCAAATAGGAGGCAATAGAGAAGGACCTCTGTCATCCAGAGAAAGCTTCCATTGTCAGTGAGGGAAAAGGAATACAGATTTCAAGAAATTCTGTTTACTGTAGATGCCCTTTGGCCTTATCTTACCTTTTCTCTGTACCATAACTTCTGATATGCAGTACAAAGAGGAAATCTCCACAGGGAGTTCTCCAGGGTCTCACCATGGATATTCCATTTCTTTCAAGGCTTTTAAATTAAGGCAAGAATTTATTCGGCATGACGCCTGGTCTCCTCTCTTTACTCAAAGAGATGGTCTATTAAGAACAGTTTGGGCACAGTGGGAGGAAGTTGGACTGTAAATCTCTAGGTTCACCATTAATGGATAAATTCAATCCTTCCCTTTGGGGCAAGTAAGATAGGGAGTATCTGACATCCTTTGTTAGAGGGACATTTAAACAAAAGGTCTTTCAAATAAGTGTATTTAAGTTCTTTGTGTGTACAACCAGTGTTCCAGAGGGTTTGAAATCATTCTAGAGTAATGTGTTATTCTGGGTGGCTGCTGTGACTCTCTGCAGTCTTTTTCTGACATAAGCACCAAAAGGGGCTTTTGGGGGATAGGGATAGAGAAGCCAATAATTAGCACAGAAGGAATAGAAACAATATGTAGACAAATGAGAAAGAGTCAGCCCAAAAGTCAATGATGAAGAACTTCCAAGAAACTAAAGTTACTTGTCAGGAACTGGAGAAGCATTTGCCCATAGTTTCTTTTTAGAACCACATACAAGCATTATGAATTTCAACAATATTTTATGTATGCTTTATCTTGCTGCCAGACATAATTTTCCAACATAAAAATAAAAGGCGTAAGTCCAGGTTTTATTATATTTTTAAAAAAGAAATCAGTTTTATGTATCACCAGTGTTGATGCAAACACTATGTTCAATTCCTAAGTTGAATTGTAGATTTAAAGTCTAAAGTTCTTTGAACCATATGTTCATTTTCAAAACTGATGTCTTCATGGCTCTGTCTATTCAGGACACAAAGATGTATAGAAGTAAAGGCACATTTGAATATGCAGGTTATATTTCTTCATTAAGGCTGATTATTTATAGAAGTAGAGAAAGCAGAGCTGTGTCAAATGTTTTTTTAATTATTGTAATGTATAGAAGGGTAACAGTTACATTTGCCAGACACATTGACACCCCCTCTCATGTTTTTGTCCCTATTTCCCTCCCCTCACCCCATCCTATTCATCTTGCTTCTCCCCTTCCCTTTCCTATTTCAAATAAACAAACATACATGCAATATACCAGGTAACAAAACCAGATACTTCAAATGGTTTTAAATAAAACAAACAAGCAAATGCAAAAAGGTATAGTTTGTAGCAGGACACTTGCCATAATTAGGACCCTTTATCTTTAGCAGAGAATGCTGGCTAGGACTGCCGTGCAAGCAAAGCAGTTTGGAGCAGCTGGACAAAATGCTGTAGGAGAGTTGCAGCTGGACATTTCCTCTCAGGAGAGAAAAAGGGATTCCTTAGAGGAGGACTGAGCTGTCCATGAAATTGCCAGTGAACTCATAGGCTTAGTCCTCACAGTTAACCCACAGTATTTTTTCAGAAAATGTATTTTGCAATGGCTTTGATAATATGAACTTTCTCAACTGGAGTTAAATCAAACTGATTTGCTCCTAGGAAAGAGCAGCAAATATCTTTTACATCTAGATGAAACACAGGAGTAAAAATAACTTCTAAGTAATGTTTACTTCTGTAATGGACATTAGTGTACTGCTCTGGTGAATAAAAGTTTTAGCCTCTGTCATTTCTTAGCTAGGTGAATTTGCCCAAGTGCCTTTATTTCACCCTTACCATTTTCTTCTGTAAAATGGAAATGATGGCATCTTTGTTCATTTTTATAGAAATGTTCAGTCACATGCAAATGAGTTTTCCTGTAAGTTTCGAAACAAATTCCACAAGATTGTCGTTGATAATACCACTGTCCTAATACTTATAATAGAACCTGTCAGAAAATATACATGAAACTTTAATATGCTATGTGAGCTACACACAATGAATCCAAATTTAACTACTGTATGTGTTTACAGCAATTAAACACTATAAGAGCTATATTTCAGTCTTCACTTTCCCTTTAAGTATAGCAACATCTGACAGTCTACATCTTTAGAATTTTTTGTGATTCAGTTCTATCATTCTTTTTGACTAGAATGTGACTATTTCTATAATTTTACAAAATCCAATTCTAAGGTAGTTAGTTTTACTTATTCACAAAGATGGGCTTTTCCTAAGATAGGATACTTTTGGCCTCAGTATATATTTTGGGGGTTTCCTTGTAAAAATTAATGCAGTTTAAAATGATTTTCATATATCGTAGAGAGTACTAGTTACCTAATACTCACTTTCTCTTTCTAAATTAGTAGCAAAACCAAATTTTACTTTGAATGGACAATAGGATGTGAGAGATGAGATGGAGGTTTGAAGGACTCTCCTTAAGTAAATCATAGCATTTGAAACATTTTTTCTTCTTATTATTTCCTTCCTCTTTCCCATAATATAGACATGATGGCCAGGTTCCTACTAGCCATATTAAATGATGAGGTAATCTTGAGTGTGGAAACCAGGGGAAAAGATGATGAACTACAGAGATCGGCAGAAGATGGCGGCCGTTCAGGGTGAGACGTACTGAGCTCCTGCCAAGATTCATGTACTGGCAGTGCAGGAGACAGTCCTCTAACAGAAATTGATCCTAAGTAAGCTTTAGGACCACAGAGAACTCAGGAAGAGAGGAAAAAAAGCAAAAAAAAAAAAAAAAGGAAGAATACCAGAGTGAAAAGAGAGCGTGGAGCTCCGCCGCAGAGCAGCCAGGAGACAAAGGCTCTTCTGAATCAGAGCAGAGAAAGTGCTCCACAGCAGCACAGACCCACCGGCTGCAGACAGAGCTACACAGAGCTTGCGCGAGCCCAGAGCTGAAACCCGGCCCTGCATGAACCTGCCAGCTTCACGGAACCGGACAATCCAGCAATTTGTGAGTACCTCTGAGGAGAAGTTTCCACTTCTTCTCCGGGAAGAGCATTGGGAGGGAGCCCCTCACCCTCCAGCTGAGGGCAGTGCCATCTTCACTGCTGGCAAGAACACAGGCCAAAGCAATTGTAGCCTGAGAGGTGTTGCTGACAGCGCCATCTTTCTGTCTGGCAAAGGATTTCCCACAGGTCCCTTAGCCAGAAATTCGGCCCCAGCGCTGCTGAAGTCCATGCCCTGTGCCCACCACAGACCTGGTAAACAAAGCCGCCTGAGGATCTTTCAGCTTTGTTCTACCAAACAAGCAATCTCATCTGAAAAACTGCAAAGCCAAATCACAAGAGAAAAAGACTTTGTGAAATATTTAGATCCCGAATTTAGTGGAGACACAAGTTTCCTATCCTGTCCCCCCCACCAAAAAAAAAGTGAAGAATACCCTTTTTTATTTTTTTACCCCATTTCATTTGCATTTTTAAATGAATGTTCTTATTTTTCTCTTTGCCATTTAACCTACACTTTTTTTCTAAAGTTATGATAACTTCCTTTTTTTTCTTTTTTTCTTTTTTTCTCCTCTGTTTTCCCACAATCCTGCTTAAACTGTGGTCATTCCTAGAAACACAGTGACAGCTCTGGGTACAGTCTGAATAAAAAGGATATCCATATTGATACAGTCACTTGCTTTTTAAACTCCGGGTTCTCAACCCTAGTGTCTCTTGGGTAAGAACTCAGAACAGTGAGGAATCGCCCCCCACCGCACCTTTGTGTGTGTGTGTGTGTGTGTTCTGTTTTCTTTTATTTTGTTGATATTTTGTTTCTTTTTTTATTTCTAAAATTGGTATCAATGAAATCCCCTAAATCAACCACTCTTTTCTCTATATATTCTTCTTATTACTCTTCTTATTTTGATAAGTTTTATCTAAGGTCATCTAAAATTTCTACACAAATAATCTACCTGTCTATCACCTTAGGGCAGTTATCCTAACACGATACTCTTTCTTCATTACTATAATATTCTTACACTCCTGTATTATTCTTTTCCTACCTCCCTTGCCGTCTTTCATATTATTTTTCTATCTCTCGTCCTCTGTTCATCCTTCACCTCTTATAATGCATGGATCTACATTTGATGGTTGTTGAGCAATGCCATGTATCTACATGTTCAATTAAATTCTAGGTCCAGAGGGACTTAAATACAGTAGAGATTGGATTGAGGGGCTTACTGTTTTGGTCATACATTGGTCATCTCTGATTTTATTAGATTTGTATGTAAGTGTACAAAAAAAGAGAGAGTGTTACTACCAATCTAAAAGAGCTAATATCAATTGTCAGCCAACTAAAAAGGTTTAGGTTGGTTATATCTGAAAAATTATAATCTTGTTTAGTATTAATCTTGCTCCCATTTTCAAATGGGCAGAACAAGAAACTCAAGAAAAATGTCAAATCAAGGAATAGCATCTCCCACCCAACATAAACAGGCAATGGAGCAGTCAATGGCAAATCTAGAGGAGAGCCTTCCAAGTGCCATACAAATTCAACTGATAAACATCATTAATGAAAAGACTGAAAACATAAAGAAAAAGATAAGGGAGGAAGCCACAGCTAAACAAGAGGAAACCATAAACAAGTTGATATGTGAAAAAGGGGGAAGCCATAAAGGAGGCCATAATAAAGGTTTTTCAAAGAAAAATGTACGAATTCATAGAATCCACAAACAAAAAGGTGACTGAACTCCAACAAATGTCCAAAGAGAATAAAGCTGCTGAGCTAACCACTCAAATGGAAATCAAGAAGCTAAAGAAATCCATACATGATTTAAAACAAGAGATGCAAGGCATCAAAAATGAGCAATTAGAAGCAAGGGAGATGAAGAATAAAGTAGATAGTTTGATAGCAGGTTAGACAGTGCAGAAGAGGGAATTTCCGGGGTTGAAGATAATTTAGTTGTTATAGAAAAAAAACAGAGAATGAGTCCATTCAAATCTAAGAAATATGCGAAAACGCTACAGGAGGTCTAAGATACAATGAGGAAGCCTAATTTAAGGCTAATTGGTATTGAGGAGGGTCTGGAGAAAGAGGTCAATGGTATTGGAAATATACTTCAGGGAATCATCTCAGAGAATTTCCCAAATATCAGGAAGGGCAGGCCCATCTAGATACAAGAAGCATTTAGAACCCCAAAGAGATCTGACCAGAAAAGGACATCCCAACGCCACATTATAATCAGAACTGGATCAAAAGAGGTCAAGATAGGATCCTAAAAGCAGCCAGAGAGAAGAGAACAATTACCTATAAAGGCAAACCAATCAGAATAACCCCAAATTTCTCAGGAGAGACCATGCAAGCAAGAAGAGATTGAAATGATATATACCATGCCTGAAGTCAAAAAACTACCAGCCAAGAATACTGTACCCAGCTAAGCTCTCATTCATAACTGAGGGAACAATAAAAACTTTCCATTCCAAGGAAAAGCTTCAACATTATGTAGCAACAAAACCAACATTACAGAACATTCTCAAAGATGTTCCACCCATAGAAAACCAACACAAATGTAAAACAGAGAAAGACATGGCACCTAAAACTCATAACATCTAAGTACCACAAAACTATCAAGACACAGGCCCTAACGAAAGCTTGTAAAAATGGCAGGAAAAAATAAATATTTCTCAATCCTGACTCAATATCAATGGACTTAATTCTCCAATTAAATGATTATCTAGTTGGATCAAAAAACAAGATCCATCATTCTGCTGTCTTCAAGAGACACATCTTACCCCCCAAAACAAACACCTTTTGAAAATGAGAGCTTGGAATAAACTCTATCAAGCTAACGGCCCCTTAAACAGGCTGGAGTTGCCATCCTCATATCACATAAAATAGACTTCAAACTAAAATTAGTGAGAAAAGCAAAGAAGGTTACTACATACTACTAAAGGGATCTTTCCTCCAGGATGACATAACCATCCTAAATATCTACACACCGAATCCCGGAGTTCAGAAATTCATCAAGCAAACTTTACTTTCACTGAAACAATACATAGATCGAAACACAGTGATTATTGGTGACTTTAACACACCACTTTCACCTTTGCACCGATCAACAGAGCAACCTTAGAATTGAACAGCTATATAGACCAACTAGATCTAACAGACATCTGCAGATTATTCCACCCAGCAACAACACAATATACGTTTTTCTCAGCAGCACATGGAACATTTTCCAAAATAGACCACATCTTAGGGCATAAAACAAACCTGGACAAATTCAGAAACACTGAAATTATTCCCTGCACTCTATCAGACCACAAAGGCATCAAATGGGAACTGAACACACATCTCCACCAACGAAAACCCTGTAACACATGGAGATTGACCGACACATTGTTGAATCACCAAGGGGTCATCAAAGAGATGAGAACAGAAATCCAACAGTTTATGAAATTTAACAAAAAGGAACACACATAATACCAGCTCCTTTGGGACATGGCAAAGGCAGTACTCAGAGGAAAATTTATAGCTCTGAGTGCTACCAATAACAAATTGGAAAAATCACAAACCAACAAGTTAATGTCTCACCTTAAGCTCCTGGAAAAAGAGCCACAAACCAACCCTAATCCCACTAGAAGGAAGCAAATTATTAAAATCAAAGCAGAATTAAATGAATTGGAATCCAAAAAAACTAGGGAAAGAATCAACAAAACAAGAAGTTGCTTCTTTGAAAGAATTAACAAAATTGACAAACCCTTAGCAAATCTTACCAAAAAAAGAATGAGCATACCGAAATAAACAAAATCACAGACGAAAATGGTAACATCACAACAGAAAATACCAAGACCCAGAGTATCATGATGGAATACTTCTCAAACATTTACGCCAACAAATTTCAGAATCTAGAAGAAATGGATGAATTCCTAGCCAATATTAACATACCCACACTGAACCACGAAGAACTAACCCAACTAAACAGGCCTATTTCAAGCCCTGAAATAGAAATGGCACAAAGAGATCTTCCACCTAAGAAAAGCCGAGGGACAGATGGATTCACAGCTGAATTCTATAAGGTCTTCAAAGCAGAGCTCACACCAATACTCCTCAAGCTCTTCAACAAAATTGAAAATGAAGGTTCTTTACCAAACTCATTCTATGAAGCCAGTATAACCCTCATCCCAAACCAGACAGAGATTCATCAAAGAAAGAGAACTATGCACCTATTTCTTTAATGAACATCGATGCAAAACTTCTCAACAAAATAAAGGCCAACCGTTTACAACAACTCATCAAAAAAAATTGTACACTATGATCAAACAGGTTTCATCACAGGGAGGCAAAGCTGGTTCAACATATGCAAATCAATTAATATAATTCAGCACATCAACAGGAGCAGGGACAAAAATCACATGATTTTCTCAATGGATGCAGAAATGGCAATTGGCAAGATCCAGCACCCCTTTATGTTAAAAGCTGTGGAGAAACTAGGAATCCATGGAACATTCCTCAATATAATAAAGGCTGTGTATGTCAAACCCACAGCTAGTATTATACTTAACCACGAGAAGCTAAAGTCATTCCTGCTAAAATCAGGAACAAGACAAGGATGCCCACTCTCTACACTCCTCTTTAACATTGTATTAGAATTCCTAGCCAGTGCAATAAGGCAAGAAGGAAGCATAAAGGGGATCCAAATAGGGAAAGAGGAAGTAAAACTATCCCTATTTGCAGATGACATGATTCTGTATTTAAAGAATAATATAGACTCTCCTCCCAAGGTGCTTGAGCTGATTCAAAAGTTTGGAAGGGTAGCAGGGTATAAAATTAACCCTCAAAAATCAACTGCCTTCCTCTATGCCAACAGTGAGAGGAATGAGGCAACAGTCAGGAAAGCAACTCCTTTTGCAATAGCTGCAAATAAAATAAAGTACCTAGGAATTACCTTAACCAAGAATGTAAAGGTCCTTTTTGATGAAAACTTTAAAACCCTGAAAAAGGAAATTAAAGCAGAACTGAGGAAATGGAAAAACCTCCCATGCTCCAGGATTGGAAGAATCAATATCGTGAAAATGACAATCTTGCCAAGGGCTATCTACAAATTTAATGCAATGCCCATCAATATCCCAGTGTCATTCTTTAAAGAAATAGAAGAGGCAATCCATAATTTCATATGGACTAATAAAAGACCCCGTATAGCAAAACACTTCTTACCAGAAAGAAGAGCGCAGGAGGAATTTCAATACCAAACTTTAGACTCTATTACAGAGCTATAATTATCAATACAGCTTGGTAATGGCACAAGAACAGGCCTGAAGACCAATGGAATAGAACTGAGGACCCAGAGATTAACCCACAGACCTATGGCCACCTAATCTTTGACAAGGGAGCCAAAAATATACAATGGAAGAAAGATAGCCTCTTCAACAAGTGGTACTGGCAGAACTGGTTAAGAACCTGCAGAAAACTAAAGTTAGATCCTTCTTTGTCACCCTGCACTACAATTACCTCCAAACATGGGTCAAAGACCTCGAGTTAAATGCTGACACACTGAAAACTTTACAGGAAGGAATAGGAGATACACTAGGCCTTCTTGGCACAGGTCAAAACTTTCTTAATAAGGACCCAGAATCACAACAAATCAGAGAAAGGCTGAACAATTGGGACTGCATTAAACTGCAGAGCTTTTGTATGGCAACGCACACAGCTAGTAAACTAATCAGGAAGCCCACAGAGTGGGAGAAGATCTTCACCAACCATACAACGGACAAAGGCCTCATATCTAAAATATATCAATAGCTCAAAAAATTGAATCAATCCAAAACTAATCTCCAAAGTTACAACCATCCCATTAAATGTTGGGCCAAAGACTTAAAGAGAGTCTTCTCTGAAGAGGAAACAAAAATGGCCTGTAGACACATGAAGAACTGCTCAACATCTCTGGTCATGAAAGAAATGCAAATCAAAACAACTCTAAGATTCCACCAAACTCTAGTTAGAATGTCCAGGATCAAGAAACTAATAACAACAGGTGCTGGAGGGGATGTGGCCAGGAGGGACCACTACTGCACTGTTTGTGGGAGTGCAATCTCATTCAACCACTATGGAAAGCAGTATGGCAGTTCCTCAAAAGACTAAACATAGACCCAGCAATTCAACTATTTGGCATTTACCCAATTATCCAGAAACAAGGGCATACTAAATCTGCTAGCACAACAATTTTCATTGCAGCACTATTTACCATAGCAAAGATATGGAATCAACCTAAATGTCCCTCAGTTGTTGAGCGGATCAACAAGATGTGGTATTTGTACACAATGGAATTCTATGCTGCTGTCAGAAAGAATGACATTGCCCCATTTGTTAGGAAATGGAAAGACTTAGAAAAAATCATATTAAGTGAAGTAAGCCAGACTCAAAGGAAATTTGAGGATCAATGGTTTCCCTCATTTGTCATAATCAGTAGAAACCTTTGGCTCTCCTAGCAAAGGTTTGTAATAGAGCAAAACCTTGATACAAAAGGCCATATTGTATGACACTAAGTGAAAGGATCTCTAGCATATAGAAACATAAGCCATATAATGAATGATTGTTGTTCTTAATGTACTATGTTATCTCTCATCTCTTTGCTGTCCCTTGGTTATCTCATATTGTTACAGTATCTCACTTTGTTACCGGATATATCAGATATATTTGTATTTGGTTATTTGAAATTGGATAGGGAAGGGGGGAAAACAAGATGAGGGTTGGGGGTGGGGGGAGAGAAATGGGGACCAAGGCATGTGAAAGGGTATCAATGTATGGGAATTAATGCACCATCTGTCTGGCAAAATCATGTAACCCTTCTATTAATTACAATAAAACATATATAAATAAAGAAAAAAAGTTGATGAACTATAAACCTAAAAATACATCCTTGTGAGTTTGGATTTTCCATTATCATCTCTGAATTGCCTCCCTTGGAAAATCTTTTATATTAGAAACATTAATGTTTAAATCTTTAATTCCCTGTGCTTTAACGATTGTGATGTTTCCAATGATATAGCACAATTGCTTGAGCATATATTCTGAAATATAAGACCAATCTAATAACAATCGATCACTGGCTGTGCTAGTTACACAAAAAAGACTGGCAGAAAATACGTTTTAAATATTGGTAGTTACTGTGTATGGCAAAGTTTACCTTTTCAGTACACATACTCTGTCCTGCTCTTCCAAGCAAATTTGATTCATATGAAAAATAGTACAAATTTAGGCCACAGATTTTAAGACAACCCTCCTAGACAGATGGAGTGGGTCATGATCAGAAGAGACTTCCTGTCATTATTCTACATTTTAACGACTCCAAAATGTTACAACCACCATTTTTTTAAAACCAAAAGGAATCTAAATGAAAGCATGACCTTGAAGTTTTCAATCTCAAATTGATATTCAAATTTAGATTTGTAGAAATCTTTTTTTGATATAATTTTTATTGTTATTAATAGAAGGGTTACATTATATTCACCAGATAGAAGGTGCATAACTTCACAAACATTGATAACCTTTCTTATGACATGGTCCTCATTTCCTTCCCCCCCTCCCCCCCGCTTATCTTGATTCAACCCTTCCTTATCCAATTTCAAATAACTAATTAAGCACACATAAAATATATCAGATAACAAGGTGAAATATTGTAACAATATGAGATAACCAAGGGATGGCAAAAGAGATGGGAGATAACATAGTACTTTAAGGACAACAGTCACTCATTATATGGCTTTTGTTTCCTTCTCCTGGAGGTCCTTACATTTAATGTCATGAATGAACAAAACATTTTGTGCACTAGGCACAATGGCAGAGACCTATAATATCAGCTACATAGATGTCGGAGACAGGAGGATCACATTAAACTTGGGATTTTTTTTAATTGTCTGGGTAATGTATAGAGGGTTTTCAGTTACATTCACCAGGTACAATAAGTACATTATTTCTCACACATTGATACAGGTTTTTGTCCTCATATTCCTCCTCCCACCCCTCTCAATCATCTTGTTTTCCCCTCTTCCCTTTCCTATTTCAAATAAAGAAATAAATGTATATACATTTTATCAGGTAATAAAGTAAGATACAGTAACAATATGAGATTAACCATATGGGGAAAAAAGAGAAATAGCATAGTATATTAAGAAAAACAATCACACAAGATAAAGCTCTTCTTTCCATATCCTAGAGATCCTTTCATCTAGTTTCAACCTGTATGACTTAATGAGCCTAGATTTTGATTTATTGTAATCATCTGCTAGAAGATCCCTAGATGTGTACTAATTATTACAACTGAGGGAAACCATTGAGCCTATATTCTTTTTGGTCTGACTTACTTCACTTAGTATGATTTTTTTCCCCAAGGCTTTCCATTACCTTACAAATGGGGCAATGTCATTCTTTCTGATGGCACCATAGAATTTCATTGTGTATAAGTACCACATACTGATCCAGTCATCCACTGAGGGGCATCTGAATTGGTGCTATGTCCATCTGCAATGGACATCGTTGTGCTACTGTCTTTAGTATGTCCTTGTTTCTGGACGATTGGGTAAATTCCAAGAAGTGGAATTGCTGAGTCATAGGGGAGCTCTGTTTAGTCTTTGAGGAATCGCCATACTGCTTTCCAAAGTGGTTGAACAAGTTTACACTCCCACCAACAGTGTAGTAATGATCCCTCCTGGCCACATCCCCAACAGCATCTTCTGTTATTAGATTTCTTTTTAAATATATTTTATTGTAATTAATAGAAGGACTACATTACATTCACGAGATAGAAGGTGCATTACTTGACAAACATTGATACCCTTTCACATATTTTGGTCCCCATTTCCCTGCCTCCTCCCCACCCCTCATCTTGTTTTCCCCCCTTCCCTATCCTATTTCAAATAAACAAACATATATACAATATATCAGATAACATGATAAGATACTGTAACAATATGGTATAACCAAGGGACAAAAAAAGAGATGAGAAATAACATAGTACATTAAGAACAACAATCACAGGTTATATGGCTCTTGTTTCTATATCCTGGAGGTCCTTTCATTCAGCCTAACCCTATATGGGCTTATGTATCTAGATTTTGCCCTATTGTAAGCCTCTGCTAGGAGACTCCAAGGTATTTCTTATTCATGGCCATTCTAACTGAACTGAAGTGCTTTGATTTGCATTTCTTATATGGCCAGAGATGTTGAGGATTTCTTACGCTGTTCTTACTTCCTATTCAGAGAAGTCTCTCTGTAAGTCTTTAACCCATCTTTTAATGAGATGGTTGTTTCTTTTAAGATTTGTTTTGGAGAGATTCAATTTTTTTAGCTATAAATATATTTTAGAAATGAGGCCTTTTCTGTATGGCTAGTGAAGATCTTCTCCCACTCTGTGTATCCTAGACAAGCACTCTACCACTAGGCTTCAACAGCTACCCGTGGAGGCACAAGTTTCTCAGTTCCCACTGGAAGACCCCTTTGCTAGTGGCCAGAGTGAGCACTTGGTTATTTGTTCTCACCGGTGAACGTTCCACCGGTGACCAGTTAGCTAGTGAGAGCATTTCCCAGCTATGGAGGAAAGAATAATCTGTCAAAAGCTGCATGCTCAGACCTGTCTTTTACTGAAGGCTGCAGGGAGAAGGTGACTAACTCTGGGATTAGTCTGAGGTTTCAGAAGGGTGTGATTCCCTGGCTACATGGACTTTTTTTTTAGACCAGCTGGTTACTCTCCCAATAGCTAGGGCTGTAGAGGACACAGGATTCTATAACCTGGACTCCTGGTGGAAGCCAACAGGTGTGTGTGGTGTGGAGGTGGGTACAAGGAAGGGCTCTGGCTTCTTTGTCCTTTTTAAAGGTGGTGTTCCTTCTTGGGCAGAAGAGGGAGGCGTCCAGGTGAAGCTCTGTGGGTCACCACCAGCGCTGGTTTTCCTTGTGTAGGGGTGGTCTCCAGTAGGGTACTCACAGATCCCGGAACTGATTGCGGGCTGTCTCGAGGTGCTATGTCAGATCTTTGTGTGGTGCAGCTCGTAAGTTTGCCAGGCCACCACCAAAGTCCATTGTGTTAGTTGTGGGCTGAGTAGTGGGACCATGGGAACACTCTGGGTTTGGGTTTGGATACCTCACCTCTGGTTTCTGTCTCTGTCTGTGCTGCCTGACACTGTGGGAGTTTTCTGCATTTGGATTCTACACTCCACTGGTGGTCCTGGAATCCCAGGCAGGCATCCAAGGGCTGCTGGCATGGGATTGGGGAGGGGTCTTTGCCATTTTCTGTTCCTGTGTGTGTAGATTATGAATTGTTTTAAATTCCTATGAATTTCTGCTTCTTCATTTATTTGTTGTTGTAAGTCTATTGGAGGGAACTGTGTGTTTGGACTCCAACTTTCTGCTCAATTAGAAAGAGCTAGGGTTATTCCCTATTGTATTGCTGCCATCTTCCCCTCTTAAAACTGAGTATGTTTTGGCTGGGAATTTGGCCTAGTGGTAGAGTGCTTGCCTAGCATACATGAGGATCCCGGTTCTATTCCTCGGTACTACATATATAGAAAAAGCCAGACGTGCATTTGTGGCTCAAGTCTTAGAGCTTTAGAATTGAGAAAGCCCAAGGACAGTGCTCAATCCCTGAGTTCAAGCCCTGGACTGGCAAAATTTTTTTTTAAAAAAAATCCCAGTTTGTTTTATAAATGGAATTATAAAGTGGTGACTAAGGCTGATGTTTTACACTAAGAAAAAATGCCATTCAGACTCATCCAATGCAATTGTTTTTATTAATAGTTTGCTTCTTTTCTTTTTCATAGTGTTTGTATTTGAACTCATGGTTCTCACTTGTCTCTCTCTCTCTTTTTCTTTAAATCTTACCTGAGCCTGGACTCTTATCTTTCTGTTTTATATTTCTTGATGAAGCCAGGATGATAAATGTGGGTCACTATACACAGCTTCTTCCATTGTTATTGAGTCTCATGGTCTAAAAATGCGACCCTCCTGATCTCAGCCTCCAACTTATATCTTATAATGATAGACATGTGCCACCATGCCCAGCTTGCCTGGATTGGTCTGAAAATGCGACCCTCCTGATCTCAGCCTCCAACATATATCTTATAACGATAGACATGTGTCACCATGCCCAGCTTTTGTATGAAAAGGAGTCTCTTGAAATTTTTGCCTGAACTGTCTTTAAACTGATCTTTTGATCAGTCTGTTGAGTAGCTAGGATTACAGGCATGAATTGCTGTGTTAAGTTTAAGTTGATCTTTTTTTAAGTGTCTGAGTTAAATTCCATGGTACTGACAAGCCATGGTTAATAGATTGAAGCTAAATTGCACAGTTCTAGTTGGGAGCGGATACAAATAAACATGCTATGGACAATGTCATACCAGTTTTTGTCCAGACATAAGTTTTCATTTTTCTGAGATAAAAACTCAGAAGTGCAATTCCTGGGATGTATGGCAGTTATATATGTACTTTTCAAAGAAACCACTGAATAATTTCTTAGAGTGAAAGTACCACTTTTGGTGCCTCGTAAACTGAAATTTCTTTCTGTATGTCCTACAGTCCCTTAGCTGGTCCATCCTTCCCTTCTCACCTTCCAGGATCTTCTTATGTATGTTTTACAAATAATTCCTAAGATTCCCAATTTGTGCCTAGTAGGCAAAAGAGAAAAATCTATACCTACCTAATCTTCTCAGAAATGGGAGAATTTCCTGTTTATTTTTGATTGTTTGTTCATTTGTTTTACTGCTGGATCGGGGGCTTGAACTCAGGGCCTAGACACTGACTCTAAGCTTCTTTTTTCAAGGTTAGCACTCTATTACTTGAGTCAGAGCTCCACTTCTGGCTATTTTTTTGTGGTTTCTTGGAGATACGAGTTATGGACTTTGCTGCTCAGGTACGTTTTGAACCATGCTTCTCAGGTCTTAGCCTCCTGATTAGCTAGGATTATATTCATAAGCCACTGGTGCTCAGCTCTTATATTTTCTGTTGCTTATTACAAAATTCCCAAATTTTCAAACCTTCAAAACAAAATTCCAAAATAAATAAATTATTTTTAGTTTTTATTTAAATATTATTCTGAAAGTGATTAATAGAGGACTTATACAAATCAGGAAATGAATACCTTTCTTTTTGAAAAGTGTTATCCTCTCCTTTATTTTCTCTCACTTTTTCCCCTTCTGACACTTCTCCACCCACCAAACTGTAAAGTTCATTTCTAACATTGTGTCCACTGGTTATCACTGCTGAATTGATTAACCCTTTGTCCAAAGAATTCTGTGAATCCTCTTCCCCTCCTCAAATCAGATAAATATATATATATATATACATATATATGTATATATATGACAAAAGTTACAGAAATCAAAGTCAGTGCCCAAAGGGAAAAAAGAAAGAAAAAAGAATTGCAAAAAAATATATTGAATAAAGAATTCGGACCCAAAGATACATAGGCTGCATGGTTTTCATCATTTGTAAGAATCAAAATATGTTTATAAATCTACAAGTTATTCCACAGTATAGTAAAAGACAAATAGTTACACTTGAACATCATTAATCAAATAGCATTCTAAGCATTCAAACAATGAGAACCAAGGAAAATATTCTCAGGAGAGGATCACAATGGCTAAATATTTATGTACATATGACTATATAAAATGAAGCATATCAAAATGAACTCCAAAAAATGGAAACAAGAGGTTTTCTATTTAGCTGTTTGCAGCTAGTCTATAATTTTTAATTGTAACAAATTCCTGTTCTGTTTTACAAGTAACACATATTTTATTTGATATCTATATATTTGACCTGCTTCACTGAGAAACATTGCACCATATATCTCCAAAATGCAGACAGTGTTAATGTCTAATCTTTCTGCTTTCATTTCAAGCCATACCTCCACTTTCTAGTTGGGCTTCTCTTTTGATACTCATGACCTATTCTGAACTAATGCACCAGAATCAGTGTCAGAACCAGTGTCAGAGTTTTTGATTTCAGATAAGTTTGGATAAGCATCAAATAAGTATCCACATGCTTAATCAATGCTTAGTGAATCAGCAGCTTTCAAAAAGCTTTTGAAACCTGAGCATGAAAAGAGATTTTTTTATTAGTATTTGGCTTGATTCAAGCTAACCTGCTAACCCCCCCCACACACTTTTTATTTTTATTTTTTTTGCAAAAGTGGCACCAGTGTGAAAGCATCAGAATTGGAATGAGTACATGAGCCTTTTAAGTATGGTTTGAGGAAATTTAAATATACTATGCCACTAGCCAAATATAATTATTTGAGTGTATTAGATGAGGCTCAATTGTAGCATAAAAAGATAGCCCAATATCTCTAATATATTCTCCCTTTATTTATGCTATGCCTAAATTTTGTTTTTCTTGTTGGGTTTTAGATCACTGCATGTATCTTCAACTGTAGTAGACATAGAAAACCATGTTTTGATTGGTTTTCTGATTAGTTTGTTTTAAAGAATAATGACACATTAATAATATATTGAAGACAAAGACAAGAGAATGTAATGTCAGTTTCCAAATGATTATTTTAATAGATTTTGTTTGGTCATTATTTTTTTCTCTCTTTAGACACAAACAATTACTTAATATTTGCGTACATGACTTTGCTGTATGTGTTTTATATGCTCTTTGTATCACTTTATCTTGACACATGGAAATGTTCAGTGGAGCTTTCTCTTTGTGCTGACAACTTACAACATTTCAAATCTCGTTTCTTTTTGGCAGAGTTTTTTGTTTCTTTAAAGACTAAATTTTATTTAGACTACTACTGTTTTTTTTCTAAGATAAAAATAAGTGAAACCTACAATTCAAAGCTTAAATCATACTCTTTCTGTTTGTTTGCATCTATCATCAGAAATTCAGCTAGTCTTATGAAATACAATAATGGCTGGCCTCCTGCTTGTTAATTAGTTGGTACTAGGAATTGTACTTTGAATCTTGTGCTTAGTAGACACTCTACCCCTAATCCTCTCCTGATTCTTTAAAGGAAAAGAAAAATTCTTCAGTGATTTGGAGTTGAGAATGTGGATGTAGCTTCCTTTCCTTATTCTCAAAGCTTATAAAGTAAACTTTGCTCTCTCAGCATGCAGTTTTGCAGTAATGCTATAATGTACACAAACCTAGGCTCCACAAGCATACTCAGTAGCATAGGTCAGGGTTTTATGACAAAACACAAATACTAAGTGTACTACTCTCTGTTCTCTGGAAGGTCAGTTGTTTCACTCAATACCAGCTGAAAAAAGTGAATTAAACCATGATTTGCTGTGTGTGTGAGGGGGGTTATCTTTTTTTATTGCCCTTCTCTTTTTACTTCTGCCTTTCCCACCTCCTCCTCTTTCCCCATTTCCTTCCCTTCCTTCTCTTTTTCCTTTGATTCCTCTACTTCCTCATTAAGTGAATCACTTTTGTGTTTCTAAGATGACAAATATGATGTCTCTGTGAAGTCAGTGCTTACATAATACTGCTGTTACCAATAGTTGTTTTTCTGGGGGAGATATTTCATTGCCGGTATTTTCAGTATCTATGCATATTCTTCCTTGGAGGTTTTCTGAATTTGTTTTGTTTATTGTTACTAGTGTTGGCTTTTTGTTTATATTTCCTGTACCAGTTATGCATTTAGGACTTTGTGCTTACTCAGCTTTCTTGCTCAGTATGTACTTACCATTTGAACAATGCCTCCAGTCTGGCTTTTTGCTAGTGTTTTTATTGGTCATGGGACCTAAACTCTAGGCCTGGATGTTGTCGTTGAGCTCTTCAGTTCAAGGCTAGTGCTCTACCACTTGAGCCAAAGTGTCACTTCTGGTTTACTGGTGGTTAATTGGAGATAAGAGTCTCACCGTCTAGGACTATCCTAGCAGAGTATCACAACAGCTCAAAAGCTATGTGAATACGGTCATATAGAATGAGACTAAACAAAATGAACTCTAGGATATGGAAACAAGAAATATATCTATTTGATTGTTGTTTCTAATGTATTATGGGCAAGTATCTCTTTTTTTATTTTTCCCTCTTATGATTAATCTCATGAGGCTTCTGTATCTGTGCTGCCTGGTATATTTGTTTATTTGAAAAAGAGAAGGAAGGGGGAAAACAAGATCATTACCCGCACAATAAAAGAAACAAAAAGAAAAAAAGTTGGGTCTGCTGGAAGATGGTGGCAGTTCAGTGTGAGTATTTCTGAGCTCTCGCCAATATACCAGTTCTGGCATCGTAGGGGAAAGTTCATACCCAAAGATTAATCCTAAATAAGCTTTAGCACCACAGAGATCTCAGTCAGAGAGGAGAAAGGCAGAAAACTGGTGCTAGAAGCCAGTGTGGAGCAGTGCCAGCCACTTGGAGCAGCCACAGAGACAAAGCCTCTCTCCCAAACCTGAGCAGACAGCGCTTCTCGGCAGCGCAGACCTGCTGGCTCCAGACAGAGCCAGACAGAGCCTGTGCGATACCAGAGCCATCACCCGGCCGTGGCATAGACCTGCCAGCTTCACAAAATCAGAGAATCCAGCAATTTGTGAGTACCTTCGAGGAAAAGTTTCCACTTCTGCTCACGGAACAGCATTGGGAAGGAATCCTCTCCCCTACCAGCTGAGAGCAGCACCATCTTGACTGTTGGCAAATACCCTGCCAAACTAACTGGATCCTAAGAAGGGTGCTGGCAGCACCATCATTCAAAAGGGCAAAGGATTTCCCAGAGGCAGCTTAGCCGGACATCTGCTCCCAGTGCTAACGGAAGTTCCTCCCCCTGGGCAGGGCTGCAGTCCTGGTAAGCAAAGCCGCTCCTGATTTCACCATTTTTTGTTTTTTTTTTTTTACTGCCCACTGAAGCAAACTGATCCGAAAAAACCTCAAAGCCAAATCACAAGAGAAAAAGACTTTTTGAAGTGTTTGGATCCCGAATTTAGTGGAGACACGAGTTTCCTATCCTCCCACTCCAAAAAAAACTGAAGAATACCCCCTTGCAATTGCTTTTTTTCCTTTTTTTCTTTTTCTACCCTTTTTCATTTGCATTTTATGTGTTCTTATCATTTTTTTGCCATTTTACCTACACCTTTTTTTTTAATGTTATGATTCTTTCCTTTTTGTTCCCACATTCCTTCTGTCATTGTGGTCATTCTTAGAAACTTAGTGGCAGCACTGGGTAAAGACTGGATACAAATGATATCTATATTGATACAGTCATCTGCTTTTTAATCTGTTGGTTCTTAACATTAGTATTTCTTGTCTAAGAACTCATAATTGTCTTGGCTCTCCCTCACTTTTTTCCTTGTTTTTCTTTTTCTGTTTTGTTTCTTTTTACTTTTTAAAATTTTTATCATTGAACTCTCCTATATATACCTTCCTCTTTTCTCCATACATTCTTTTTATTGCTCTTCTTATTTTCATAAATTTAATCTTAATTTTTCTAAGTTGTATACTCAACTGTTTTACCTATCACCTTAGTTATCCTTACGCTATCCCTTTTCTTCATTACTATATTAATCTTACATTCCTACATTACTCTTTTCTTACCTCCTCTCTTGTCTTTCATACTATTTTTCTATCTCTGTTCCTCTTTTCATCCTTCAACTTTTATAATGCATGGATCTACAGTTGATAGTTTTTGAGTAATAATGTATATCTAGGTGTTTAATTATACTGTAGATCCAGAGGGAGTTAAATACAATAGAGATTGGATTAAGGGGTTTATTGTTTAGGTCATAAAACGGTGATCAGTGGTGGTATTAGATTTGTCTGTAAATGTACAAAAAGAAAGAGAGTGTGATAATACCAATCTGAAATTGTGACCATCTATTGTCTGGCCAGCTAAAGAGTTCTAGTTTGGTTTTATCTTAAAAATTGTAATCTTGTGCAGTATCAATCTTGCTCCATTTTCAAATGGGCAGAACTAGAAAATCTTTAACAGGGAAATGTTCTCATGTTGATGCTATATTTAGAAGAGAATATTTTGAAGGGTTATTCAGAGTAAAGATTAGAGGTCATAGAACTGGATCTTTTCAATACCTCTTTTATTTGTGACTCCACTGATGCACATTTTACAGGAAGACCAGGGCTGCCAGTCAAGTTTTGAACTGGAGAATAGTACTTAGTGCTATTTTTCACAGTTTTCATCAATGCTTCATATATAGCAGTTCTTAGTTTGTTGACTTGGCCAGCAGGCATATATATATATATTATCCATGAGCTAATGAAATATAAGCAGTAAATAAGTTTGTTTTTCCTGGTCATCTCTTATGAAGTTGCAGCTAGACTAAAAAAAGCCCAGCAAGCATTTGTTGTCATTCCAGTTCTAGCAATCTGGCCTCATACCAGACATATTACAGGGCAGCCAACAAGACATCACTCATAAAATTTTCATGGCCTAGCTTTCAAAATCTTCTCTAAGCCCATCTACTTCTCAATCAAACAGCTTATACAATGATCTTCCATTAATTTTTATTAACATAAGCATTATCTGTGTAACTAGGTGTTTAAGATGGCAAAAGTCATCCCAGTGGTATCACTGGTATGAATAACCCGTCCTCCTGATATGTTCTTTGGCCAATAGAAGAATTAGTGAAATAATGTTATCTTCAAATCAGGTGCGTGGGAGCATCAAAATTTTCATTAGCCTTTGCTAGGTGTTATATCTGTGTGAGAACTGTTATCTCAGCTATTGTACCGCCATAACAGAGAACTGATGGGTACTGCTGTTTCTTAGATTTTAACAGGCAAATTCATTTTTGCATTGTAGACATTGGACCAGTATTCTATTCTGAATAGGGCCAATTCATAGAAGTCACTGCTCATAACTTCAATTGTAACCATAATAAAACAAAACAGGACTCATATGTGTCCTCATGTACTGATAATAAGGGACATTTTCTTAACCAGATTCTCTAATATAGGCACTTAGACCTTATTATCTTGATAATAGGTTGTTTAAAGACTACCTGAAAGATAAATTGCTTTTCAGTCTCTGTCAAAAGTTGCTTTGGTGAATTCCAGTACTTTAGGAGTGCTTTCATAGCACTACTAGGAACTTTCCTTATTCCCATAAGTATGGCAGTCAGAATCATACTGAACTTATCCTGTGGATGCTTCTGTAAATATGTTGACAGAAGTAACACATTGCTTCCAACATTGTCTTCTTTTAATGTGCTCTGTGCTGTTGGGGCTTGGGACATTGGCTACCAGCTGAAGAATGAGTTCTGGCCACTGATTCTCTAATATCTCTGTACAAATACCATCATCATATCACATTGGAAAACTAAGATGGCACGCTTCTATGTTCAAATACACAAGATTTAGCATCAATGAGAAGACTTTCTGCTAATGTTGTATCTTGATAATTCGGTCTGATGTCAAAGATGTTGATTAGTATATTTGTGGCAACCCAGTCATTGTTTCTGCTATTCTATTCCTCCCTGTCACTATAGAGTTCCAAAAGAACCTTTGGCAAATTCTGCCATCCCACTCTAGAACATTCTATGCAACTTGAAGTATAATTAGAAGTGAAGACATTGATTCCAACTGGAATCACCTCCAATGTGAAAGTTGTAACAACTCTTTCTCTTCAAATGAAACATGACATATCAGCTGATATTTGTAGTTAAGGTTAAAGGTAGGGAATCAAATTACCATGGAAGGAAAATGAATCAGCATCATACAGAGATTATTTGTGGCTTTCTGCATGATATTTTTCTTATAAGATTTCCTTTCTGCTCTTTTCCTCCGTTCATCTTTACTGTTGGTAGTGGCCATTACTCTGCTATTGTAAGTGAAGGAATTTAGTGGTATCTCTGAAATGGCTAGATCTAGACTGGTTAGGAATTAAAGAGGAGGGAGTTAGTGAACAGAAACCAGAAAGGAGGAATCCTGTCACTACATTTCACATTACAAAACCAGAAAGCTAAATTATGTATATTAAGGGTCATCAAAATGATTTATACTGTTGGTGGGAGATTGTTCATTGATATCAGTGTGTCCACTTCATTGTCATGGGCCAAAGTGCCTAAAGAGGTGATGATATCTTATAACCTCAATGATTTTTTTAAAGGAAACTATATTATAAAAGAAATTATACCCTACTATTCACTCAAAGTTTCTTCATGCCAACCTGTGCAAGAGAATCAAATTTTCATTATTGATTAAGGCTTTGAAATTCATATGGGTGACAGGAACTCTAAAAAATCCTGCTACTTAAATGGTATTAAAGGACCATACATTATATTTTTCAGCCAGAAATGAACAAATGTACAATACCACCGTTAGCTGTGTCATCTGCAATATAAAATAGTAAAAAGACTGACTGGTGATTTGGCAAGGTTTAGACTTATCTGGCATAGACCTGAAAGACAGGGGTGGGGACTGTATGCATTAAATGTCATGTAATTATCTACTTCAAATAAAATCCAATATTACAGACTCTGAGAGCAAAAAAATAAGTCAATTTTACTTTGTTTCAAACTGTAAAACCTTAATGGCTAGTCAATCTGATATATCAGTCTGGTATAACTAACTGAGAAATTATCTTTCAGGTAGGGGAAGATGCTCAAGGGATTCATCCAGAAAGGCACAGAAAAAAGATGATGGTATAGCCACGAGGTAAAAGTCAGGAAGCAGTTTCCAAACTATATCTTACAGAAAACATTTGACAGATCAGGAAAGGTTACACAGAAAACAGATTCTATCCAATAGAACCGGGAATATGAATGTTTTCCAGTAGGAACAAGGCAGCCAAAAATAGCTGTTTTTATTTTTAATTTAAACAGAAAAGACTTGGAACCCTAATGCTGAAAAACAGAGCTGGAGGTAATGGTGGTGAAGAAATCAAGATTTCTTATCATCTTAGATATGAAAATTATGTTTCCTAGTCTTGGTGACAAAGTTTGTGAAGCCTTAGAATGATTTTCACTGGGTAGACCGTGTAAAAATATTATGAGGGATTTTATCTATATTGTCTGTCCCATATTTTCATAGAGGACTCGAATATCTATCTCTGAAAAACCATGGGCTGTACAAGAAGTATGCAGCCTGGAAGCATGAATAATTCTACTGGCATTGTAATGAGTATTTTTAAAATCCTACATTAAAATTTGAAAGGAAATTTGTAGATATTGTAACCTCCTGATACACATTATTATAAAAGAAAAGCAATAATATAATATCCTAATAGCAAAATAAATGTTAAATGAAAGGAAAATAATTTGTAGTAAAATTACATGTGATTCACACTCCCAAACTAATCTCCAAAGAAACAACCATCCTATTAAAAGATGAGCCAAAGACTTAAAGAGAGTCTTTTTTGAAGAAGAAATAAGAATGGTCTATAAACACATAAAGAAATGCTCGACATTTCTGACCATAAAAGAAATGCAAATCAAAACAACTCTAAGATTCCACCAAACTCCAGTTGGTATGGCCAGGATCAAGAAAACTAATAACAACAGATGCTGGAGGGGATGAGGCCAGGAGGGATCACTACTACACTGTTGGTGGGAATGAAAACTTGTTCAACCACTATGGAAAGCAGTATGGCAGTTCCTCAAAAGACTAAACATAGAACTCCCCTATGACCCAGCAATTCCACTACTTGGCATTTACCCAATCGTCCAGAAACAAGGACAGACTAAATCCACTAGCACAACGATGTTCATTGCAGCACTATTTACCATAGCAAAGATATGGAACCAACCCAGATGTCCCTCAGTTGATGAGTGGATCAACAAGATGTGGTATTTATACACAATGGAATTCTATGCTGCTGTCAGAAAGAATGACATCACCCCATTTGTAAGGAAATGGAAAGACTTAGAAAAACCATATTAAGTGAAGTAAGCCAGACTTAGACGAACATAGCCACAAAAGTCTCCCTCATTTGTCATAATCAGTAGAAACCTTGGGCTCTTCTAGCAGAGATTTACAACAGAACAAAATCTAGAGACATAAGGTCAAATAGTATGACACTAAATGTAAGGACCTCCAAGAGAAGGAAACAAAAGCCATATAATGAGTGATTGCTGTCCTTAATGTACTATGTTATCTCTTATCTCTTTTGCTATCCCTTGGATATCTCATATTGTCACAATATTTCACCTGGTTATCTGATATATTTTATATGTGCTTAGTTATTTGAAATTGGATAGGAAATGGGGAAATCAAGATGAGAGGGGGAGGGGGAGGGAAATGGGGTCCATGTCATGTGAAAGGGTATCAATGTTTGTGAAGTAATGCACCTTCTGTCTGGTGAATGTAATGTAACCCTTCTATTAATTACAATAAAAATTTTATGTGATTCAATATTTACATGCTTTGGCAAATCCACTCCAGAACAAGTAATAAAGTGGTTAGATACTTACAATTACAGGTAGATTCATTATCACATTCACATGTAGTTCTCAACAAGCATACTCTCAAATCTCAGGTTAGCACTATGGTTCATACCTACAAAAATACACCTGAAAGGCAAAAATCAGGAGGATCATATTCAAGGTCAGGCTGGAAAAAATGTTAGTGAGAACCCATCTCACTCATTCTAATGGTGTATGCCTGTGATATAAACTATATTAGTGGTCATAGGCAAAAGAATTGCAGTCAGGGGCCAGCACTGGGCAACAACTTGAAACTATGTGAAAAATAATATGAGAATAGGCTAGAATTATGGCTCCCAAGTGGTAGAATATCTACCAGTCAGGAACAAGGCTCTAAACCAATTTCCAATACTAGTACAGAAAAAATAATCTTATAACAACAATAGAAACAAATTCCAAGTAACATTGTTGCCTTTAACATATATTTCCTCAATGGTGAAAAATTATTACCTTTCAAATAAAGTATGTAATGGTGTTTAGAAAGATGCTTTTTTCAATTCAAGTATATCATTGGGTCATTTGAGAGCCATTCAACAAATATTTATAAAGCACTCATTATGTACTGGACATTGTCTTTTGTGGTTGTAATACAGCTGTGAAAAAAAGAACAAATAATACTGTCCTCTATAGCTTGTAGAAGAATGGGAAGTGACATGGTAAACAAAATAACATTCTTTAAGGTAGGTAGTACCTTGGGAAAGAAACAGTAGGGCAACTACATTGGGATTGCTATGCAATGATAGATGGTTAGAAATTGAAATGAGGGTGGTTGTGATGGGTTCCTTGAAAAGGAAATACCTTCATAAAATTGTGAAGTTGCTGAGGAAGCTGGTCCTGTAGATGTGTAACCAAAAGCACTGCAGGCAAAGATAATGGCTTCTGCAGACTCTAACAAACATACGTAGCTAATATTTCTAAGGTGTAGTCAGGTGGCCACTACAGACAAAGTCAAGTATATGAAGTGGGTTGTAGTGGGTCATGAAGTCAGAGAGGTAATGGGAAGAGGGTTTACACTTACAGCTCTGTAGGTTGCTTTAGACTTTAAGTGAGTGGGAAGCTTTTGAAGCGTTTTCAGCAATAGGTTGACATACATTACTTATGATTTAATTAGATGGATTATATCTTATTTATTATTTTAATAGGTGCTGTGTTTAAAATAATTGTGGGTAGGTAACGAGGGGGGAGGCCAAAAATAGAATCGAGCATATAGTTAAAAACATACCGTAGTGTTCCAGGCAAGAAATTAGGTTAAAATAGACTAGGAAGTTTTGTACTGGAGATGAGAAGTCAGTGGAGTTTCAATGGGTGTTAAAGAGCCAAAATTTCCTTTTGAATTGGATATACAATATGAGAAAAAGAGAGCGAGAGAAATAAATGATTTCCAATTTTTACCTTGGAAAAACTTCCAGATGGTGAAATTTGCCCTTTACTGAGAAGAGATAATATTCAGTTTAAGGGATATCAAGATCAATGCTGGATTAACTTATATATTCCAATATGCCTAGAATCTCTAGTTAACTAAATGTCAGCAGGGACTACAATCAGTGTGACAGCAAAACAATGTCATATATATAGATATAGACATATACACACACACACATATATATACATACACACACACACACACACACACACACACATATATATATATATATATATATATATGTGGCTATCCAAATCTTGTGGAGAATTTCTGTTCTGTTTCATAGAAAATATATTTTCTAAAATATTGTATGAAAGAATATGTATTCACTCATAGAAATCTTTCCAATTTTTAGAATTATCCCTTACAGCTAGCTAGATCTAGATTTTTACAACTTAACTTTTACAACTTTCTAAAATAGTCCATAAAAACATCACCAACTCTTTTCATACTTGGCTTTTTCATCTTTAAAATGGAAATTGCATTTCTCAATAGCCTCTTAAATGCTGATGCTGAAATGGTTATGCTAGGTAATATGCTTGAGCTCGTCAGAGGATAAGATATTAACTACAATAACTATTTGGAGACATGTCTGAAGAATGAACTGTATATAATAAAGAGGAAAAACGTATAGATATCCATGTCATTAATTGAAACTAAATAACACTATTGTAGAAATCAGTGCTTTCTAGCATCATTTAGAAGTAAAAAACAAAACAAAACAAAACAAAAGGTCATCTTACACATTGGAAGTCTGAGGGAAGGCAGAGGCTCAAAAAACATTTGTCCGAATGTTCTGAGTTTGGAGCAGATTTAGGTAGGGATTTTGCAAAATACATAGTGGTTTAACAACTTCTAAGCTCTCAAAAAAGCATATTTGATATCTTCTTAAAATACCATGACAAAAATTGATCGCTTAATATTTATTGAGCACCTTTTGGGTGCTTAGTCCTATGTTAAAATTGAAAGATCTTTTTCATAATTTTCTGTTGTAATTTTACAGCTGAGATATTCATTTATAAGCAAAAAAACCATCTCTCTGTGGTATCCTGTAAGGCAGCATAATTTTGTGTATAATAAGAAGTGTTAAATAGATATAATTGAACAACCCCTGGGCACAAATATTCTGCTCTCTGACTGAGAAACATCCCATAAAATGTGTCTTCTTGAATGAATCTCAGGTCCTTAGAATCATGGGAAGGTCTTTATGATCATTAAATTGGATTGGTACTCTCTGCCTTGAGACAATGGCAGTGGTTTCTCATGAGCACTGCATTTAGAAATGACTACACATATATAAGGATATCATATTCAAAACTTGATACTGTATTTGCCTAACAGACATGCAGCTATTTTTTTAAATGAAATTTGTCAAAAAAAGACTTCTCTATCTAGTTCCAGAACATTATCTGTGCTATCTCTACAACTGATTACTCCAGGAAAAGGTTATTTCTAAACAGCTTCAGAGTCAGATGGTTATATAAGCTGCACCCCCACATTTTGGCTTCCATTTGGTGTATTTTGAAAGGCCAAATGCAAAGTCTGTGTGGAGAGTCTTAATGCTTTTGCCAGTAAATGATGTTGAGTCTCCCAAGCAGCAATGGGTTATTTTGATCTTTTTCTACTTCTTCTCAGTTCTTCCCTGCCATGTAATACCAAGAAATAGTCACATATGGGAGAAATTAAGTCACCTAGAAATATTTCTTAAATTCACTGTACTATATCTATCATGACAAGATGTGCAATTCAAAATAAAAATAATGGCCGAGTGTAACCTTGATATTCATATCAGGTGAGCCAGCATCTATCAGTCATATTAATGGTATTCTTGCAGTTTAAGTCAGTACTTTCTTTCTCTTCTGTGAAGAAGATTCAATGTGATGCCTGTTAGCTCTATTTGTGATGACTGGAAATGGCATGTACACCTGCAAAACTCTTCTCCAATAATAGCCCACATGTTGCTTTCAAGTTCTGTCTTTTTGTGATGCAAATCATTCACATTCTATATTACTAAGTTGTGTAGTTTTACATAAAAATGCTACGTTTTTCAAATGTAAAACCTATCTGGAAAATGTATTTCATTTTTTTCACCTCTATTCCAAACTCACATGTGGTTAGACAATTCATAATGCAGAGTGGTAACGACAACAAGCTATTGGGTGAGTTTGGGGAGTAAACCTGTGGATAATCCCAACTCTCATTCTATGAGCATTATTTGCTGAAGAGCAGTAAGTTTCTGAGCCTTGTTAGTAATTAATAGGTAAAATTCCAAAACTTAAAGTTCCGTTTTTTTAAAAAAAATGTTTAAGCATGATAACTTACCTTAGTTACTTGCAATGATAGTTGCTTCCCAACTAAGATGTGACATGCAGTACAAGCAGGTTAGCAACACAGTAAAAACGGATATGGTGTGATATTCTTTGATGAAATATATTTCACATTTTCCATTTAAACTGACAATGTTTGATGAAGCAAGCAAATTAAACCAGGCAGCATTACGAGTATCTTTTCAAAATTAAAGTACTGAAAGTTTTATTATTAAATATATAATTTTCTTTGATACTTTTGCATGTGGCAGAGATGCTGACTTTATGTTTAAAATATCATCAACAGTCATCAATATGCCAACACTTGGAAGAAGGAACTTACATTTAAATTAGACATTTTAATACTTAGTGACTTCCTCCATTGGTGGTTGCACAGGTTTTATAAAATATAGTTTACTGTTATTGTAGAGATGATATAGAGAGGGGTAACAGTCACATGTAAGGTAATGAGTACAATTCTTTTTGAACCAAATCTTCCTTTCCCTTGCTCTCTCCAAGTTTGTCCCTTCATTCACTAACTACAGGATGTGTAGTGTATTTTCATCATAGTGCCTTCTAAGTGCCACTGTAGTATTTGTTCAAATTGTTCCACCTTTTCTTTGCACCCACTACCCTCGCAAAAACAAATAAAAAAGGCAAAGAGAAAAACCTCAGCAACAACAAAATTTTAAAATATTTTTATTGTGATTAATAGAAGGGATATATTATATTCATCAGATAGAATGTGCATAACTTCACAAACATTGATACCCTATCTGATGACATGGTCCACATTTCCCTCCCACGCTCCCAGTGCTTGTCTTGATTTCCCCCCTTCCCTATCCAATTTAAAATAGCCAATTAAGCACATATAAAATATATCAAATAACAAGGTGAAATATTGTAACAACATGAGATAACCAAGGGATGGCAAAAGAAATGAGAGATAACATAGTACATTAAGGAAAACAGTCGCTCATTATATGGCTTTTGTTTCCTTCTCTTGGAGGTCCTTACAGTTAGTGTCATACTATTTCACCTTATGTCTCTAGATTTTGTTCTATTGTAAATCTCTGCTAGGAGAGCCCAAGGTTTCTATTGATTATGACAAATGAGGGAGACTCTTGTGGCTGTGTTGGTCTAAGTCTGGCTTACTTCACTTAATATGATTTTTTTTCAAATGTTTTTATTGTAAATAATAGAAGATGCATTATTTCACATAGAATGATTTTTCTAAGTCTTTCCATTTCCTTACAAATGGGGTGATGTCATTCTTTCTGACAGCAGCATAGAATTCCATTGTGTATAAATACCACATCTTGTTGATCCACTCAATAACGGAGGGACATCTGGGTTGGTTCCATATCTTTGCTATGGTAAATAGTGCTGCAATGAACATCCTTGTGTTAGTGGATTTAGTCTGGCCTTGTTTCTGGACGATTGGGTAAATCCCAAGTAGTGGAATTACAGGGTCATAGGGGAGATCTTTGTTTAGTCTTTTGAGGAACTGCCATACTGCTTTCCATAGTGGTTGAACACAACCAACAGTGTAGTAGTGATCCCTCCTGGCCTCATCCCCTCCAGCATCTGTTGTTATTAGTGTTCTTGATCCTGGCCATACTAACTGGAGTGAGGTGGAATCTTAGAGTTGTTTTGATTTGCATTTCTTTTATTACCAGAGATGTCGAACATTTCTTCATGTGTTTATAGACCATTTTTATTTCTTCTGAGAAGACTCTCTAAGTCTTTGGCCCATCTTTTAATGGGATGGTTATTTCTTTGGAGATTAGTTTTGGAGTGATTCAATTTTTTGAGCTATTGGTATATTTTAGTTATGAGGCCTTTGTCCATTGTATGGGTAGTGAAGATCTTCTCCCATTCTGTAGGCTTCCTAATTAATCTATTACTTATGTCCTTTGCCATATAGAAGCTCTGCAATTTAATGCAGTCCCAATTATCCACCCTTTCTCTGATTTGTTGTGTTTCATGGTCCTTATTGAGAAAGTTTCGACCTGTGCCAAGGAGGCCTACTGTATGTCCTATTCCTTCTTGTAAAGTTTTCAGTGTGTCGGCATTTACATCGAGGTCTTTGATACATTCGGACTTAATTCTAGTGCAGGGTGACAAAGAAGGATTCAACTTTAGGTTTCTGCAAGTTCTTAATCAGTTCTTCCAGCACCACTTGTTGAATAAGCTGTCTTTCTTCCATTCTATTTTTTGGCTCCCTTATCAAAGATTAAGTGGCCATAGGTCTGTGGTTTAATATCTGAGTCCTCATTTCTATTCCATTGGTTTTCAGGCCTGTTCTGGTGACAGTACCAAGATGTTTAGATTATTATAGCTCTGTAATAGAGTATAAAGTTTGCTATTGAAACTCCTCTTTCACTGTTCTTTCTGCTAAGAAGTGTTTTTGCTATACAGTGTCTTATATTATGTCATATGAAATTTTGGATTTTTGCCTCTTCTATTTCTTTAATGCATGGCACTGGGATATTGATGGGTATTGCGTTGAATTTTTAGATAGCCCTTGGCAAGATTGTCAATTTCACAATGTTGATTCTTCCAATCCAGGAACATGGCATGTTTTTCCATTTCCTCAGTTCTGCTTTAATTTCTTTTTTCAGGGATTTAAAATTTTCATCAGAAAGGTTGTTTCCATTCTCAGTTAAGATAATTCCTAGGTACTTCATTTTCTTTGAGGCCATTGAAAAAGGAGTTGCTTTCCTGATTGTTGCCTCTTTCCTCTCACTGTTGGCATAGAGGAAGGCAGGTGATTTTTGAGGTTTAATTATATGCCCTGCTACTTTGCCCAAGTTTTGAGTCAGCTCAAGGAGTTTGGGAGTGGAGTGTATAGGGTTCTTTAAATTCAGGATCATGTTATCTGCAAAGAGGGAAATTTTCACTTCCTCTTTCCCTCTTTGGATCCTCTTTATGCTTGCTTCTTGCTGTATTCCTCTATATTAAAGAGTAGTTTAGATAGTGTTCATCCTTGTCTCATTCCTGAATTTAGAGGGAATGTCTTTAGGTTTTTGCCATTAAGTATAATATTACCTGTGGGTTTGTCATACACAGCCTTTATTATACTGAGTAATGTTCTATGGATTCCGAGTTTCTACAGAGCTTTAAGCATAAAGGGGTGTTGGATCTTGTCAAATGCCTTTTCTGCATCTATTGAGACAATCATGTGATTTTTGTCCTTACTCCTGTTGATGTGTTGAATTATATTAATTGATTTGCGTATGTTGAACCAGCTTTGCCTCCCTGTGATGAAACCTGTTTGATCATAGTGTATAATATTTTGCTGAGTTGTTGTAGAAGTTTGGCCAGTATTTTGTTGAGAAGTTTTTCATCAATACTCATCAAAGAAATGGGTCTATAGTTCTCTTTCATTGATGAATCTCGGTCTGCTTTGAGGATGTGGGTTACACTGGCTTCATAGAATGAGTTTGGGAAAGAGCCTTCGTGTTCAATTTCGTTGAAGAGCTTGAGGCGTATTGGTGTGAGCTCTGCTTTGAAGACCTTATAGAATTCAGCTGTGAATCCATCTGGCCCTGGGATTTTCTTAGGTGGAAGTTCTCTTATAGCCATTTCTATTTCAGTGCTTGAAATAGGCCTGTTTAGTTGGGTTAGTTCTTCGTGGTTCAGTGTGGGTATGTTAATATTGGCTAGAAATTCATCCATTTCTTCTAGATTCTCAACTTTGTTGGGAGAAAGGTTTGAAAAGTATTCCCTCATGATGCTCTGGATCTTGGTAATTTCTGTAGTGATATTACCATTCTCATCTATGATTTTGTTTATTTCTCTATCCTCCCTTCTTTTTGGGGTAAGATTTGCTAAGGATCTCTCAATTATGCTATTTTTTTCAAAGAATCAACTCCTTGTTTTGTTGATTTTTTCTATAGATTTTTGGACTCCAATTCATTTAATTATGCTTTGATTTTAATAATTTGCTTCCTTCTACTGGGATTAGGGTGGGTTTGTTGCTCTTCTTCCAGGCACTTAATGTGCATCAGTAAATTGTTGTTTTGAGATGTTTATAGTTTGTTATTGTAGGCTCTCAGAGCTACAAATTATCCTCTGATTACTGCCTTTGCTGTGTCCCAAAGGAGCTGGTATTTTGTGTGCTTCTTTTTGTTAAATTTCATAAACTGTTGGATTTCTGTTCTGATCTCCCTGATGACCCATTGGTGATTCAACAATGTGTTATTCAGTCTCCATGAGGTATGGGGTTTTAGTTGGTGAAGATTGGTGTTCAGCTCCAATTTGATGCCCTTATGGTCAGAGAGAGTGCAGGGAATAATTTCCGTGTTTCTGAATCTGCCCAGGTGTGTTTTATGGCCTAAAATGTGGTCTATTTTGGAAAATGTTGCATGTGCTGCTGGAAAAAATGTATATTGTGTTGTTGCTGAGTGAAATAATGTGCAGATGTCTGTTAGATCTAGTTGGTCTGTACAGTTGTTCAATTCTAATATTTCTCTCTTGAGTTTTCGCCTGGTTTATCTGTCCATAAGTGAGAGTGGTGTGTTAAAGTCACCAACAATCACCTTGTTTCAATTTATGTATGGTTTCAGTGAAAGCAAATTTGCTTAATGAAGTTTGGTGCTCCGTGATTATGTGTGTAGATATTAAGATGGTTATGTCCTCCTGGAGGACAGATCCCTTTATTAGTATCTAGTAACCTCCTTTGTCTTTTCTCACTAATTTTAGTTTGAAGTCTATTTTTTCTGATATTAGGATGGTAACACCAACCTCTTTATGGCGGCCGTTAGCATGATAAACTTTAATCCAAACTCTCACTTTCAAAAAATGTTTGTTTTTTGTGGCAAGATACATCTCTTGAGGACAGCAGAACGATGGATTTTGCTTTTTGATCCAACTAGACAATCGATGCATTTAATTGGACATTTAAGTCCATTGATATTGAGAGTTAAGATGGAGAAATATTTATTAGTTCCTGCCATTTTTAAAAGCTTTCATTATGGTCTGTGTCTTGACAGTTCTTGCCGTACTTAGATGGTATGATTTTTAGGTGCCATTTCTTTCTCTGTACTACATTTGTGTTGCTTTTCTATGTATAGTCCATCTTTGAAAATTTTCTGTAATGTTGGTTTGGTTGCTACGTAATGTTGTAGCTTTTCCATGGGATGGAATGTTTTTATTGTTCCCTCAGTTATGAATGAGAGCTTAGCTGGGTACAGTATTCTTGGCTGTTAGTTATTTGACTTAAGGGCATGACATATATAGTTCCAATCTCTTCTTGCTTGCATGGTCTCTGCTGTGAAATCTGGGGTTATTCTGATTGGTTTTCCTTTGTAGGTGATTGTTCTCTTCCCCCTGGCTGCCTTTAGAATCCTTCGTTGGTCTCTATTGATCCTGTTGGGATTATAATGTGGCGGTAGGATGTCCTTTTCTGGTCAGGTCTGTTTGGGGTTCTTAAAGCTCCTTGTATCTGCATGTGCCTGCCCTTTTGGATATTTGGGAAGCTCTCTGAGATGATTCCCTGAAGTATATTTCTAATACCATTGATCTCATTTTCCAGACCCTCCTCAATACCAATTAGCCTTTAATTAGGCTTCATAATTGTATATTGGAACTCCTGAAACCTTCTCTCATATTTCCTACATTTGGATTGATTCATTTTCTGTTCTTTCTCTGTAAATTATCTTCAACACTGGAAATTCTCTATTTTTCACTGTCTAATCTGCTATCAAAGCTGTCTGCTTTATGCTTCATCTCCCTTGCTTCTAACTGCTCATTTTTGATGCCTTGAATCTCGTGTTTTAGATAATGTATGGTTTTCTTTAACTCCTCAATTTCCATTTGAATGGTTAGCTCAGCATCTTTATTCTCTTTGTACATTTGTTGGAGTTCAGTCACCTTTTTGTTTGTGGATTCTATGATTTTGTCCATTTTTCTTTCAAAAACCTTTATTATGGCCTCCTTTATGGCTTCCCCTTTTTCACATATCATCTTGTTTATGGTTTCCACTTGTTTAGCTGTGGCTTTCTCCCTTATCTCTTTCTTTATGTGTTCACACTTTTCATTAATGATGTTTTTCAGTTGCAGTTGTATAGCACTTTTGATGACTCTCCTCTGGATTTTCCACTGACTGCACTATTGCTTGTTTATATTGTGTGGGAGACACTATTCCTTGATTTGACATTTTTCTTGAGTTTCTTGTTCTGCCCATTTGAAAATGGGAGCAAGATTGATACTAAACAAGATTATAATTTTTCAGATATAACCAACCTAGACCTCTTTAGCTGGCTGACTATAGATGTTCAAAAATTTTGATTGGCATTATCACTCTCTCTTTCTTTGTGTGCACTTACAGACAAATCTAATACCACCACTGATTACCAATATATGACCAAAACCATAAGCCCCTCAATCCAATCTCTATTGTATTTAAGTCCCTCTGGACCTAGAGTATAATTGAACACCAAGATATACAGTATTGCTCAACAATCATATACTGTAGATCCATGCATTATAATAGTTGAGGGTGAGCAGAGGAACAGAGATAGAAAAATAGTGTGACAGACAACAAAGGAGGTAAGAAAAGAATAATGTAGGAGTGTAAGATCAATATATAAATGAAGAAAATGTATAGCATAAGGGTAACTGACCTAAGGTGATAGACAGAATATTTGAGTACAAAGTTTTGAAAAAATTAGATAAAACTTATGAAAACAAGAAGAGTAATAATAAGAATATATAGAGAAAAGAGGGAGGTAGATATAGGAGATTTCTATGATAAAAATTTTAAAAAGAAATAAGAAACAAAACAACAGCAACAACAACAAAAAAGATGGGGGGAGATTCCTCACTATTATGAGCTCTCACCCAAGTAATACTAGGGTTGAAAACCAGGAGATTACAAAGCAGGTGACTGTATCAATTTAGATATCATTTGTATCCAGACTGTACCCAGAGCTGTATCTTTCTAGGAATGACCACAGTGACAGAAGGAATGTGTGAAAAGAAAGAGAAAAAAAGGTAAGAATCATAAAATTCTTCAGGTTTGTTTTTGGGGGGGGTGCTGGACAGGAAACTTGTGTGTCTACCAAATTCGGGATCCAAACACTTCAGAAAGTCTTTTTCTCTTGTGAGTTGGCTATGCGGTTTTTTGGATCCGATTGCTTGATTGGGAGAACAAAGGTGAAATTTTCACAGGTAGATTTGTTTACCAAGCCTGTGGCTGGATCAGGGGATGTGCTTCAGCAGCGCTGGATTCAGATTTCCGGCTAAGGTATCTCTAGGAAATCCTTTGCCCTTTAGAATGAAGACGCTGCCAGCACTACCTCTCAGGTTTCAATTGCTTTAGCCGGGTTTTGCCAGCAGTCAAGATGGTGCTGCTCTCAGCTGGTGAGGAAGGGGCTTCCTTCCCAATGCCGTTCCGTGAGCAGAAGTGGAAACTTCTCTTCGGAGGTACTCACAAATTGCTGGAGTCTCTGGTTCCTTGAAGCTGGCAGGTCGGTGCACAGCTGGTTGACGGCTCTGGGCTCGTGCAGGCTCTGTGTGGCTCTGTCTGTGGATGGCAGGTCTGAGTCGCCAAGAAGCGCTGTGTGCTCAGCTTCAGAAGAGAAGCTTTGTCTCTGCGGCCATTCCATGCTGTCTTCTTGCACCGGTTTTCTGCCTTCCTCCTTTCTGACTGAGATCTCTGTGGCGCTAAAGCTTACTTAGGATCGATTTATGGTTAAGTACTTTCCCCTATGCTGCCAGAACTGGTATCTTGGCGGGAGCTCAGAAAGACACTGAACCATCACCATCTTCCGCCGATTCCCCTACAAAAACTTTTGTTTCCTTTCCTTGGAGTTCATTTAACAAAATATTATTTTATATGATCATATGCACATACCTATTGAGTCTTTGTGATCTCCTATAAATATCTTCCTTTAGTCTTACTGTGTGACTGTCTGGAGACCTGTGTGTTCTATCATTACAGCCTCCTTAACAAATGGTGTTTCATAGGTTTTAGCACTTTATTACAATTTCCAAATTGTTTACTGAGGAAACAAGCATCATCTATCTATCCGAGAGAGTTGTGAAGTCTGATAGAGTCTGCCAGCCATTTGCATAGACAAATATTTATTGAGTTCATCTGCTTATTTTAAACAGCATTAAAAATACAGAAGTGAATCAACAAATAATCCCTACACTCCAGCAACTCATGATCGATGGAAGCAACAGGTTTGGAGAATTACTCAGAAGTACTGTGTAGCCCACATCTTTCTAGAAAGGAATTCTGAGAACTTAAAAATTGTAACATGAAGATATATCTAGTAAAATAGGGGAATAAATTAGCAATATAAAGATTAAAATTAAGAGAGCCATATATGAATGTGAAGAGGATCAAGGTAATTGATCTATCATCTATCTAACTACTATCAGTGTATTTACCCATCATTTATTACTTTCATTTATTTTTGCCAGTCCTGGGCTTGAGCTCAGGGCCTGAGCACTGTCCTTAGACTTTCTCAAGGCTAGAGTTCTACCACCTGAGCCTCAGCCTCAGCACCATTTCCGGCTTTTTTCTATGTATATGCTACTAAGGAATTGAATCCGGGTCTTCGTGCATGCTAGGCAAGCCCTCTACCACAAGGCCAAACTCACAGCCCCTCATTTATTACTTTCTTAAATAGACATATGCATTACAGATTATCTCTATCATGGACAGATAATAGATACAGTCACATAGATAGATGGATAGATAGATAGATAGATAGATAGATAGATAGATAGATAGATGATAGATAGAATGATGAACCACCACTGCTAGAAGGGAAAAAGAGCTTTGGAATTGTAATAATGAAATTCCTTTGTGCTATTAATTTATGGTAATTTAAAATGTAAAAATTACCGAAGAAGATAATTCATAAAGGTAACACTGAGAAAAGTATTTTAGCTGTGACTTCATTAAGGTGTTTGAAATACATGGTTCTTTGGGCTTTGATCACCAAATTATAGATATTATAGTAATGATTCCAACATGCTACTGTTAGATGAACCAATGACTACTTGCAATGTGTTTTTATATGCACATGGCAAATAGAAAAAATCATAATATTTCCTTCCAGTATTTCTACTTTGTACTCCATTGCTGACAACACTGCAAGGATATAACTTCAGCCATTAATTATCATAAAATTTCAGTCTCTTAAATACCTGCAACATGAGTAACTATTATATACAATCTTAATTACTAGCATTTAGGGAACTACTTCTCTTTAGATAAGAATTATTTTTTCATAGGGTTTTTGGGAGTAGTCAATGAAAAAAATAATGTAAGGCACTTAAAAAGGAGCTGACAATCTGGCACCAGTGGCTCATGCCTGTAAACCTAACTTCTCAGGAGGCTGAGATCTGAGGATTGTAGTTTGAAGCCAGGTGGGGCAGGAAAATCTGCTAGATTCTTTTCCCCAATGAACCATTAAAATAAAAGAAGTAGAGCTGTGGCTCAAGTGGGAGAGTGTTAGCCCTGAGCAATATAGTTCTATTTATTGTACTGTCATTCTCTGTTAATAGCAAGTGACACTATCTAGCTATTTACGTTATTGAATATGGGAAATACATTTATTTGAGTAAACAAATTAGCTAATTTAAGTAAAATTTCAAACAATGAAGTTTGAAGCCTTTGGCTTCTTGAAAGGCTGGCAATATACTTGGCCACTCTCTGTGACCCAACTAATGCTTGTCCACCTGCACTTGTATTTCAGGCCTGACTCTTTTTGTATTTACTTTTCCAGTTCTGGGGCTTGAACTCAGGGACTGAGAATTGTCTCTGGGCTTCATTTTTTGCTCAAGGCTAGTGCTTTACCACTTGAAACTCAGCACCACTTCTGGCCTTTCCCATTTATGTGGTACTGAGGAATTGAACCCAGGGCTTCATGCAGGCTAGGCAAGTACTCTACCACTAAGTCACATTACCAGCCCACTGGCCTGACTCATATTTACTCCTTTGATTTCAGGATTTATTCCAAGTTTTAGGGCCTGACATGTTGAAATGTTATCTCTGCTTTTAATTTGTAATTCCACTTAAAAGCAAATCCATTGTGTCATGTGTACAACTTCATTACATTCTACAGTCTTACATAACTTCAAGAATACATACTGTAATAGTTTTGTTGTTGTCTCAATTGTATACATAGCAGTTTAATAGCATCATGCTTAATTTTACAATAACCACTTCACAGATTTGGTTTATAACCCATTATTCAAAACTGAGTCTTGGACCCCAAGTGTAAAAAAATATGTATATATATATATATTATTTCTAGCAATGATTTTTCATTTTCTTTATTAATGTCTCCAATAATTGTAAGGTTTCATGGATCAACTGCTTCAAATAAGTATCTAGATCAAGCTATTTACAATAACTCATAGTTGTTTTCCTTAGAGAAAATTTCAGCTATATACTCCCATTAGTGTTTGTCAGAATGCTAAGCTGTTTTCTGAGTAACATGCATGTTTTCCTATTTACTACATGTATATGTATTGCAGTACATTTCTCACTACTCCAAGGCAATTAAGCTTGTTTAAAATTAATCTAATGTCTGCTCCACCCCTTATGAAGTAATCTAAAACTGATTCACTTTATACTCATTAATGTGTCAGGGTTCAACACAGCCACCATGGCAGGTATAGTGAGAGACTTTGAACTCAATAATATTGAGGGACTTGGAAACTGTGATATCTAGAAATTTAGTTTGAGCTATACATCAGAGAATACCATGTTCTGTTGCTACTGATTGTCATCAAAGTTGCTTGTATTTGATGACATTGCACTACTTATACCCATAGAGAGGAAGAGAGGGAGAGAGAGAGAGAGAGAGAGAGAGAGAGAGAGAGACAGACAGAGAGAGAGAGAGAGAGAGAGAGAGAGACAGAGAGAGACAGAGAGAGACAGAGACAGAGACAGAGAGAGAGAAAATCAATCCATTGTATAGTTTTCATATTCTTAGTGTTTTTAGCTGTGAGCAGTAACTTTAGCCGAATACACCATGCCCAATACTTGCCTGAGACTAGTATCAACAGAACACACATAGTATTTACTGACATTTTAGAGGATAATATTAGATTTCTCATATTATGATTTATATCTAATCAATCAACCATTTACACTTATTATTTTTGATTTTGCATTGACAAAATGATTAATTTTCCAAAGTATTTTAAGTACTGATACAATTATTGTGGTAGGGTTTATTGAGTGCCAGGTAATATATATATATATATATATGTATATATATATTCAATAGTTTTTTAACACTCTGCTTTTGTATAATTTTCTGGGTATTAAAGACATACCACTAATAGAGATACACAAGATATTCGGTGTTCTAGAAATAACCTGTTAAGTAGCCTTGAGCTAAAGAGCTCAGGGACAGCACCCAGGCCCAAAATTCAATCCCCATGATTCCCCCCCAAAGAAGAAATAACCTGTTAAGGTAGATGGACAGTAAACAGACATGATAAGTTGGATGGATAATATAAGCTTACTTTGTAAGTTTTTAGGACATGAGAAATATGAAGTTCCAATATAGAGAATGCAAAGGTCTCTCTAATAAGGTGACATTTGAGCAAAGGGTTTGGAAAACTCATATTCCACTATAACAATGAGAGACACACAAATGATAATCAGACATAGTCTGGATTGGCAATATTTATTGTTTAGTTTTAAAAATAAATGAAAGAGTTATAAGTTCTTAAGTCAACAGCTCTTTGGTGATGTTAGTCCACATCAGAATGCAGTGATGTCATAGAAGGAGAGTGTGCATAAAGACGGATAAGAGATTTAGAACACAGTGATAAAAACCAGTGCCCTTTAAGTACTGAACAGGGTCAGATGAGCTCTTGAGAAATCCTAGGGGGGAAAAACAAAGGACAGTTAGATGTCCAGGAGAAAACCTATATTTAGCAACCATTGGGAAGGATTTTCTTTGTGGGCTTAGGGAGCAGTACAGGAGTTTGAACATAGGGCTTCGCACTAATGCTTGCGCAGCTCAACCTCCTGCGCCCCCGAACAAGGTGAGTAGTGAGAATTCATCATACTTATTAATAAAAAGGAGATAATTAATAAGAAGTATGCTTAATTTAGCAGTAGGCTTGGAAGACAGACAGATACAAGAGTAGTATAGGAGGAAAGGGCTAGTAGAACAAGATTTTACACAACCTCATCTAGATATAGAGATCCAAATGGATAGTGAGGGAACAAGTGGTATATGAATGAGAACTTCTCTCATTTGATTCATTCAACAGGTTAGGCATTAATATACTTTCTGAGATATTGTGAACTAAGTATTTCAGAAATCAGGAGACCAAATTTTAGGCTATACTTCTTTATCCAAAGTTCTTTTCTACTTTTGACTATCAGCTGCAGAAAGTTGAAAAATTTTCTACAAGTACAAAGTTACTTAAAATCAAGCTAAAATCGATCCTTGATTCTTGCTTTAGAATAATAGCTGTGAAGTAACTAGAATATAGAAATGAATCAGAAAGTGCTGTCTACTTTTCCTGGAGTTGTATGAATGTTGTCATATATAAAAATAGAAGTAGATTAAAGTAATTGTCACACTTATTTTGGGTAATGGAATATATATAAAAATGCCTATATTGACTTGGGTTTGTGGTCAGCATCATGATGTGTTCCTGGAGGTAAATATTGATCTTATCTTGGATCAATACTCACCCCACACTTCAATACATTGTGTGCCTGTCCTCAATGTAAGTAAATGTCTTCTCAATGCCTGAAACCTACTTCTTAGCACTGCTTTTGAAAATTTTCCTATAGTCATAGCGACTCTTTAGAGTATTCTGGGTCCTTACAGTTTCTTTATTGTAAATCTACAAACAATAAGACTATATAACATGGCTGTTTCTAGCATGGTTAAAATTGGTACACAAACAGTTTCTAAAATTTTAGAAGCTCTGTGAGAAAAGATGGATGAGCAGAAATTGTGAAGTGTCAGTGCTCCTTGGGGAAGTAGGTTACTGGTGACTTTTGAAGGGAAATTTTTGTCTAAGCAGGTTTAAAATTCAATATGTGTTCACAGCTATTCTATAAAGTGTTTCCAGTTTACATAGCTAATTATTTCAGAGTTGCCTGTGGCTGATATTGTTTTATTCATAAATAAAACAGTACATTCTTTTAAATTATTCCTTTATACATCATTCTTAGAGATTTTTATATTTTTCTAGTGTGCAATGCTTTTTAGTACATCTTACAGGAACTTTTGTGACAGATCTCCTGAGATATGAAATCCACCTAGATATGCCTAATTTTGGACTCTATTTTATTTATATCCTTTTATGAAGTGTACAGTATGAATTAATGATGGATAATTGCTATGCACAAAGCCTGAAATTTTGGCTGAGGTCATGAAATTGTCGTTTGAATATTAATTTCACCCTTTTATCCTTTGGAACCAACCTGGATATAACTGATAAAAACAGGAAAGTTCTATTCTTATTCAAAAACTGCAGAACTGAACCTAGTAAGGAACTAATTCCCATCATTAGAATATACTTTCATTGTGTCCAACACTAGTCAAAATATTTTTTCAGCTATCATGTATTTGGAATTTTCATATGGTAAAAAGAATAATATCAAAATATGGAGAGGGTACAGAAAGTATAAGAAAATGTAAATGGAATGAAAAATAGGCTGTACAAGGAAAGGTTAAAAGTACTGGAGTTACTTAAGCAGAGAAAAAATGTGTGATCTTAAAGTGTTTTAGGGGATTAAATGATGAAGCCACTAAGTTTTTCTATTTGCCAGTAGAAAAGTAGCACAAGAAAAATCATGTTTTTATTGAAATAGGAAGTGCTTCTCAGAGAGTAAACTAGAAATAGTTTTAAGAGTTTCTGACAGCAACCTAATAGTTAAAATTGTGATATTGGGTTTTGTTCACTTGTGGGGCTCTTGTTTATCTGATAATATGATTTCAGTATCAAGCGACAGACTTTATTTCAGTTGTAAGTTTTAGTACTGTGTTCCTAGAAGATTATGTACTAGAAAAATTATAACAAAAGGAACCTTAGTATTGTTCTATAACATTGAACTTTCATTTGACTTCTATGACTGAATTTTCTATTTTCAATGTGAGGATAATAAGATTATTTGGGGTCATATGTTGAAGAATAGAGAGTTTGTATCTCAGATTCCATTACTGACCTAATTAATAATCCTCTAATCCTTCTGTATTCAAGCCATTATTCTGGTGTTATTTTTAGCTTCTGTAAGTAAAGATACAGTGTATGTGATTCCTTAATCCTGAATTTTTCCATGTGGCTTACTTTGGTCAGTGGCATATGTTTGCATGGGATATGGCTAAACCCACAACTCAACTTCCTGTCTCTTTCCCTGTCTCTCTGTCTTTGTTCCTCTATGTCTCTCTCTGTTTCTCTCTGTCTCTGTCTCTCTGACTCTCTCTCTGTCTGTCTGTCTGTCTCTCTGTCTCTCTTTGCCATCAACATGAAAGGAACATTCTTGGGTGGCCTATGGTCTTCAGAGAAGTGGAATATTGGAAGCAATATAGAACTCCTTGCCTGAAGGGGATAGCTAGTAAATTAATTAGGAAGCCTACAGAGTGGGAGAAGAACTTCACCAACCAAACAACAGACAAAGGCCTCGTATCTAAAATATATCAACAACTCAAAAAATTGAATCACTCCAAAACTAATCTCCAAAGTAACAACCATCCCATTAAAAAATGGGCCAAAGACTTAAAAAGAGTCTTCTCTGAAGAAGAAACAAAAATGGCCTACAGACACATGAAGTAATGCTCAACATCTCTGGTCATAAAAGAAATGCAAATCAAAACAACTCTAAGATTCCACCTCACTCCAGTTAGAATGGCCAGGATCAGGAAAACAAATAAAAACAGATGTTGGAGGGGATGTGGCCAGGAGGGATCACTACTACACTGTTGGTGGGAGTGCAAACTCGTTCAACCACTATGGAAAGCAGTGTGGCAGTGCCTCAAAGGCTAAATATAGAACTCCCCTATGACCCAGCAATTCCACTACTTGGCATTTACCCAACCATCCAGAAACTAGGCCATACTAAATCCACTAGCACAACAATGTTCATTGCAGCATTATTCACCATAGCAAAGATATGGAATCAACCTAGATGTCCCTCAGTTGATGAGTGGATCAACAAGTTGTGGTATTTGTACACAATGGAATTCTATGCTGCTGTCAGAAAGAACGACATCGCCCCATTTGTTAGGAAATGGAAAAACTTAGAAAAAATCATATTAAGTGAAGTAAGCCAGACTCAAAGGACCTTAGGCTCAATGGTTTCCCTCATTTGTCATAATCAGTAGAAACCTTGGGCTCTACTAGCAGAGATCTGCAATAGAGCAAAATATTGATACATAAGGCCATATAGTATGAAGCTAATTGAAAGGACCTCCAGGATATTGAAACAAAAGCCATATAATGAATGATTGTTGTCCTTAATGTACTTGTTATATCTCATCTCCTTTGCTTTCCCTTGGGTATCTCATATTGTTACAGTATCTCACTTTGTTATCTGATATATTGAATTTATTTGTATTTGGTTATTTGAAATTTGATAGAGAAGGGGGGAAAACCAAGACGGGTGGTGGGGTGGGGGGGAGGGTAATGGGTACCAAGACATGTGAAAGGGTATCAATGTATGTGAATTAATGTACCTTCTATCTGGCAAATATCATGTAACCCTTTTATTAATTACAATAAAAATATTAAAAAAAAACTCCTTGCCTGGGCTGTGCCTAGACCAGACCTAGTCAATTGCCAGATTCATGGACAAGAGTCATTTGAGATTAGAAAAAAATTTCATTCTGTACTCCACTTTTATAAACCACTGCCTAGCTGATACTAATACATGAGAATAGTGAATGCTGTTATAGATTTTTGAAATGATTCCATAGCATTTTTTCTGGTAAGTGACTAAGTATAATACATGGCATATGACTGAATGTTGATAAATCTCAATTTTCTTATATATGTATGAATGAAATTCAATAGATATTTTTTACAATTTATCTAGAGTACCACACATGCAATGAATAAGAAACATATGGGTGATCGAGTCTTTCTATTGGTTGTCATGGAGGTACATTTTCAATAAGCAGTAAAATAACAAATCTTTCACAAACCTGAGTCTTTTACATGTTGATTGCCATATTCATCCTCTACAAGTGTAACTTCCTCCTACTAAGGCTAATATGATTTATTTGTGTGCATTGAAAGGAAAATATATATTCTATGAATATTAGACTAATGAATTAATTTAAACTCAGTGGAAAATTTTATTAACTTCCCACTTACACCTTATGTATTTTGCATGTTGCAGTGAATGTGAGAGGAAATATTTAAATAATATTTATTTGCTTGTCCAGAGAGATTAGCTCAGGAAGTGAATATGAGTTTTAAAATGCAGTTGGAATATTACATGTATACTGAGAACATATCCTAAAATATGTTGAATACTAATTTTTATCTTGCAGTGATCTAAAAACCTGCCAATTGCAATTTAGTGCCTTTAAAGTTTCCTTTGATTAATGGAAATCAGAAGCATCCATTTATTAGATTATCTTCAATATCCTCATTGATAATGTTAACTTAGTTAACTTATTCTTATAAAAATATATTTATTTCTTTCTGACAGCAGCATAGAATTCCATTGTGTATAAATACCACATCTTGTTGATCCAATCATCAACAGAGGGGCATCTGGGATGGTTCCATATCTTTGCTATGGTAAACAGTGCTGAAATGAATATCCTTGTGCTAGTGGATTTAGTATGTTCTTGTTTCTGGACGATTGGGTAAATGCCAAGAAGTGGAATAGCTAGGTCACAGGGAAGCTATCTCTATTTTTAGTCTTTTGAGGAACTGCCATACTGCTTTCCATAGTAGTAGAATGAGTTTGCACTCACGCCAACAGTGTAGTAGTGATCCTTCCTAGTCACATCCCTGCCAGTATCTGTTTTTATTAGATTTCTTGAAAGGACCTCTAGGATATAGAAACAAAAGCCATATAATGAGTGATTGTTGTCCTTAATGTACTATGTTATCTCTCATCTCTTTTGCTTTCCCTTGGTTATCTCATAATGTTACAATATTTCACCTTGCTATCTGATATATGGTATATATGCATATTTGTTTATTTGAAATAGGATATGGAAGGAGGGAAAACAATATGAGGGTGGGGGAAGGGAAATGGGGACAAGACATGAAAAAGGGTATCAATGTTTGTGAAGTAATGCACCTTCTATCTGGTGAATATAATGTAACCCTTTAATTACAATTAAAATATATGGAAAATATGTATTTATTAGCTGATGATCAATTGTATTAAATGAAATAATTGTGGCTGCATTCTTGAAATTTTTGCATGACTTATAATTGACAATTTGCAACAAGTAAATCTGCAGAACATACATTGATTCAGTAGCAACTTGTTTATATCTAGTTTGTTTATTTCCTAGAGGAGATGGAGGTTGTTAGTATGTGGTATAGCTCAAAGATTATATATATATGTTAGATTGTGAGAGATTGAATGAAAGAAATAATAAAATTCTATTCAATGTACATACAACTTGGTGACTCCTCACCTTAAAATATTTTTCTTTCAATTTTCTCAGTTACAAGTTTACATATATATCAGATCTACTCCTCTTTCCAGCTATAGTAATATTTCATTACCTTATTCCTACTTTTTTTTTTCCAGTTCTGGGGCATGAACTCAGGGCCTGAGCACTGTCCTTGTGCTTTTTTCCTCAAGGCTAGTGCCCTGGTATTTGTGCCACACCACCTCTTCCAGCTTTTTCTATGTATGTGGTACCAAGGAATCGAACACAGGTCTTTGTGCACGATAGGCAAGCACTGTACCACTAGGCCAAACTCCCGGCCCTCTTTATTCCTTCATATACCTGTATTTTTCTTCCTCCTTGGTTATTTCCACTAGGATTAAAAATACAATCATCTATTTCACAATAATTTTTTTTCTAGGGTCGGAGTTTGGCCTAGTGGTATAGTGCTTTCCTAGCATGCACAAAGACCCAGGTTCAATTCCTTGGAACCATATCCATAGAAAAAACTGGAAGTGGTGCCGTGGCTCAAATGGTAGAGCTCTAACCTTGAGAAAGTCTGAGGACAGGGCTCAGGCCTTGAGTCCGCCTGGCAAAAAAAAAAAAAAATCTGAACCTATATCTTCTGTAGTTTCAAGCCATGAGAATTCTCTTCTTATATAAAGCTTAATGAAGAATACCTTGCATGGTTATCTCAATTTCCTCACTTTCAGTTTTCTTCACTTCCATTCCTATAATGTTATGGATATATCTTTGGATTAAATAAATGTTGACCTCTAAATTGGGTGTTCCTAAAAAGCCTCTATTAGCTATGTGAATACCTTCCCTTGGTACGCCTCACCTGAACATTCTTATTCTACTTTGTTAGCTTTTGTCATAATGTTTAAGTGTTGGTGTTTTTTCCAACACTACAATCTTTATGTATTTTTTAATTATACATGTTGTCCTTTCATTTTGGCTATTTCATCTTGGCTTCAACTATGTCCCATCTTCTAACAATGAAACTTTTTTTGCCAGTCCTGGGGCTTGCACTCAGGGCATAGACACTGTCCTTGGGCTTTCTCTAGGCTAGCACTCTACCACTTGAGCCACAATAACACTTCGGGCTTTTTCTGTGTATGTGGTACTGAGGAATCAAATGCAAGGCTTTCTGAATGCTAGGCAAGCACTCTATCACTAGATCATGCTCCTGGTCCAAAAACATGAAAATTTATATGTCTGTTGTCAACTCATTAAAGAAAATTTTACCTTCAGTGTCTAACAAGTATCTCAAAGAAATTCTTTGGTAAGTCATGCACTGGTGGTTCTTGCCTATAATCTTGGCTACTCAGGATGCTGAGACCTGATGATTATGGTTCAAAGCTAGGCCAGGTAGGAAAGTCCATGAGTCTCTTCCAGAAAACAGGAAATGGCACTGTGGCTCAAAGTGGTAGAGCATTAACTGTGAGCTGAAGAGCTCAGGGACAGCACCCAGGCCCAGATTTCAAGCCCCAAATTGCCAAAAAAATTTCTTTGTTAATAAACTTTGTTTTCCTATTTTAAAAATTGTAACATTACACATTTATCCACCCAAGACAGAAATCTGATATATTCTTTCTTAGATTCTTTCTATTTTTCATTCTATATTATAAAAATATCAATTTCTATTGATTCTATTTTTGAGATACATCCTAAAGCATTTTTACATTCTTCATTTTACTTTGTGCTTCTATAATCTGTACATGACATTATTTCAGCAGTCTTCTCTGTTGTTCTAACAATTTTTTTGTTGTTTTTTGCCAGTCCTGGGCTTGAGCTCAGGGCCTGAGCACTGTCCTTGGACTTTCTCAAGGCTAGAGCTCTATCACTTGAGCCTCAGCACCACTTCCGGCTTTTTTCTGTGTATGTGGTACCGAGGAATCGAACCCGGGTCTTCATGCATGATAGGCAAGCACTTTAACCACTAGGCCAAACTCCCGGCCCTGTTCTAACAATTTTATATAGGGAAAGAAGAACTTCAAAACATTATACTTAAGTGAACTTTTCAAAGTTAAGATGCAAAACTTATTAATAGTTCTGAAATCTAATATAATTTTGTAAATAAAATCGATAATGCCAGGGAAAATGGCAAGAAAAAAAATCATCATACACTTTGAAATGAGTCTAATGAGAGATGTGCCAAAGCATTATACCTGAAACGGAAATATGTTTATAGATTGTTTAAAAGCACAATGTTCCAATGTCAACTCTTTCAAATTGATCTACAGAGGAAATAAAATTCCAATAAAATCCCTGCAGAATATGTGTGTATGTGTAAATTGATAAGCTAATTATAAATTTCTTATTGAAATGCAAAAGCATTCTGTAGTCAATCCAATTTTAGAAAATTCTATGACTAACTATAAATCTATAATGATTAGGGCAGTGTGGTATTGAAAGAATTGACAAATATCCAGTGGCACAGAAAAGGGAGTTCACAATCAAGCCACATGAGAAAAGGCATTTGATTTTTACATGGTATTTCAATGTACCGCAATTGAAATGCAATAACAAGAGCAGTTTTTATAAAAAATGTCAGAGTGATTGCATTTTCATGGGGAGGGAATAGACTTTTAGACTTATGTAAACTATACAGAAAAATATAATTGTGATGGGTCGTCGGCCTACGAATGAAAAATAAAACTTTTAAAGTGGAAGTTGACTAGGGCCCATAGCCAAAATTCAGCTCATGTTCTATTTTATCAAATAAAGTTTCAGTGGAAAACCTTCAACCCATTAATTTGTATGTTGTTTTTGACTACTTTCACACTGTACCTTCATAATTTAATTGTTGTGACAGATAAAATATAGATTGTAAAATCACTTGAATTTTCTGTACAACCAAATTTTATTATACAAGTAAGCAGAGAAATACGTCTTTACGACTTGGCACCATCAGGTATTGTTTTAGAAAGGAAAAAAAGGAAATAACAAAATAAAATTATACATGATTAAAGACTTAAGAAATTTGACTCTTTCATATTAAGAATATGAATGTATCAGGATTCATACTCATAATATACTAAAAATTCTAAAAGTTATTGAGCAAAATCTAATTTTAAAATAAGTAAAAGGGTTTAGAATATGTAACCCCAAAGAAGATATATGAGAAATTGCTAATCACTTATACTGATGCTCAACATCATGGGTCATCAAAAAATTGCAAAGTGAAGTCCAATAAATACTCACTTCATTTTGACACTGAGCAACTGGAAAATAAGTATGGTCAAATACCTTGAAAACATTGGAATTTCTCATACATTATTAATGGGAATGGAAATCAAGGCATGTAGTCTCTTGTGAACAATTAAACAGTCTCTTAAAGAGTTAAGCAGATAGTTAACATATGACCCATCAATATACCACTTCTAGAAATATTCGCAACAGAGTGGAGAATATACTCATATGAAAACTCCTGCACAAATGTTCATAACAATAGAATTCATAAAAACAAAAATGTGCAACCAATATAAATTTCCATCAATTGATAGGCAGATAACTAAAGTATTATATAGTTGTATATTTGAATTGCTTTTCAAGATCTATTCAAAAACATGAAAGAAAAATGTATATGACAAAGGAATACTATGCTGTGATTTTTTTTAATTTGTTTATGAGGCAGGGACTAACTGTGGCTCAAGTTGGCTTAAACTTGAGATTCCTTTGCCTCTACCTCAAAAGGGCTTAGATTAAATGTGTGCACCATCACAGTTGTCTGTGCTACATTCTAATATAACTCTATATTGGTTAATACTTATATCTGACTAAATATTTATTTCTCCAAACATTTATTATTCCTTTCGGTTGAAAACTTTCAAAATCTTTTTTTTAAATTATAAAATGGGCTATTATTCCATCTTTTTAAAAAAAGATGTCCTAGTAAGTGCAACCATGTAAATAAAGGTTGGAAGAATTTTGCTAAATTGAAAATGCCAGGATTTGGTGTAGGGAAAAGCAGAAGTGGCTTTAAATGACTAGATTTTCATTTTATGATTTTCATATAGTGTTGATAGTTGTAAAACTTTAGGAATATTGAAAAACCACTGAAGCATATTCTTTAAAATGATGAATAAATATTATAGTATACGAATTATAATGAAATTTAAAAAGTGACGAAAATATGTAATCATGTTCATGTATAAGGCATAGAAATTATATTTGCGCACTGATCTCTCTCACACACACATACACAAATAGTATATAATGGGATTATTAATATTAAAATGGATAAAAATCAAAATACATATTCTCAAGTGATGAACATATAAAATAACTTTACAACTTGGAGTGAGGGGAGTAAGGTGGGGGAAGTGGGAAAAATGAGAGAGGGTGTAAGAGTGTTCAGAAAGAAAACTCATTACCGTACTTAAGTAACTGTAACCCCTCTCTCTATACATCACCTTAACAATAAAGTTTTTTAACTTGAAAAAAGAAAGTAATTGTGGCTTCCTCTAATGGAAGTGTAACTATAATTTTATACAACCACTCTGAATAAATTTAATTGACATTGCTTCTGGTCTTTATTTTTAATTTGTTTAATATATGGAGAGGTTACAGTTTCAATACCCCTTCTCATGTTTTTGTCCCGATTTCTTTCCCCCCCTCCCAATCATTTTGTTTTCCCCCTGTTCCTTTCTTATTTCAAATAATCAAACATACATACAATATACCAGGTAACACAGTCAGATATAGTAACAGTATGAGATGAATCAAAGGGCAACAAAAGAGAAGAGAAATAACATAGTACATTAAGAACAACAGCCATAAAAGATAAAGCTCTTGTTCTCATATCCTAGAGATACTTTCATTTAGTCTCATGCTATATGACCTTATGAATCTTGTAATCCTCTGCTAGGAGAGTCCTAGATGTGTACTAATTGTTACAAATGAGAGAAACCACTGAGCCTATGTTCCTTTGGGTCTGGCATATGTTAAACCTTAAACTGTGACCCACTGAATATGACTTTATGCTAGCCCAGAAATTCTATTTCCACATATGCTACAAGGAGAAATGAATGCCTCTAACCATAAATCATAAAAATAATGAGCATATTAGTTCTATGTATAACTATGTAGAAGTGATCTAAATGACAATTAGGAAATGGATTTGTTTTAAGTTAAGGAAAAAAATCACACCTTGAAATAATGTATAACAATAAAAAAGAGAACCTGATGCAATTTACACATACACAAAATATAGAGAAAACTAATCTCTGGTTCTACAAATCAACTATGGTGGCTAATGGTAAAGGAGTAGAAATTGATTAAAATGGAGTGAAAGGAAACCTGGAATTCAAAAATAGTACATTTTAAATTTATAAATTGTAACTTTTCATGTGGGTGACAGACACATAGGTATACACAAATGTAAAATTTGAACTGTACATTAACACATTTTCATTCTGTATATATCATCTGACAGTACTTCTAAACACCTCAATTGTGAAAGCAAAACCACAATATTTTAAAGATAGGGAAATTAATGAGCCTTGCTGAGTATGAAAAATAAAATAAAATTGTCAAGTAAAGTCAACAAAGAATGCAATCATAGGTAATATATATGTAAATAGGTATATTAACTATTATTTATAGAATAATACTGGAGTAGGAAAGAGTCAAACATGTTGAACATATCCAGCTTCAGAGGAAACTGATTACCTTGACCTTATTTTTGTGCTATTTTATATCATTTCTCAGTATAAGTTAAAAGCTTGTTTTAGATTCATAACAATTGAAGAATAATATCATGATATTGTTTGAAAAATATTTTGCTCTTCAATCTTCCACTTCATTGGTATAAAAAATAATTTTAGTTCCTCAAATTTTCATTTATTGTCCTACTTAAAACCCGTCAATGGCTCAACATTTTGCATGCAATGGTTTTTGTTTTTCACTCTGGCTGCAATTAGAATAACCAGGGAGCTTTAAAAAATTATCTCTATTCATCATATCCCTATAAATCAGAATCTTGAGGAAATGCAATCTGGACCAGGTATTTTTAACAGTGCTCAGTTTATTATGCACTAAAGGCTATCACAGCTAAACTACTCTTGTCTGAATAGGCCATGATCTTCCATGTTGATCCCTCTTGTAATACCTCTTTTGGGAGCACATATCATCTTTCTTATATGACTTAGTTTATGTAATATTTTTGTGAAAATTTCCCCTGATTCTCCTGTTCACAAGTAGATGTAATTTTCTATTGTGGTTCTTTCTACACAGAAGTTTCATTAGGTAGGTCTGACCCCTTATTCATATTAGACACAGATATTATTAAACTGATTTTTAGACGACAAACATCCAATACAACTTGAATGTATTGCTGAATAAATATCTTCTTTATTACTTTGTAGTGGTGAATCCGCATATTTTCCCCAATAAACCTAAAAGAATATCTCAACTTCTCAAAATAAACAAATCATTAATTATAGATAAACACAGGAAAATATAAATGTGGAAGATTAGTCAAAACTTCTAATTAATCAAAGCAAAGTGCACAGGAACATATGGAGAGAAATCTTTTAAATAGTATACATAATTGTATGAAAATGACATGCCCCAGATATGGTATGCTTGGTCCAAAATGGAGAAAGCAGGAATATCTACTTCCTACCCCAAACGTGTTATGTGGACACTTCTTAGACAAAACTGACTCCTGAATGATCAAAACTTGCAGAAAAATAATTCTGACAATCTGATATCACTAGAGCACAAATTCTGAGTATCACTTTTATACCAAATACCGACTGTAAAAATTGAAGGACAAAAAAACTGGCATTATTTTCTTTTCACCACTTTAATATTGTTCCCATTGCAGAATGAATTTCAGCAAAAGGTGACAAGGAAATTGTGCTTCCTCTTCAACATCAAAAACATTGCATGCTTCCTGCTCTGAGCCCAGCATGTCAGGAATCTTTACTGATTGGCAAAATGATTGCAAGCACCAATATCATCAAATGCAACAGAAAGGAACAGATACTCTTAATATTTACCATGTCATTTGACCACTTGGTAGGAAATCAGAGAATTATTTCACCTATTCTAATCTGGGACTGCTATACCAAGGTAAGGAGAGAAGTTAAAAATAATACCTTGCTTTGCACTACATACAGTCATTGAATAAATTGTCACACCCAAAGAAACATTCCAAAAATATAGATTCTTTCTATAAATTATTAATATATACATATATACATACATACCTAGAACTGATACATTTCCTTTCTCAAACTGTGAAAATGCTCTGTGCTTTGTTATCACTAACAGATTTCCAAAAACTTCTGAGAGGATTTAGTATCCTACTTCAAAGCTTTAGCACAAACATGGGGGACTATGGGGATTACTGCTGTTGCTGATGGTAAGACTAGAAATGTAGTGTATTTTTTTCTACATGTCTTCATACTAGGTTTTTTGGTAAAATCTCTGTGGCTTAGTTTTTGATTCTGTAAATTCTCTTTCATTTTTTTTCTCCTCATCGTTCCTAGGTATCAGCTCTTCCTAGTCTCCCTAAAACTTACCATACTTTACTCTGAGAAATACAAGGGACAATGTGAGTTGCTTATTAAGGTGTGATGCTATCACAGTGAAAACTAGATTTTCATTTGTCTTTGGCCATAAAGCCACTGTGCCATTTTGATAGGAGACATATTGAATGTGCTCACTCAACCCAGAGTATTAATGCCACAGATATTTGATAGGAATTCATGTTGCATAAATCTCTCTCCATCATTTTCAAAGTGACTTTGGTCATTTGAGGGGAGAACTGCAAGATTAGGCTGATTTTTATTTTCTAGGAACAAAACCTTATACTTTTCAGTGCATGGCCTTTGGAGGAAACAACACAGATCTGTACCTTGACACTACCCAATTCTTCCTCAGTCTTTACTTTTAATTCTCCAGTGCCACTTCTGAATCATACTTTGTTGTTCATTTAGTTTTCCAATTGTTTTTAATTTAGTTATCAAAAAGGTCATGTTTATGCATATAGCTGTATATTGCAAACTTCATTTCTACTTCAAAATTTATTTTTTTCTTATGAGTTTAAAACACAGAATTATGTGGCACTCAGATCTGTGTTATCAAGTGATTAATTCATTCCCTTAACTTGGTATTTTAAGATAATTCTCTCTGTGACAAATTATGTCTTTAAGTCAAAACATCATTTTCATTGCTGAATTTTCATAGCTTAATTGTTGGGAGCTATTCCCTGGGTTTTAGGAAGTGCTGAGTACAAGGCTATTAAGGTGCACAATATGAAAAATAAGGGTATGTGTTACTTTTCTACAGTTTGCAGACTATTGTCTACTAATTGTATTTTTGCCTATAAATGGGTTATATATTTTTATTTTATCAGTATTGTAGTTTTTATGTCTTGCCATCATAGAAAGTAGAATTCCATAGTAATATTTATCCCAGAAGGAAAAATGATCCCAATAAAGATTCCTTCAAATTTTGCTGACAGTTTTTTTTAACTTTTCCTTGGTTTTAGATGCCAAAATATCCCCAATACAGCTTCAGGAAGAATAGTACTTTTTAAAATGAGGTCAAGATATAAGCAAGTATTCTCTAGAATTTCAGATTGCAAATATGTGGAGATTTGAAAGAAATTACATGTCACTCTGCAGCATTTTAATATTAGCATACAAAAATGATATATGATAAAATTGTTTAAGTAAAATATCTGTTCAACATTTAAACTATTCTGAGGAATTGGAAACATAAAATCTAGCTTGAATTAGTAAGATTTTGGCCTATTTCATCAATATAACCTACAAAAAGAATGAGTAATAACACTAAATCAACTGAAAGTTTACATCAAACCAAATATCACTGTGGGAGTAGGCCCTAGTACTTGCAATAAAATAGGTAAAGGATTAAAAATTTCATGTCAAGATGAAAAGCCATGTGGTTATGTGTATTTAGTCCTGGTAAGTGTAAATGACAAGGTCCAGACTTTTATTTTGCATTTATAAAATGAAACTGATGACCTTTGAAGGACTTTTCGAGAATTTAACTTGTGAATGACCTTATCAAATAGTTTTCTTAATTATAAAGTATAGCTGTGTGGTGAAATAGCTTTTGATGGACATTACTTAAAACCAAGGGGAGCTCATCTTTTTCTGATTTTCAGAAAATGCAATGTCTTATTGCCTTGATATATTGCATCTAGTGTAAGATACACTAAAACACTGTGGACCAAGCCCATATTTTCTTGTAGGAAGTTACCTTTCAAATAGTATTAGATATAGTAGTGTTATATGTTTTATTTTATTCATTTATTTATTTTGCCAGTCCTGGAGCTTGAGCTCAGGGCATGGGCTCTGTCCTTGAGTCTCTTTGTGGCCATGACTAGCAGTCTACTGTGTAAGCCAAAGGATTACCTTCAGCTTTTTATGAATTTCTTACCTGGGTTGGCTTCGAATCATCACCCTCAGTCATATCTCAGCCTCCTGAAGATCTAGGATTGCAGGCCTGAGCCACCAGTGTCTGGCTGCATTATATATTCTAAACTATCTTTTATAACCTTGAAATGAAACAAGACATATCTTTAAATAAAAGGAAACTAGATTTAGTCAAATAAAATTCAGGTGGCCTATTGCATAGCTGTATATTCTAGCATAGCTTAGTACTCATTTCAGGTCTAATCTTTACCTACAGCACTTTTATTTAAAATATTTCAAAACAGACATGCAGAAAATTTCTTGTGAAATATGAAGCTAGCAAACTAAGTTCCATGAGTTCTCACTTTGTAGCAGAGGTTAATTGAAAGTGAAAAGTCAAAACAGGGGCCGGGAGTTCGGCCTAGTGGTAGAGTGCTTGCCTAGCATGCACGAAGACCCAGGTTTGATTCCTTAGTATCCCACATACATAGCAAAAAGCTGGAAGTGGTGCTGAGGCTCAAGTGGTAGTGTGCTAGCCTTGATAAAGTCCAAGGACAGTGCTCAAGCTCCTGAGCCCAAGCCCAGGACTGGCAAAAAAAAAAGTCAAAACAATGCAGTTCAATTAAACTCTTGAGGAAAACATGGAGATCACAAATCACATAAGACCTGTAGAAAATAAACTGGAGCAATTTATACTGCGTCTTCTTCTTTCCTTCTTTTCCAATTTTTTGAAGCAGATTCTAGAAACAGTATTTATTAAGGCACTTAATCCTTTTGAAATGCTTGGATGAAAATTCTATATTTTGGGGAGGGGTTGGGGGAAGGAAACGAGGACAAAATCATGAGAGGGATACCAATGTGTGAGAAGAAATGTACTTACTACCTGATGAATGTAACTGTAACCCCTCTATATATTATCCCGACAATAAAAGAAAAAAAGAGAAAGTTCTATATTTTAAACTAAAAATCATAAAGCGTCAATTATATTTGTAGATACTGGCAGCTGTTCTAGATTCTAAAACTGCAGTGTAATATATGTGTGCTTCCAAGAAGAATGACCTGACTAATCCATTAGAATTAGAAGTAGTTTATCTTGCAGACATTTGGTGTAATCACCAGGATAAAATTGATGCACAATACTTGGATAGTTCAAAATGTATTGCTATTTGCAACATATTCTTAGAATCATTTTGTGAGTTCTTGATCAGATGATAAATTTTAGGAGAAAGCATGTGGATTTGACTACTATCCATTTAATTTGGTTAGTTGAAAATATAATTTCTATCTCCAAATATTTTCTTTTTACTTTTTCTATAAGGCTCTCATTACATTGTGAAAGACACAGTTCTCAAATACACTTATTAATGTCAACAAATAATTTCTATAACCCACATATATGATCCACCAAGTTGTAGTGGACTCAGTAAAACTGTATTGGAGTAGAATTTATGTTTAAGTTCAATGAAACTTCTATACTTTTCATAGTAATTTAACATTGAATGTATCCACACACAGTATCTGAGAGTTCCAATTGTTCTCATGCATGTTCTTCACTTGATACTGGCAGTCTTAAATATTATCAGTTTTGGTGAGTGTGCCATGGTATTCTGTCATGGCTTTATTCTTATTGACTGCTAAGGATGTTGAACAATTTTTCATATGCTTATTGGTCGATTTGATATCTTGTTTTATTATTCATGAATTTTACTCACTTACCTCGATTAGTGTTTTATCTTTGAAATGTTACCGAAATTTCTTATGTATATTATTTTTGAGCCCTTTAGTAGAGTTGTGTGTCACAATAGTCACTCAGTTTGTGCTTTATTATTTTTTTTCTTTGATCAGTCTTAAGGCTTGAAGTCTGGGCCTAAACACTGTCTCTAAGCTCCTCTGCCCAAGGCTAGCACTCTACCCCTTCAGCCACAGAGCCACTTCCGGTTTTCTGGTGGTTAATTGGAGATAAAAGTCTAATGGACTTTCCTTCCCTGACTGGCTTTGAATCGCTGTTCAAAGATCTCAACCTCCTGAGTAGCGAGGATTACAGGTGTGAGCCACCTGTGTCCGGCTCTATTCATTTTTGTGTGTGTGTGTGTGCCAGTCACGGGAACTGAACTCAAGGATTGGGCACTGTTCTTGGACACATTTTGGGTATGTGGAACTAAGGAATCGAATCCAGGGCTTCCTGCATACTAGATGAGCCCTCTACTACTAGGCCAAACTCCTGACCCGCTTTTCATTTATTATTAGTGCCTTCTGATGGAATGAAAGCTATTTTTCTTTTAAGTCCAATTTATCATTTTGACATTTTGTCAAATCTTAACCACTCCATTGTGAAGAGAACCCCCCCACCCTGCATTAAAACTAGATGATTTGGAGCTAAATTTGAAGGTATATAATCATGATTCACCTAGAATTAATATTAGTACATATTGAGAAATATATAGGCAAACAACATACACATACATATGTTCTGTCTGTGTTTAACCTACTGCTACACTGTCATGATAGTTGTAGGTTTATAGTACACCTTTATATCAGAGAGTATAAGTCCTCCAACCTAGCCCGATGGCTCACGCCTGTAATCCTATCTACTCAGGAGGCTGAGATCTGAGGATCAAGGTTGAAAACCAGCCTCGGCACCAAAGTCCATGAGACTCTTATCTCCAATTAACCTCTAGAAAACGGGAAGTGGGGCTTGGCTCATGGGTAGGGAGATAGCCTTGATCTGAAGAGTTCACTGACAATGCCTAGGAGTACTGTTAGGGCAATAGCCTTGAGCTGAAGAACTCAGGGATACTGCTCAGGCCCAGAGTTCAAGCCCCATGACACCCCCCCCCAAAAAAAAGGAACCTGTGATTTTTAACTTTGTATTCTGTGAGAGTGTTTCAAAGCATTTACTTTTTTCACTTTAGATAACCTTAAAGAGGCTGGGGATAGCATACATGAAGCCCTGGGTCCGAATCTTCCTGAGAACAACATATACAGAAAAAGACAGAAGTTGTGCTGGGACTCAAGTGGTAGAGCACTAGCCTTGAGAAAGCTCAAGGACAGTGCCCAGGCCCTTAGTTTAAGCCCCAGGACAAGCAAAAAAAAAGGATTAGAGACTCTTGAATTACTTCAGTAGCCTACATGTTCAAATTGTTTTATCCTTTTAATATAATGTCCTATTATTTTCAAGTTAAAGACATGTTATAGATTTATGGTCATAAGAAAAGTTAGTTTGTAGTTTTCTTTTAATACTATTATTTGGTTGATAGCAGGATAAATGTTAGACTCATTAAATCAGTTGAAAATAATACTGCATTTTCTGACAGAATGTGTGGTTTCTTGTTTCACTTGTTAATAAAGCCACATTAGAATATTTCAAAATACCGTTTAAACTTATTTGTTAACAGGTCACTTTGAAATATCTAGGGCTAACTTTGGTAATTTGTATAATCAATTAATTTTCCTATTGCATCAAATTGTTTCATTTATTGCCATAAAGTTTTCCACAATTGCCTATCATAACTTCATAATACCCACAGGATTCATTTTTGAAAAACTTTTTGTTCCCTGATCATTATTGATAATTTGTTTTATTCCTCTCTTTTCACCTTACAACCAAGAGTTTATCAGTTTTTTTGAACAGTTATAAAAAACAACTTTTAACTTTAATGTACTTTTGCTATCTCTTTTCTATTTTATTCTTTTCAACTCTAAACATATAAACATATAATATGTATTTTTCTATATGCATGATTTTAAATGATTTTGTTATAATGCCTCTAAGTGTGATTTCCCTTGTATTTATTCAACTTGATGTTTATTTGGGGTTTTTTAGGCTTATGGATACTTATGCTTCATAAAATTTGCATAAATTTTTATCACCCTTTTTTTCAAACATTTCATGTTAACTGTTATCCTTTTTTTTCTTGGAAAGTAATCATGTTTATTTGATTCCTTGATATTGCTACTCAGTTTAGTAAACATTTTATTTCAGTCTTAATTTACTTTATTCTTTATTTTGTACTTTTCTTACCTTGTCTTCAACTTTACTGACATTTGTTAGTTTTGAATATGTTTATTATCTGTGTTGATTTCTTATTTCAGTTTTATACATTTTATTTCCCAAATTTCCATTTGAATCTCCATGTTAGTTTTCTTTTTCTGTTGAGATTTCTCCATATTTTCACTACTAAGGTCCACGTTTATCCTGAAATTCTTGAATTCATTTATACATCATAAACACTATACTCTTGACTTTTAAAAGTTTTTATATTCTTGGGCTGGGAGTTTGGCCTAGTGGTAGAGTTCTTGCCTAGCATGTATGAAGATCTGGGTTCAATTCCTCAGTACCACATACATAGAAAAAAGCCAGAAGTGGTGCTGTGGCTCAAGTGGTAGAGTTCTAGCCTTGAGAAAGCCCAAGAACAGTGCTCAGGCCCTGAGCCCAAGCACAGGACTGGCAAAAAAAATGCTTTTTATAATCTTTGAAAGCATACTGAATTTTCTTCTATCGAATACACAGTTTGTTACATATAACCTTGATTGTAGGGGGATGTTTGTTAATCTTCAGTATGGCAGTTAAATACTTGTTCCAAAGTTGAAATAGCCATGAAACTTAGATGCGGTATTTGTCAAGTTTCACCTGATGTCAACAGTTTATCATAGTTGAAAGTGAATTACTGGCCTCTCCTAAAGGTTCTTTTAAATCCTACAGAAAGCTAGAAAGAGAAGCATTCTAATTATCATCTTTCCAAAATTGCTTTCTTCCTTATCTATAGAACATTATCCATTATTTTGTTAGACAATCTTAAATAAATGTGAATGAGTATCAACTTTCTTTTCTGAATATTTAATCTGTACATGCAATCAACAAGAAAATTATCATAAATAATCACAAGATATTAAATATGATAAAATTTAGACTTTTCAATTGTTCTCTCCAAGTCTTTAAGGGATTTATTTTAAAACCATGAGTCATTCAAAACTCCTTTATTGTGTTTGCTAGTTTAAACTGTTTGATTTTAATTGATTGAAAAAGAATACAACTTGCATTTTTGTTTATAAATTTGATATTTTTTATGATTCAAGGCTATATATGTTACATTATATCTTCATCAATAGGATAAACATTTAATTCACAGATGTTTTGTATTTTCTAATTAGATCATATGAAGAATGCATTTTCAGTTCTTTTTTTTGTACGTGATGCTAACCTTTGTCACATGTTTAATGTTTTAGACTATATTTTCCCCATGTTTTCCATATAATCAATATGGAATCTATGGAAGATAATTAGAAAACAAATGCTTATCTTATTTTGCATTAACTTTTTTTCTACTAGCTGTAACCACCCTGGATAATTATGACCTGAAATCGACAGTTACATTACAAAGTGATGGTTTTTCTATGATTTTCCCATATTATTTCAAAATGTTTTGCAATGAAAAGATTTCACATTAATCTTATTTCAGAAAAATTTTGAAAAAAAAACAACTAAATGATAAGCCAAAATAATCAATGGAACTGAGTCTACAGGTATGTTTTATGTACAGGCATATAGATATAAGGATATTTTGACAGAACTGAGGTTTGAACTTGGAGCATTTCATTTACTAGGCAAGTACCTTACCACTTCTGTTATATTTTCATCCCATTCTGGTTTTAACTAGTATTTCAGAATAAAGTCTCACTTTTCTTTAATATTGGTACTAGGAATTGAACTCAGTGCCGTTTGCTTTTCCTCATTTGTTTTGTTTTTACTCTAATGGGTTATAGTCTACAATTTGAGCCCTACCTCCACTTACTGTTTTTATTTCTGTTTACCTGGAAATGAGAGTATCAAGAATTTATTTGCCTGAGTTATCTTGAAACTGAGATCATTGTGTCTCAGGTTTCTGTGAATCTAAGATTACTGGTGTTAATCACTCATACCTGGGAAGGTCTCAGTATTTATCTGAGAGTGCTGGGGATAATTATCTTCCCATCTATATCTCTTTCATAACTGAGATCACATTTACTAAAAAATACACTTGAAGTTTTATCCATAATTTTGACATTTATCAATAATGAAATATCTCATTATAAATAGTATTTGTCTGTATATGTGCATCACAGTCATTACTTTTATAATTTCTAGTTCTCCACAGAGTTTTACTATTTTAAATAAAGCTTCAGTAAATATTTGGGTCAGTAAAGTATAGGGAAATTTTGCCTGTGGCCTCCATCCCTTGCTGTACATTGGGGTTTCTGCTTCCATTTCTTGTGTGTAGAGAGCATCTGATACATGGTTCTAACCAATAAGACCAAAAAGTATTTGTATGCCACTCCATTATTTCTTTAGGACTGGAGTTATGACTCAAGGGATAGTTTGCTTGTACAGCATGTGGGAAACAAAGAGGAAAGAAAGATGAAAAGGAAAGAAATGACAGAAAAAAAGAAAAGAAAAAAGAAAATGAGACCTGGTCTTATAACCATAAAGAAATTGGTGCTTCCAGCAACTTCAGTAAGATTTGAAATAGATTATTTCCTAATTGAGCTTCAAAGTGATAACAACATGTCCCAGATGACAACGTGATTTCAAAACTGTAGGCAGAGAAGCCACTAATGTATGTTTAGGTACCTGATTCACCAAATCTGTCAATAATATATATGTTTTAGGACAATAGATTTGTGACTGTTATTCAGCAATATATACCTAATATATTTTTATGTTTTAGATATAATACCATTTCATACTAGCCAATTTGTGAACATAGGTTTGCATTTCTCTTGGGGATGTCTAGTTGTGAAAGATTTATGCTTAGCTTTATAAGAAATTTCCATTTATTAAATGTACTAATTAGGATTTTCTGGAGAGAAAGAACTCATGTACTCTGCATATCGACATACTAAAGGGGATTTATTACAGAATTGGTTCATGCAATTATGGTAGCTGGAAAGACCATCTAAAAGTCGACTTCAACTTAGAAACTCTCTGGGGAAGAGGGATGTTAAAGGATGTTCTCAAGCTGAAAGCCTCAGAACACAGGGAGGCGATTGTTAGTGTGCCTCAAATATGAAATCTAGAGAGGCTGATTGAATTTTATTGTCAGGGTAGCATATAGAGTGATTATGGTTATATTTGTCAGGTAGTGGATACATGACTTCTTGAACATTGATACACCTTCTCATGTTTTTCTTCCGCTTTCTCCCCCCATCCCTTTCAATCATCTTGTTTTTCCCCTTCCCTTCCCTATTTCAAATAAACAAATAAACGTACATACAATATAGCAGGCAACAAAGTCAGATACAGTAAAAACGTGAGATAAAACATAAGGGAAAAAAGAGAAAATAACAACATAGTATATTAATAGCAATAATTACAAAGATAAATCTATATCATCTTGAAGGGCCTGGTTTCCCTCGCTGGTTGCAACCGGAATGTGCCTATAAATCTACAAGTAAACACATAGCATGGTAGAGGAAAAAAAACATATACTTGGCATGAGGGCATATACAGGACTCTAGATATTCACACAGTAAGACCAAAGGAGGATATTCTCAGAATATCACAAAATTTTAATTGTCTATGTGCACAGTGTCATATAAATGATGTTTATTGAAATGGAAATAAGAGGGGTTTTGTTTTTCTCCTTTGTTACTGTTTTTGCTTTCTATATCATTTTTCTTACTTGCAAGTTTATCTGTTTTGGAGAGGGTAAGGGGGTGCACAGAAATGGTGAGACAATGGGTAAACAAATAATGGAGAGGCTGAATTTTTGATGTCCAACAGAAAGGAAGAATTCATCTCAGGTCTTGCTGATAAGTGTGACATGAGAAGCACATTAGTATTTGTATTTGTTCTTTCAGGGCCTGGCATCAATTTGATACTACCAGATTTGTTGAAGGTAAAAATTATGTATGTGGTTTGCTTAGTTTCATCAGTAGGGAACAGGATTATTGCATATTACAACTTGATTTACAACTGTCAGAAGTAGAAAGAATTAATTTCAATGGCATGTAAACCTTTTTATTTTTTATATCACAGCAAACTTTTTGCTTAGAAATATACAGAGTCTCAATATTTACAAACTTAAAGAAAAACAGAGTTCATCTGATTTAAGTAGATGTAAAGTTGTAAATTACACATGGTCATATAGGACGTTTTTTGTTGTGCTAAAGCTCTGAGGAAATATTGGGAAAATTGGATCTGCTGTAATTATCCTGTGTTAATGAAGTAATGGCAACTATCTGGGTTTAAAGGTTTCCTGGAATACTTATCAAAATTTTCCTGTCTAAGCAAGTTATTTTCCCTTGGTGTAAATTTCTTATTTGTTGAATTGAGGAACATAAAATGTATTGTACATAGTACCAAATTGTTACAAGGATATGATAAAATTGTATACAATTGAAAAGATTTAGAATTTAAAATAAAATTCCTCAATACAAAATTATGTTATCATTACTTAAGCAGGTAATTCTCTGAAACAGGAACATGTTAGTGTTCAGATATTATTTATGAAGTAGAATAGACTGAGTGGATCTTGAAGAAAGAAATATATTGTCAGTAGTCTTACTCTTGAGATTTTTTCCTGTGGAAAGTAAAAGATGTTTTTATAGTAATCTGATACAGGCTAGTCACAAGCAAGAGGATCAGAAGAATTGTTGCAAGTGTATAGTACACTGAGTCTCTGAAGTGTAGGGCATGGCAATTACACTGAACAGTATGAGACAGGGTGGATTATTTTGAAGCACAGTTAAATGGTTATAACTGATTTTTCCAAAAGCCAATTACTATCAAACATGCCTTCTAAGGGAAGGTGGTCTTCTCTTAGTCATTCCAAAGAAGCTGCCAATGTATTTCTCTTTATGAGGCATGAATTCTCAATAATGTATCATTTGGTATGGATGAAAACGATGTCAGAATTATAAACTAACCACTAGTAATTGTGTTGAAATGTATCAAATTAAAGAATCATGGATCGGTCAGATGACTTCCTAGTAAAAGAGCTGAACAGATGTCATCATATGACTTCGAAGTAGTTTTTTAAATTCTATCTGTCGGAAGCTTAAGAGTGTTTTGCAATCAATAGAAGATTGAAAGAGTTTCTTAAAATGATTAATTGATATTAATAAACAAACAAAATCACATACTTAATTCTAACAGTTTTTGCTTCTAGTTCAAGGAAAAATGTCAGGAGTAATGGGACTAAAACATGTTAGTTCCCTTTGGGATAAATCAATTATTTCATCCAAATTTATATTCAGAACACATATTATTCCAATCCCCATAATAAGTATTACAGAAGAAATGCTCATAGGTTCCCAGAACCTCTTTGGACACTAAATCATTCTAAGACATGTATCACCTTCACCTAAGAGATAGCTATTTGAACACATTTACAGTAGTGCTTCTTATTGAAGAAAAAAATTTTCCTATGTCAGCTCCTTGTTGGCTCACTTATAAAGTTATGAAACAAAACTTTTAGAAGAAATATATCATAAACTCTGTTTAGAGACTTTATTTATTTATTTATTTATTTATTTATTTATTTTACCAGTCCTAGGGCTTCTATTTAGGGCCTGAACACTGTCCTTGGGCTTTATCAAGGATAGAGCTCTACCACTTGATCCACAGCATCACTTCTGGCTTTTTTCTATGTATGTGGCACCAAGGAATTGAACCCGGGATTTTGTGCATGCTAAATAAGTACTCTACTACTCAGCTAAACTCCCGGTCAGTATTTTCTGTTTCTTTAAACGAAGTCTCTAGGCCAGGAGTTCAGCCTAGTGGTAGAGTGCTTGCCTAGCATGCACAAACACCCGGGTTTGATTCCTCGGTACCACATATGTAGTAAAACGCTGGAAGTGGTGCTGAGGCTCAAGTGGTAGAGCTCTGGCCTTGAGAAAATCCAAGGACAGTGCTCAGGCCCTGAGCTCAAGCCCAGGATTGGCAAAAAAAGAAACAAAATACTAATCACAAAATAAGTTATGTTAAGCCATATGTATATAAGTTTACTTGAAATAGGAAAGAGAAGGGGCAAACAATAAAAATGATAGCAGAAGTGATCATAGTAAATGTACACAGTATGATATTTGCTTTTAGAAATAGCAGGCTGAACTATATAGGTATGTTTTTAAATTTATTTTTTATTGTAATTAATAGAATGGTTACATTATATTTTCCAAACATAATGTGCATTACTTCACAAACATTGATAACCTTTCTCCTGTTTTGGCCCCTATTTCCTTCCCCCCACCTCCACCTCTCATCTTGTTTCCCCCCCTTCCCTTTAATATTTCAAATAAACAAATAAACATATATAAAATATATCAGATAACAAGGTAAGATACTGTAACAATATGAGATAACCAAGCGACAGCAATAGATGAGAAATAACATAGTACATTAAGGAGAACAATTACTTATTATATGGATTTTGTTCTATATCCTGGAGGTCCTTTCACTTAGACTCACCCTATATGCCCTTATGGCTTTGCACTATTGTGAACCTCTGCTAGAAGAGCCCAAGGTTTCTACTGATTATGACAAATGAGGGAAACCATTGAGCCTATGTTCCTTTGAGTCTGCCTTACTTCACTTAATACGAGTTTTTCTAAGTCTTTCCATTTCATTACAAATGGGGTGATGTCCTTCTTCTGATGGCAACATAGAATTCCATTGGGTATTAAATACCCAATTGCTGGGTCATAGGGGAGCTCTATATTTATTCTTTTGAAGAACCACCATACTGCTTTCCATAGTGGTTGAGCGAGTTTGCACTCCAACCAACAGTGTAGTAGCGATCCCTCTTGGCCACATCCCGTCCAGCATCTGTTGTTATTAGATTTCTTGATCATGGCCATTCTAACTGGGGTGAGGTGGAATCTTAGAGTTGTTTTGATTTACATTTATTTTATGTAAAAAAGCATTTCTTCATGTGTCTATAAGACATTCTTATTTCTTCTTCAAAGAAGACTCTCTTTAAGTCTTTGTCCCATCTTTTAATGGGCTGGTTGTTTTTCTGGAGATTAGTTTTGGAGTGATTCAATTTTTTGAGCTGTTGATATATTTTAGAAATGAGGCCTTTGTTTTGTATATTGGTATGCTTTTGAGTGCTAAAATTTCATGTGTCCTAAAACTGAGTTCCTCTTCGAAAGTGAAATAGGTATCATTCCATCAAAAATAATAAAAGCTTTGATGTTTAATGAAAGATTAAGCATCATGAAGATAAAATGAGAAAAATAAGAGGAAATAATAAATACTAAGGAGGCATGACAGAATGCTCTTCTTTAAAGATTTACTTTCCTATTATTGATATTCACCAAATTCTGGTACATTTATGTTTCCTTAGTCTCTTCGAAATTTTAATATATTAAATTGAATAAAAAAAACACTAAACTTAATGAAGCTGTGATGCTTATTTAGACATAAAGCCATGAAGGTTATCTGCTACAATAACATGTGGACTATGGTAATGGAGAAAAAGATGGAAATAAATGAAGCAATCTATGACATATTTAAAACTCAGCCAACAGGACATTCAATCTGAGAGCTAAAGGTTTCATTATAAGCTCACAGGTATGCAACTACATTAACATGAAAAACTATGATAAGGATTTAATACAATACAAAAGAGATTAGTTTTTCAAGGTAATTTAAAGGAGCATAAATAAAAAATTCAGCGTTTTTTCAAGAACAGTGATGAAGATTATCAACACCATAATCTCATATATTATTTAGAATAATATCAAATACAGGTAGAAATATTTAGGTTCCACATCAAATGAAGAAAAAGGATCCAATAAACCTGAAAAGTCCATAATTTCATTGTATTTGTTAATAACTAGAAATTAGTATCTATTTAAGACTTTTAAACTACAAAATCTTAAATCTAATGAGAATTATGTTTCTTTACCTTCAAACAAGGAAAGAATAGAACTTTTAAATACCTACAGGTAACAAATGATTAGATTATGACTAAAAATGGAATTAGTAATATTTATAATTATAAGATCAAACAATGACTTTTAAATGATTGCCATCCACAGGAAATTGTTTTCTCACTATCATGATATAAAATTTTGAAGTAGTAATAAACTATATTTTTAGTTATACAGTTGTTGCTTTTCAATGTTTCTTGTCTCATTTATAATCCCTAATTCTGGGAAGTAATTGAGATTTTCTCACTAGTATTACTAACATTAAGTCTTTTTTGATACAGAAAGAGAATGACATGAGGTAGCATTTGCTACAGATAACTAGAAATAATTTGCCTACCCATGAAAAGGGCGGAATAGCACCACAGAAGTACCAGATATCAAGGGACGTGAATTCTCTAGTAAGCTTCAATCTTTTTATATGTCAATAGGGAAAACATAAAAATTTTGGTACAAACTAGAATTTTCTATTGTATAGTTTGGATGAAATAAGATATGAAGAAGCAAATGGCATTATTATTTAATATAATAATGAAATGCAGTTGGAATTTTTTCCTTTTAATATAATATCTGTCTCTAATTAGAGACATCCTTATTTTTAAATTATAGTAGAATTATCATCTATGCATTGTTGGTCCTAAAAATAAAAAAGAAATCTTCAAAGTATGTTATTTAAAATTAAAATTCAATAGCTTTGAATTGTATACCATGATTCTGACTAAAAATAGAAACAAAAAATGAAATCACGGGTTTTGAGAACAGTTTCATCCCTGAGTTTCTTTCTTCTTTTTTTGCCAGTTGGGGCTTGGACTGAGGGCCTGAGCACTGTCCTTGGGTTTTCTCAAGGCTAGAGCTCTACCACTTGAGCCTCAGCACCACTTCTGGCTTTTTTTCTTTGTATGTGATATCGAGGAATTGAACCTGGGGCTTCGTGCATGCTAGGCAAGCACTCTACCACTAGGCCAAACTCCTGGCCCTCTTTCTACTTTTTATTGTGAGGATAAACACTCAAATTCTGAAACCTGACCATACAAATGATACATTTACAACTATGAGAACCATCTCATATCCTTATCCATCTATTTCAAAAGCTTGAAAGTTTAGAAACAGAGAAAACCAGGCTTTAGTGTTTTATACTGTCTATGTCAAAACAACTGATTCATTCTCCCATAATGTGAGTTGGGAAAACTGATAAACAACATTATCGATTCGCAGGGCAAGACATGGCCCAACTTAAAAATAACTCTAAATTATTAAGAAGCACTTCAATGTCATATGTCATTGTTTAAACCATGCACTGAATTACTACAAACAGAATTTTTGGGGAGAGGGGTCACGGGGCTTGAACTCTGGCCCAAGTGCTGTCCCTGAGCTCTCCAGCTCAAGGCTACACACAGACCCACTTCCCATTTTTCTAGTGATTAATTGGAGATAAGAGTCTCGGCTTTGTATTTCCTGTGCTGGCTTTGAACCTTGATTCTCAGATCTCAGCCTCTTGAGTAGCTAGGATTACAGACATGAGCCACCGTACGCAGCTACCAACATATTTTTAAGTGTTTTTATTTTAACCGAGAAATCAGTGAGCATGTAATATAAATTCCTTAGTTGAGGTGCTTATGCATTTTTTGTGATGCATTGTATTTATTTCATATGGGCTGTAATCACTGAATGTAGTTAGCATACCAATTATGAGTTTTACTCAAGCTGAAGGAAACATTAATTACTGAGCAGTTTGACATCTGCATTGGATGTTTCTTTATGCATAAAATATAATTATCCTTTAAAGTTGAGCAATATTTTCTTATTAATGAAAGCTAATGTATACACTTCTTTTTTTTAGATGTGTTCAGATATCAATGTATTTTAGTACTTGTCCAAGTAAATATATTCACAATGTCTCATGGGCAAGATAAAGCACTAAACATTCACTTTCCTGCAGAAATGATATCAGATGCCACCTGAAACAAATTCTGCTTGGGTTTTTATTCGCAGAATCTCAATTCCTTCTTCTGTTTACCAATTCCAATGCTTTTTAGGGCTCTCCTTCCCAAGGTATAGACCTTTGACCAGAAACCCCATCCCACAATGGCTGCACAAGACAATCTGGGTGTGCTTCCCTTCTCACTCACTGATGGGATTAACTCAGTCCCTAATGGTTTTGAATTGGAATGCAAATTTTCAGCATGGGTATTTTTTTAAGGCTATCATCAATGTCACAATTGGTCCCTTTAATTAACAATCTCAAGGTAGGAGTCCCTCAAACAGCATGAATCATACACTCACACATCTTAACAGAATACAGTTTCCATTTATCTCCAGGTCTGAGATTAAAAAACTGTTAGCTGGTTTCCAACTGGTTTCAATACAGGTTTGAAGTGTGAAGAATTTTACTGCGTAGACATTAAATATGTTGTTTAAATATTAAACATTAAATCTTTTCCTGACTATCCAGACAGAAACAGAGAGCAGGGCTTGCTTCTTGCCTTATTGCACTGGCTAGGAATTCTAGTAATGTGTTAAAGAGGAATGGAGAGAGTGGGCATCCTTGTCTCGTTCCTGATTTTAGAGGGAATGGCTCTAGCTTTTCTTTTTATAGTGAAGGGAAACACATCCATGCGCAGCACTCCTGCCTGGATTGCAGGAGAGGGGGGGCGGGGGGGAGGGTCCAAGCCAGGGGGTCCTGGGGGCGTCGGCTCCTGGTGGGAAGGCCCGGCCCTGGAAGGCCAGGGTCGACTGCAGGAACTCGGAGCTGCAGCTCAGGGTAAGCCTGCAGAAGGGCTGGCCCAGCTCGGCTATAGCTGGCAAGACAAGGGAGCTGTGACCACGACCCCGACCGCCTCAGTATACAGGCCCCACAGTAGCAGCCACAGCCACTGCCGATAAGCGCCTGGCTCCAAGCCCCAAACCATGCTTCTTTTATGCAACAGGATGTCAACATATTTCCTAGGTCAAATAATTAAGGAAAGTTGAAATAGGCACAAACACAAACAACAAATATCCCAGCAAAACTGTACAGTATGTATTAGTCAAATTTTAGACAAACAGATGTACATTGTCCACTCTTTTTTTTTTTTTTTTTGCCTGTCCTGGGCTTGAGCTCAGGGCCTGAGCACTGTCCTTGGACTTTCGCAAGGCTAGAGCTCCACCACTTGAGCCTCAGCACCACTTCCAGCTTTTTTCTATTTATGTGGTGCCGAGGAATCGAACCCGGGTCTTCGTGCATGCTAGGCAAGCACTCTACCACTAGGTCAAACTCCCGGTCCCATTGTCTACTTTTTTGATGAGGATAAACCTTTATGATCTCTCTGGAAAATTCATCTGAATTGCTATTCCTTCCCTGTTGACAAAAGTCTGGATGGGTTTTTTTTTTGATCCATAAGAGGTTTTGCACTTTAGACTCAGTAATTTAATTTCTGCAAAATTACCCCTTTACCAGCATCCTTCTCAACAATTTAGAGAGAAATTTTAATTTGTCAATTAGATTCCCTCTCACTTTATAGTTCACCCTATTATTTTCCCTTCTTCTTGATTTTGTTCCTTAAGAATGACATCACCTCATTTGTTAGGAAATGGAAAGACTTAGAAAAAATCATGTTAAGTGAAGTAAGCCAGACTCAAAGGATCTTAGGCTCAATGGTTTCCCTCATTCGTCATAATCAGTAGAAACCTTGGGCTCTACTAGCAGAGATCTGCAATAGAGCAAAATCTTGATACATAAGGCCATATAGTATGAAGCTAATTGAAAGGACCTCCAGGATATTGAAACAAAAGCCATATAACGAATGATTTTTTTCCTTAATGTACTATGTTGTCTCTCATCTCCTTTGCTGTCCCTTGGTTATCTTATATTGTTATAGTATCTCACTTTGTTATCTGATATATTGAATTTATTTGTATTTGGTTATTTGAAATTTGATAGGGAAGGGGGGAAAACCAAGACGGGTGGGGGGTGTGGGGGGGAGGGTAATGGTACCAAGACATGTGAAAGGGTATCAATGTATGTGAATTAATGCACCTTCTATTTGGCAAATATCGTGTAACCCTTTTACTAATTACAGAAAAAAAATTTAAAAAAAAAGACATGTGAAAGGGTATCAATGTATGTGAATTAATGCACCTTCTATCTTTCAAATATCATGTAACCCTTTTATTAAGTAAAATAAAAATATCAAAAAACAATAAAAAAAAGAATGAATATATTAATGGAAACATTTTCTTTTCTTCTGCCTACTAGCAGCAATTGCTTCCTGCAGATAATGTGAAATATGTTTCTTTAAATAATGTTGACAGATTCAAATCAGAGGAGGTATACAAGATAGATTTGATAAAAACCCAACATCATCTCCATTGGTGTCATTCTCAGAACCAGGGACCCCAGCCCAAATCTATTTTGAACAATAGGTGTGAAAAAGTTATGTCAGCATACCACAGTGAAATGTAAACAAAAGTTATGAGTCCTTTAACACTGTGGCATGTGTTATATTTAAACACTCACTTGGTCTAAAATCAGAAGTATGTGTTAATCAAAACTAAGGTTCTCTTTTGCTTTCAGACTTTGTTTTTATGGCTGTAAAATTGATTGAAAGATCGACTGAGCCAAGCTGAAACAACAAGATCAAGGAAGACCAAACTCTGAAAACATATATGAGCCCCCCCACATACACTTGTAAGGGAGTAAGGGAGGCTGAGAGGTCAGCACCTTTGAGGAGGAAACATAATCATTCTTTATTTTAGTATTTCTAAACACTCAGTAGATTGTGTTCTACATAGGGAATACTGAAAAAAAAATGTTTGATAGATGAATGGAAGAATGAAGCTTGAACACATATAAATTGGGAATCAGCTGAGAATTTTGTCGACTGAAATTTATTTAAGCTTTACTACTGGGAGAGTAGCTAAAGAGGTGGTCAGAATGCTGCCGATTCCATCTCTACATGGATCAGTATTTTGTCTTTTGTCAGATTTCAGAGGACGCAAGTCCATGCTAATATAAATCACAAAAAAAAACTAAAAGGAAATCTTCATACTAATGCTTCCCATCCAGTCTACCTAGGTGCTTAGACATTTAAATACGCTATTGTTCTACAAATTTACTTGTCAATTATTATCAAACTATTAATACAATCACAAATCGAAAGAAAACCAGTGAAATCAATGCTTGCCTGTCTTAGTGAAGCAAAGTCAGTTGATAGTATGCTGCACTGGATTGAATAATATAGCACCATATGTATTGCCCAACTAAGATATCTCTTCTCACTCTTCATCCCACCCAATGGCTAATCAATTTGGCATCTATTCAGTGGTTCTAATTCATTAGCTAATATTACATAGCCTTAGTCATTGAGCAAACTGGCCCAAACAGATTTCAAATGCTGTCTTACCTTGTGCTTTCCTCTGGATTCACATCTCTCAGCTCTATTTTTATGAAAAGAGAATATAACAATATATACTGGCAGAATTTACCTGTTAAGAAACAGGTAAATTTTCAAATATGAATAATATGTATGTAATTTTGTGTGTGTGTTAAACTTTGAAATATGCTATTAATTTGCTTTATGGTACATATTGAAAGCTAATTCTTTTCTCTTTTTAAATGAATAATATCTGTAATAAATTCACAACCTTTGTATTTTGACAGATTAATTACGCTTGCCATATTCTGGTAGCATGATGACTGGCATAAAAAGGCTCAAATTAAGCAGTCCTAGAAATTTTCTATTCTTTAAAATATATGTTTTAACAAAACATAATGGTGATTAAAATGCTAAAAGCCTGAAAATACAGTGTGGGTTAGAGGAAGATGAAAATCTGAGTTTCTTTCTCAAGGAAAAAAATTACATCATGAAGGATTACAGGAGACATTTTAATAGAGGACATCAAAACACCAAATCCTGAATGGTAATTTTTACAAACCTACTCTTTGTAATAAACTCTCACATGGTTTATGTATTGCGCATTATTTTATGTGAAAAGAAAAATGAAGCACTTGCATGTTGTAAATAATCATACAAAAATTCCTCAGTAATTTTCCAAGGGAAATTACATTTTTATTATTTTCTGCCACTGACATGACTTCTAGGAATCCAATTATGCGTGCTCTACATTCATTAATTTTAGAGCAGGGATAGATGTGTACTTCTTTTTTTTTTTGCCAGTCCTGGGCTTGAGCTCAGGGCCTGAGCACTGTCCTTGGACTTTCTCAAGGTTAGAGCTCTACCACTTGAGCCTCAGCACCACTTCCGGCTTTTTTCTATGTATGTGGTACCGAGGAATCGAACCCGGGTCTTCATGCATGCTAGGCAAGCACTTTAACCACTAGGCCAAACTCCTGGCCCCAGATGTGTACTTCTTTTCAACACCTTTGCTCCTGAATTCCTCATTTTCTAAAGAACAAAACATATGATGGATCGTTGTAATTAATGACTGCTATGATCCCTTCTAGCCCCAGTATTAAATATACATTTTTCACAATGCTGGGACTATACCTGAAAAGTCTGGAGAAATAAAATATTTTCTTTCCTTCTTAGAACTTTTGTTGTTCCTTTGAAGTTAAAAAGAAATTCTTTTACACAAAAATATTGATAGGAGACTAAATTATATGAGTCTTTATAAAGCATTAGATCCCAAGCAGCTTGCCCAGTGAGAAAATGTTGCTTAGAATGTTTGAGTAGGTAACCTCTAAGAAAAACAGAATTCATCTCCATTAAGGAATTTTGAAGATAAAAATCAGGATACTGAAAAAAAAAATGTTTATTGTGCAACAAAAGGAAGAGGTTGGGACATTGACAAAACTTAGTAAATACTCAAATGCTTAAAAGATGATTTTTTGAACTGATGGAAGTAGATACTTAACACACTAAAAAAAAAAAAAAACTTGGAGGGGCCAGGACTTTGGCCTAGTGATAGAGTGCTTGCCTAGCGTGCATGAAGTCTCAGGTTCAATTCCTCCATAACACATACACAGAAAAAAGCTGGAAGTGGTGCTATGGCTCTACAAATGGTAGAGCTCTGGAAAGCCCAAGGACAGTGCTCAGGCCCTGAGTTCAAGGCCCAGGACTGGAAAAAAAATCTTTGAGAGCAAATACAATGTATCTGTGTGGAAAATAATTTGAACCCACACAATATTCACATTCCAAGAATAAGGCTGCAAGTATTTCAAAAGACATGAAACTGTTATTTTAATATTCTGTTTTAGGGTAAAGAAAACTTATGAAATTATAAGTAAATGGATAAAATTTCAAGGATTATTGGTGTTTATATTTTAGCATATTGCAATGCATATACAATTATTTGTGGCAAATTCTATCTAGATATAAGTTTACTGTGTGCTAAATGGGCCATCAACTGTGAGACAATACCTACATATGATTTTCTTACCCTACTTGTAAACAATGATTAAGCTACAGCTTTGTAAGGCATCTTAGAATTGAGGAATAAAAGAAGGTGACTATCTTAACTATTTCAAGAATTGTCTTTGTCATCTTCATTCTGTTGATATTAATTCTGGAGATACATCGTGGATCAAATAAGTAAAATGGGCAAGTAGGACAACAAATATTTGTAAATCTGAACATGCACAACCACAAGAAGTGAATGCCCTTGCTCTCTAAATTACCCAGAACGCAGTATCCTGTTACAGCAGTAGAAAATGGACAAAAACAGTAACAGAGACATTGTCCAAGAAAATTCTTAGATTTCTGAGTTAGAAGAGAAACCAAGAAATATATTTGCAAATGACTAGGAAAGTATGCAGAGTACCAGGTTGAAACCAAGAGGCAGGCAATAAAATTCCCTTGTCCAGGCTAATTTCTACAGAGAGAGCTAAAATTCAGAGATTGTTCCTAGGTACTGCAAGTTCTAATCAGTTGAGCATCTAAGGAAATGCAAAGAACAATTAATAAACTACTTTGTTAAATGACAATTCCTTTATACAACTTCTTAAAGATAATAATCAGAAATATAAACTATAGAGGGACAAATATGGCACTGAAACAATAGGAACTCAGCTTAGCTCTCTCCCACAAAAAAAGAGAATTGGGGAATCTCTGGAGCCAACTATCTTAAGAAATCAACAACTACAAATTTAAGAAGTAACGGAGAAGTACACAAATGGGAAAAGAAGCACAAAGCTTATAACCAACACTCTCAAAGAATTAAAAATGTTAGGACCCCTCTCCCACCCTTTACAATGGAGCCCCTGAGCCACAAAAGTGGCACTGGTGGGTGCTGGTGGGTGCCGGGCGAGAAACCCCTGAATTCCAGCAACCTACAAAATCCAGACGTAGGAATCTCACACAGCCTGGGCAGGGGACAGCACTGACAGCTGTTGAGACCTGAGGAGGGGCAAACAACCCTCTAACATGATGGAACAACTCACAAACAAACCCCCAATAAGTAAGTAGCCCACCAGGACCCCTTTGCAAAACAAAAAACAAAAAAACAAAAAACAAAACAAAAACATCTAACTGTGGTGAGGTGAAATGTCAATGCTGTTTGCATTTGTATTTTTTTCATATATTTTTATTGTAATTAGTAAAAGGGTTACGTTAAATTCGACAGATAGAAGGTGCATTACTTCACATACATTGATATACTGTCTCATGTCTTGGTCCCCATTTCCCCCCCCCCCAAGCTCCCTCATCTTGTTTTCCCCCTTCCCTATCCAATTTCAAATAACCCAATATGCATATATCCAATATATGAGATAACAAAGTGAAATACTGTAAAAATATGAGGTAACCAAGGGACGGCAAAAGAGATGGGATACCATAGTACATTAAGGTCAACAATCACTCGTTACATGGATTTTGTTTCTATATCTTAGAGGTCCTTTCATTTATCGTCATACTGTATGGCCTTATGTATCTAGGTTTGCTCTATTGCAAATCTCTGCTAGGAGATCCCAGGGTTTCTACTGATTATAACAAACGAAGGAAACCATTAAACTTTTGAGTCTGGCTTACTTAATATGATTTTTTCTAAGTTTTTCATTTCCTTACAAATGGGGCAATGTTGTTCATTCTGACAGGAGTATAGAATTCCATTGTGTATAAATACCACATCTTGTTGATCCATTCATCAACTGAGGGGCATCTGGGTTAGTTCCATATCTTTGCTATCGTAAATAGTGCTGCAATGAACATCATTATGCTAGTGGATTTAGTATTCCCTTGTTTCTGGATGAGGGGTAAATGCCAAGTAGTGGAATTGCTGGATCATAGGGGACCTCTATGTTTAGTCTTTTGAGGAACTGCCATACTGCTTTCCATAGTCCTTGAACGAGTTTGCACTCTCACCAACAGTGTAGTAGTGATCCCTTCTGACATCTCCTACAGCATGTTGTTATTAGATTTTTTGATCCTAGCCATTCTAACTGGAGTGAGGTGGAATCTTAGAGTTGTTTTGATTTGCATTTCTTTTATGACCAGAGATGTCGAGCAATTCTTCATGTGTCTATAGGCCATTTTCGTTTCTTCTTCAGAGAAGACTCTCTTTAAGTCTTTGGCCTATCTTTTAATGGGATGGTTGTTATTTTGGAGATTAGTTTGTAGTTATTCCATTTTTTTGAGCTGTTGATATATTTTAGATATGAAACCTTTGTCTGTTGTATGGTTAGTGAAGATATTCTCCCATTCTGTAGGCTTCCTAATTAATTTACTAGCTATGTCCTTTGCCATACAAAAGCTCTGCAGTTTAATGCAGTCCCACTTATCCAGACTTTCTCTGATTTATTGTGTTTCTTGGTCCTTATTAAGAAAGTTTTGACCTGTGTGAAGGAGGCCTAGGGTGTCTCCTAATCCTTCTTGTGAAGTTTTCAGTGTGTCAGCTTTTACCTCCAGGTCTTTGATCCATTTGGAGTTAATTCTAGTGCAGGGTGACAAAGAAGGATCCAACTTTAGTTTTCTGCTTGTGCTTAACCAGTTCTGCCAGCACCACTTGTTGAAGAGGCTGTCTTTCTTCCATTCTATTTTTTTAGCTCCCTTGTCAAAGATTAGGTGGCCATAGGTCTGTGGTTTAATATCTGGGTCCTCAGTTCTAGTCCATTGGTATTCAGGCCTGTTCTTGTGCTAGTACCAAACTCTTTTGATTATTATATCTCTGTAATAGAGTCTAAAATTTGGTATTGAAATTCCTCCTGCATTGTCATTTTGGCTAAGAAGTGTTTTTGCTATACAGGGTCTTTTATTATTCTGTACGATATTTTGGATTGCCTCTTCTGTTTCTTCAAAGAATAAATTTGGGATATTGATGGGTATTGAGTTGAATTTGTAGATAGCGCTTGGCAATATTGTCAATTTCACAATGTTGATTGTTCCAATGAAGAAGCATGGGTGTTTTTTCCATTTCTTCAGTTCTGCTTTAATTTCCTTTTTCAGGGTTTTTAAGTTTTCATCAAAAAGGTCCTTTACATTTTTAGTTAAGGTACTTTCTAAGTACTTTATTTTATTTGGGACTATTGCAAAAAGAATTGCTTTCCTGATTGTAGCCTCATTCCCCTCACTGTTGGCATAGAGGAAGGCAGTTGATTTTTGAGGGTTAATTTTAAACCCTGCTACCTTGCCAACATTTTGAATCAGCTTAAGGAGCTTGGGAGTGGAATCTATAGAGTTCTTTAAATACAGAATCATGTCATCTGCAAAGGAGAGTTTCACTTGCTCTTTCCCTATTTCGATCCCCTTTATGCTTGCTTCTGGCCTTATTGCTCTGGCTAGGAATTCTAATACTATGTTAAAGAGGAGTGGAGAGAATGGGCATCCTTGTCTCATTCCTGATTTTAGAGGGAATGGCTTTAGCTTTGTGCCATTAAGTATAATACTAGCTGTGGGTTTGTCAAACACAGCCTTTATTAAACTGAGGAATGTTCCATGGATTCCTAGTTTCTCCAGAGCTTTTAAAATAAAGGGGTGTTGGATCTTGTCAAATGGCTTTTCTCCATCTATTAAGACAATCATGTGATTTTTGTCCTTACTCCTGTTGAAGTGTTGGATTATGTTAATTGATTTGCGTATGTTGAACCAGCTTTGCCTCCCTGTGATGAATCCTGTTTGATAATAGTATATAATTTTTTGATGAGTTGTTTTAGAAGGTTGGCCTGTATTTTGTTGAGAAGTTTTACATCAATACTCGTGAAAGAAATGGGTCTATAGTTCTCTTTCATTGAAGAATCTCTGTCTGGTTTGGGGATGAGGGTTATACTGGCTTCATAGAATGAGTATGGCAAAGAGCCTTCGTGTTCAATTTTGTTGAAGAGCTTGAGGATTATTGGTGTGAGCTCTGCTTTGGAGACCTTATAAAATTTACCTGTGAATCCATATGGCCCTGGGCTTTTCTTAGGTGGAGGACTCTCATTGCCATTTCTATTTCAGTGCCTGAAATAGGCCTGTTTATTTGGATTAGGTCTTCTTGGTTCAGTGCGGGTATGTTAATATTGGCTAGAAATTCATCCATTTCTTCTAGATTCTGAAATTTGTTGGCAGAAAGGTTTGAAAAGTATTTCCTCATGATACTCTGAATCTTGGTAATTTCTGTCGTGATAATACCATTCTCATCTGTGATTTTGTTTATTTCTCTATGCTTCCTTCTTTTTTTGTAAGATTTGCTGAAGGCCTGCCAATTTTGTTAATTTTTTTAAAGAACCAACTCCTTGTTTTGTTGATTCTTTCTATAGTTTTTTTTGGATTCTAATTCATTTAATTTTGCTTCGATTTTAATAATTTGCTTCCTTCTATTGGGATTAGGGTTAGTTTCTTGCTCTTCTTCCAGGTGCTTAAGTTGCATCAGTAAATTGTTGGTTTCAGATGTTTATAATTTGTTAATATAGGCACTCAGAGCTATAAATTTCCCTGTGAATACTCCCTTTGCTGTGTCCCAAATGAACTGGTATTTTGTGTGCTCCTTTTTGTTAAATTTCATAAACTGTTGGATTTCTGTTCTGATCCCCTCGATGCCCCAATGGTCATTCAATAATGTGTTATTGAATCTTCATTAGTTACGGGATTTTTGTTTGTGTAGATCGGTGTTCAGCTCCAATTTGATGCCTTTGTGGTCTGAGAGAGTGCAGGGAATAATTTCAGTGTTTCTGAATCTGTCCAGATTTGTTTTATGCCCCAAAATGTGGTCTAGTTTGGAAAATGTTCCCTGTGCACCTGAAAAAAACGTATATTGTTTTGTTTCTAGGTGAAATATTCTGCAGATATCTGTTAGATATAGTTGGCCTATACAGTTGTGCAATTCTAAGGTTTCTCTGTTGAGTTTTTGCCTTGTTGTTCTGTCCATAGGTGATAGTGGTGTGTTACAATCACCAACAATCACTGTGTTTTGATCTATGTGTGGTTTTAGTGAATGTAAAGTTTGCTTGATGAAGTTTGGTTCTCTGGGATTAGTTGTGTAGATATTAAGATGTTTATATTCTCCTGGAGGAAAGATCCTTTTATTACTATGTAGTATCCTCCTTTGTCGTTTCCCACTAATTTTAGTTTGACGTCTATTTTTTCTGATATGAGGATGGAAACTCCAGCCTCTTTATAGGGGCCATTAGATTGATAAAGTTTATTCCAACCTCTCACTTTCAAAAAAAGTTTGTTTCTTTGGGCAAGATGTGTCTCTTGAAGATAGCAGAACAATGGATCGTGCTTTTTCATCCAACTAGACAATCTATGCCATTTAATTGGAGACTTAAGTCCTTTGTTATTGAGAGTTAAGATGAAGAAATATTTATTAGTTCCTGCCATTTTTAAAAGCTTTCATTAGGGCCTGTGTCTTGACAGTTCTTGTTGTACTTAGATGGTATGATTTTTAAGTGCCATTTCTTTCTCTGTACTACATTTATATTGGTTTTCTATGTGTAGTCCATTTTTGAAAGTTTTCTGTAATGTTGGTTTGGTTGCTACGTAATGTTGCAGCTTTTCCCTGGGATGGAATGTTTTTATTGTTCCCTCAGTTATGAATGAGAGATTAGCTGGGTCCCGTATTCTAGGTTGGTATTTATTTGACTTAAGGGCATGACATATATCTTTCCAATCTCTTCTTGCTTGCATGGTCTCTGCTGTCAAATCTGGTGTTATTCTGATTGGTTTGCCTTTGTAGGTGATTGTTCTCTTCTCCCTGGCTGCCTTTAGGATCCTTTCTTTAGTCTCTATGGATCCTGTTCAGATTATAATGTGGCGATGGGATGTTCTTTTCTGGTCAGGTCTGTTTGGGGTTCTAAAAGCTTCTTGTATCTGGATGGGCCTGCCCTTCTGGTATTTGGGAAGTTCTCTGAGATGATTCCCTGAAGTTTATTTCCAATACCATTGACCTCTTTCTCCAGACCCTCCTCAATACCAATTAGCCTTAAATTAGGCTTCCTAATGGTATCTTGGACCTCCTGAAGCGCTCTCTCATATTTCCTAGATTTAGATTGACTCATTTTCTGTTCTTTCTCTATAACAACTAAATTATCTTCAACCCCGGACGTTCTCTATTTTGCATTGTCTAACCTGCTATCAAAGCTATCTACTTTATTCTTCATCTCTCTTGATTCTAATTGCTCATTTGCATCTCTTGTTTTAGATCATGTATGGATTTCTTTAGCTCCTTGACTTCCATTTGAGTGGTTATCTCAGCAGCTTTATTTTCTTTGGACATTTGCTGGAGTTCAGCCACATTTTTATTTGTGGATTCTATGAATTCGTCCATTTTTCTTTGATAAACCTTTATTATGGACTCCTTTATGGCTTCCCCTTTTTCACATATCACTTTGTTTATGGTTTCCTCTTGTTTAGCTATGGCTTCCTCCCTTATCTCTTTCTTTATGTTTTCAGTCTTTTCATTAATGATGTTTATCAGTTGAATTTGTATAGCACTTTGAAGACTCTCCTCTAGATTTTCCACTGACTGCTCCATTGCCTGTTTATATTGGGTGGGAAATGCTATTCCTTGATTTGATATTTTTCTTGAGTTTCTTGTTTTGCCCATTCGAAAGTGGGAGCAAGAATAATACTAAAGAAGATTATAATTTTTCAGATATAACCAACCTAGACCTCTCTAGCTGGCTGACAGTAGATGTTCACAATTTTTGATTGGTATTATCACTCTCTCCTTCTTTCTGTGCACTTGCAGACAAATCTAATACCACCATTGATTACCAATTTATGACCAAAATAATAAGCCCCTCAATCCAATCTCTATGGTGTTTAAGTCCCTCTGGACCTAGAGTACATTTGAAAACTAATATATACAGTATTTCTCAACAACCATATATTGTAGATCCATGCATTATAAGAGTTGAAGGGTGAGCAGAGTAACAGAGATAGAAAAATAGTATGAGAGACATCAGGGGAGGTTAAATAATAATGTAGGAGTTTAAGATTAATATAGTAATGAATAAAAGGTATTGCATAAAGGTAACTGAGTTAAGGTGATAGACATATAGAATATTCGAGTACAAAGTTTGGAAAAAGTTAGATAAAACTTAGGAAATCAAGAAGAGTAATAAGAAGAATATATAGAGAAAAGAGGGAGGTAGATATAGGAGATTTCAGCGATAAAAATTTTAAAAAGAAAAAAGAAGAAACAAAACAATACAAAAACAACAGCAACAAAGAACATAAAACAAAACAAAAAACAGAAAAACAAAACAAAACAAAAAAGAAAAATGGGGGAGATTCCTCACCATTGTGAATTCTTACCCAAGAAATAGTAGGGTTGAGAACCAGGGGAGTAAAAAAGCAGGTGATTGTATCAATATAGATATCATTTGTATTCAGACTGTATCCAGAGCTGTCACTATATTTCTAGGAACAACCACAGCGACCGTAGGAATGCGGGAAAAGAAAGAGAGAAAAAAAAAGAAAGGAAATATAACATTAAAAAAAGTGTAGGTAAAATGGCAAAGAAAAAATAATTACACATAAAAATGAAGATGAAAAAGGGTAGAAGAAAAAAATACAGACGAACTAAAAAAAAAAAAGGGTATTCTTCAGTTTTTTCTTGGCGGGGTGCACAATAGGAAAGTAGTGTCTCCACTAAATTCGAGATCCAAACAATTCAGAGGGTCTTTTTCTTTTGTGATTTAGCTTTGCAGTTTATCTGTTCACATTGCTTGATTGGGAAAGCGAAGCTGAAAGATTCGCGGTGGTTTTGTTTGCCAGGCCTGTGGCCCGGCACAGGGGACGGACTTCAGCAATGCTGGGGCTGGATTTCCAGCGAAGCTATCTCTGCCCTTTAGAATGATGGCACTGCCAGCACCCTTTCTCAGGTTCCAATTGCTTTGGCCAGGTCTTTGCCAGCAGTCAACATGGCGCTGCTTTCAGCTAGTGGGGGAGTGTCCCCTCCCTATGCAGTTCTGCAAGCAGAAGTGGAAACTTCTCCTGTGAGGTACTCACAAATTGCTGGATTCTCCGGTTCCCTGAAGCTGGCAGATCTGTGCACAGCGGGTATTGGCTCTGCGCTCCCGCAGGCTCTGTGTGCCTCTGTCTGCAGCCGGCAGGTCTGTGCTGCCGAGAAGGGCTGTCTGCTCCAATTCAGAAGAAAAACTTTGTCCTCGAGGCTGCTCCGTGGCTGGCACCACTCCACGCTGTCTTCTTATGTCGTTTTTTTGCCTTTCTCTTCTCTGACTGAGATCTCTGTGACGCCAATGCTTACTTAGGATCTATTTGAGGTATGAACTTTCCCCCACACTGCCAGAACTGGTATCTTGGCGGGAGCTCAGAAAAACTCACACTCTGTATTTGTATTTCTTTTAAGGCCAGAAACGTTAAACATTTTTTCATGTGTCCATTGGCCATTCTTATTTCTCAGAATTCTTTACATCTTTAGCCCATTAATTTATTAGGTTATTTCATTGAGGGTTTAGTTTTTTGAGCTCTAAGTATATTTTATATATGAGGTCTTTGTCTGAGGCATAGCTAATGAAATATTCTACCAAAGTCCACACTAAAGAAGGACCCAGAAAACATATATTAAGTGAAGCAAGCCACCGAATATCCAGAAACAAGGACATACTAAACGATATTCATTGCAGCATTATTTTTTTACTTCCAGGTTTTTATTTTGTCATTATCTTCCCACCTCTAGCTTTGCTTAATATAAATATTGCAGCATTATTTACCATAGCTAATAAATGGAACCAACCCACATGCCCCTCTGTAGAAAATTGGATCAAGAAGATGTAGTATTTATACACAATGGAACTCTATGCTGTCATCAGAAAGAATGACATTGCCTTATTTGCAAAGAAATGGAAAGACTTGGAAAAAAATCATATTAAGTGTAGTAAGCCAGACCCAAAGGAACATAGGCTTAATAGTTCCCCTCATCTTGGACTCTCCTAGCAGAGGATCACAAGAGCTCAAAACCTAGGGACATAAGATCGTATAGGATGAGACCAAATTAAAGGAACTCTAAGATATGGAAACAAGAACTTTATCTTGTGTAATTATTGTTCATAATGTACTATGTTATTTCTCTTTTCTTTTTTTTGCCCTTATGGTTAATCTCGTGTTGTTACTATATCTGACTTTGTCATTTGGTATTGTATATATGTTTATTTGATCATTTGAAATAAGAAATGGAAGGGGGAAAACAAGATGATTGGGAGTGGGTGGGGGGAGATAAATGGAGACAAAAACATGAGAAAGGATATCAAGGTGTGAAAAGTAATGCACCTACTACCTGACAAATATAACTGTAACATTATCTGGACAATAAAAAAAGAAAAAACAGGTTGTATCATATCCCTCATTTGTAGTAATTAGAATGTGCCTGTAAATCTACAAGTAAATTCAATAGATGGTAAATGGCAAAACAATGATACTTCAGAATGATCAGTTAAATAGGAGTATAAACATTCACAAAGGAGAATATTTTTAATATAATTTAATTTTTGAACTGATGTATGGAGGGGTTACAGTTACAGACATATGCTCCCCCATTCCCTCCGACCCCAAGTTTAAAGTTCAGAAGGAGAAAAAACTTGGGAAGAAATGACCCTGTTTAAAAAGAAATGTACTCAACATCTGTCTTATGTAATTGTAACTCCTTTACAATAATGATAATAACAGGGATCTGAAGTTTGATTCTTTAGGTTCTTTAATAACTACAGATCATAAAGCTGACAAGAAATTAGCTGTGAAGACTCATATGAAATGACAATGATACAAGAGAACTATCAAAGAGAAATGTTACCCAGGAATACTTTAAGGAGGAAATGATTGATTACATTAAATAGTTCTTATGGACCAAGAAAAATTAGAACTAAACTTTGAATTTAATCATGTGATGACAATTGGTGAGTCATAAATTTTATGGGGAAATGTGAGTAAAATATTATTTTAAAATTTATGAATAATATTAGGATTGTGTTTATCAAGATGGAAACAGATGGCAGAAAACAACAAAATACTCAAAACAATTATTTCAGGGTACTGAAAATTGGGCAACAAACTGAAAGTGTGTATTCTTGAAAAACTTCTTGAAGTTTTGGCAAGAATAGTGAAAGTACTATAATCTACTTGCCTGAGACCTCTCAAACTTTCCAGCATCTCTGTTTTTCTTATTGTTCATGAAGATATTATCATACTTTACTACATTTAAGGATTCAAGGGCTCGTCCTGACAGCATGAAAATTCGCTCTTCCTAAATCAAGGACTTAAGGTTTGTCTATCTAAAATACTAAGTTAAAAAAATGAAACAAATCCATAGTTTTGCTAAGTAAAGCTGTTATTCCAGTTAAGATGAGCAACAGGACAGACATAAGCTTAATAGACTACTAGAAGTCAGTGGTAAATGGAAAATATAATCTCTCCACACAATCCTGGCGGACAGCAAAATTACATATATGGAAATGTGTCAAACAAGCCTAACAAAACATAAAAGCCAAAGATACTTGATAACTGAGTACAATGCATGTGGTGTGTGTGTGTGTGTGTGTGTGTGTGTGTGTGTGTGTGTGTGTGTGTGTGTGTGTGTGTGTTCATGCACACTCATAGCCAATAGAGCCTTTGGCTTGTTGTTTTGGAAATTGTCTCTTATAGAATTTCCTGCCCTGGATGGCTTTGAACCTTGATCCTCAGTTCTTAGCATTTTCAGTAGCTAGGATTATAGGCTGAACTGGATAAATACAAGTTTGAATATACACTAACCCCATACATAGGTTAATTGGTATTGACTGGATACTTTTCAGGCCAAACATGATTGATTCAAATTCCTATTCAAATCATTGGCTGACCACTAAGATATGAAGGTAAAGAAATGTACCTTGGAAGATAAAATAAGTCAATCAGGATATAAATGTTTGCAGTGGAGGGTATAGTTTAAGGAGACTGTGGATTTTTTCATTGTGTAGTAAAATAGAGAAGTATTATATTGTTGTATTATTTAAATATCTAATTTCTGGAAAAATCACTAGACATGCACTAGTGCAAAACAGCACTAAATGTTTGGACATAATATATACAGAGGTTATGAAAATAGTGTATTGAAAAATATTTAACATGGACATAGGCAAACTAGCTTCTCCACCAGAATTGGCCCACTATTTGTTTTTATAAATAAAGCTTTATTTGTTACATAGCTTTTACCATATATTCAATGTCATTTTCCACATTACTATGTCAGAACTGAATAGTTTGTTCATAGCGCATATGGTCTTCAGGGTTTGAAACGTAGATATCAATATTCATAAACATCAAAGAAAGGTTTACTTAACATGAATGAAGGAATAGACATAACAAAAAGATGAAACACGCAAGAAACATATCAAATTGTCAGATATAAATTGTACCACTTGAGTAATAACAATAGATTAGCTAACCCAATTAAAAACCAGGGGATTATTGATAAGATGTTTTTCAAAAACAATGTCTTCTAATCTTATGGTCACAAGGCCATAATCACCAAGAAATCAGTAAGTATAGTGAACAACTGGGGCACTGACAAGGCTAGTGCTATACCACTTGTCCAGCTTCGCCACTTCTAGCTTTTTCTGTTTTTGTGGTACTAAGGTATCCAATCCAGTGTTTCATGCATACTAGGTAGAGTTACCACTAGGACATATTCTGCGTACCCTGGGAATATATTTTATATTGCCATAGAAAACTAAAAAGTTTCAATAATGAAGATATTAGTAAATCACAAAAAGAAGTAAAATGGAAGAGATAAGTTGGTACCAAATATAAAATAAATCTTTTGAGGGATTGTGATTTAAGAATGGTATGAAGTAGAATATGAAGTCAAGAAAGTAATTCAGTAGCTTTATTATACTGATAGTAGTTACATGAAGGAGGAGATAATTTCTGATGCAAGAAAGACGTAGAATTTTTAGAGGAACCATTACGGAGAATGAAAACAAACAGAATTAGTAAAACTCATAAAAATTGCTTCTGGGAAGATAATTGCACAGCTCTCTCGTTATTCATATCTTGAGAGAGGAGACACCTTTTTTAGGATGGCTATATAGTGTATAGCTTGGAAAGAGAGATACTTTTCTCTCTCCAGAACAAAGGGAATATTTGTTTACTCTCTGTTACAATAAACATAATATCTTCCTCCAGGGCAAAGGATAAGTCTGCTTACAACTCATTAGAAAACGTTCTGGTTCTCTAAGCTTGGATTTCCTCTCTTATACTGTAAACCATTAAGTGTGCAGGCTTTGCTCAACTCTTTTTTCATTGCCCTGTGGGAATCAGTACTCCAGAAACTGCTACAAGAAAATCATGATACTTTGGCTATTTCAATTGTTGTGAAAATAAACTCTTCTATGTGTACAAATCACCTATCTTTTGCCACAATAAATACTGTCAAACTTTATTGACCTCCAAGTAAGAGGAAATCTCATAATCTTCACCATTTTGACATCTGTTAATCAGATAACAAGGAAGCAACTAAGTTACAGGATGCCAACAAAGTGCACAAGTTATGGGAAGTAATAAGTAATTATATTGACATAGAATTCATAACATGTACTAAATATAAGAAATGGAGGGCCGGAAGTTTGGCCTAGTGGTAGATTGTTTGTCTAGCATACACAAAGATCTGGGTTCAATTCTACGGGACCACATACATAGAAAAAAGCTGGAAGTGGGTCTGGGGCTCAAGTGGTAGAGCTCTAGCCTTGAGAAAGCCCAAGGACAATGCTTAGGCCATGAGTTCAAGCCAGGATTGGGAAAAAAAGTAAGTTATATACAATTTGGGGCTGGAAGTTTAGCTTAATGGTAGAGTGCTTGCCTAACATGCACAAAGACCAGGGTTCTATTCCTCAGTGCCACATACATAGAAAAAAGCCAGAAGTGGTACTAAGGCTCAAGTGGTGGAGCTCTAACCTTGACAAAGCCCAGGGACAGTGCTCAGGCTCTGAGCTCAAGTCCGGGACTGGCAAAAAAAGAAAAAAGAAAAAAAATAGAAATGGTGAGATAAAAGACAAAGGGTGAACCAGTGCAACAGTGATAGTCTTGAGACACTATGGAGATGAAATTTACAACTTGGAGTGGGGAGGAGAGTCAGGGTGGGAAAGTGGGAGAAAATGAGAGAGGGAATAACACTAATAATAATTGTACATATTCTTTTATATAACTGTAACCCCTCTGTACTCCATCTTTACAATAAACAAAAGAAATTGTAACTGTGGTACAGATCAATGATTTGGTTATAGGAAATGTAACATAGAGTAGGCCAAATGACTATTATTTTGAGATGGAAGCAATGGTAACATAACATCATACGATGGCACTGGGCTTCATCTGAATGAGTAAATATATCATCCCTAAATTTGTCCATTTATTTGGCAACAGCCATATAATCCCTTTCTGACCCCACAAACCCACTATCCAAAAGCAAAGAAATCCACTCTTGTATGTTAAGTTTATCAGTGAGCTACTAATACTACTGAGGCACAATTACCTATACATCTTGCCTATAGAGATACCAAATTCCTTACATTTGTGCCCACACTTCGCTTTCTCTCAAATTTTCTTTTGTTTTACAGGCTCATGCCTGTAATCATAGCTACTCAGGAGGATGAGATCTGAGGATCTAGATTCAAAGCCAGCCTAGGCACAAAAATCCTGATGACTCTTCAATTAATCACCAGAAAAATGGAAGCGGTGTTGTGGTTCAAGTGGTTGAGCACTATCCTTCATCAGAAAAGCTCAGGTACTGCGGCTAGGCCCAGAATTCAAGCTCCATGACTGACAAAATAAAACAAAACAAGACAACAACAATAAAACTTTTCTCATTTTCTTAACAAGTTGTCATTTGTGAAAGTTTATGCGATACAGACATGACATCTGAACCCTACGTAATCCAGAATTCAGCTCTTGTGGTTTTTCCAACCATATCCATTCAATTTTAAATGTGTTGACATGTCAGATTTCTTTTTCCAGTGCTTTGTATTGTCCATTTAGAACTTACTGAATCAATGGTGTATCTTTAAAAACTTCTTCACTTTTTTTGTGAGACTTTTTGTTGTGTAATCTTCTCTCCAGTTTGCTGGATAATGAGAAAATTTTCCAAATAAACAAATGGGAAATCATCTTATGATGCCCTTAATTTTCCTGATTTATAAGATAGTGCAAAATCAATTGACACCAAAACCAGGAAACAGTTGAAAAATGAGAAATGTGAAGTAATCACCTGAGAGAATGGTAAACAGCACTGATAAGAACATGTAGTAGAATTATTGGGAAGCAGTAGCAATCCACTTGACATTGTGAAGATAAATTTAAGTACAATTTATCATGTTTCTGTTATGTTTTTCCTATAGGCATATTCAGCTCTGTATGATAAGCAGGAAGTTGATTTGGATACATTTTTACAGGATTGGATGTTCCCAATGACTGTGACAAAGGAAGAAACCACCAATGGATTTGAATAGAGCTCCACAACAGAATTGTTTCTCAGTGTTTCATGAAATGACTGACATAGTTGGTGTTTAATAAATATTTGCTGAATGAATGGAACCTTCTTCGAATTTTTTCCTTATTCTCCAAGTTCAGTAATTACATAAATGTCTTTCCTCATCAATTCTGGTGAGAACGTAGTGATTCATTTCAGTTTGTGATATTAGCTATTTCTTAAAGTTTGGAGAAATTTTATTCTATGATTTATGTGATTTCTGCCTGTTTCCATCTGTTCCTGATATCCTTCTGGAACTCTTAATATTTGAATATTAACCCTTGTAGATCCTAGAAGACTAAGGTTTTTGCCATTTCCCCTATGGTTTCTTTCATTTCACATTTCTGTTTTGATTTTAAAGTGTTTTGTCCTTTACTTATCTAGTGCCTTAATTTGGATTTCTGTAGACTCTACCCCTTACTTTAATTTTCACTTGGAAAAATTTTACATGGGATATTACACATTGATTTTCTTTTATGGGGGGAGGTATGGCTATATACTCTTCTTACTCTGGTTGCTATTCCTCTCTCTGGTTGCCAGGTCATTTATTGTTGTTTTGTTTTTATTTTGTTTGTTACATTTATGAGTGTCTCACTATGTAAACCAAGCTAGATTCAAACTCTCAATCCTTTCCCTCAATCTCAGGAACGTTGGCATTACCAGGTACACAACTGTTTTTGCTAGGACCTTCTTGTTCTTTCTTCTTTCCCTTTGTCTCTCAATGTCAGCTCATTAGAAATGAGAGACACTTATTTGACTTCTCTATATGATTAGAGTACAGCCAGTGTTTTAGGTCTAAGGATTAGTCACAAAGGTATTTTGAGAGACATGTAAGTTTACATTGACAGTAAGGGTCCATGTTTCCTGTTTGTGGCCTAAGCAAAGATCCAGACATTATGCAACAATTTATCTTCCTTTTTTCCTTCTTTTATTTTTTTCCATTTTTTTTTTTCATTTCTTGTGGTGCTGAAGATGGAAACTAATTGTTCATCCTAGGCTAGTGCTCTACCACTAAGCTGCAGCCATAATTGCTGATCTGATTTCTATAACTGTTCTCTAATAGAATCCCTTTTAAAACTATTTTACCATAATCTATTAAATATCCAGTGAAGAATCCTTTAGTTTCAAAAACCTTATAATACAAGTCCTACTGTGCATTGCCTAGTGTATTTGTGTCTACTAAACATTTAGATGTTTCATTTTAAATTTACTCTCCAACTTTATTTGAAGCCTGAACAATTTGTGAAAATATAGATTGTTGTAAAATACAAATTATGGAGTAACACTTTACTTTATCAAACTTCTCAGAACAGTATTGCTTCAATTAAGCTTCTGTTTCTTCTCTAAAAGTAATTTAATTTGGAAAAAATTAATTTACATATACATTTTCAGGAACATATCATCTGCTGAAAGTCAGCCATTTCAGTGTAATTTTGCACCTGGTAATACATCTACTAATTATTCTCAAGCCACAAAATGGAAATATGTTGCATATCTACACCATAACCTATTCGCTGTACAAACTTTTAAAAACATTTTTATCTCCTGTACAATAATTAATACTACTGGGTTTTCTACACAAAATTTTCAGGAGATATTTAGCAGGATTGTATTACATCCAAGTTTTGGTAATTATTTGTGTAACAGTCATATTGCAAATATAAAGCACTATATAATAAACCAAAGCACTGAAGTGCACTGCTCCCAGTTTCTCCCTTTCGTCATCATGTCTACCTAGAATAAGAGACTGGTGCTGGAAGTAAAGATAAGAATGGAAAATTGTTGATATCTAGAAATGCTATACATTTCTCAAATATCTTATGTATTTATTCTACTTCATATATGTATATATTTCAGAATTTAAAAATTTTTTTTCTTATTGTAGAGACAATGTATATGGGGCTACAGTTACATTTTTCAGGTAGTAGGTGCATTAATTCTCACAAATTCATACCCCTTCTAATGTTTTTGTCCCATTTCCTCCCCCCCCCCACTCCCATCTTGTTTCCCTCCTTCCCTTTCTTATTTCAAATAAACAAATAAATGTATATACAATATACCATGTAACAAAGTCAGATACAGTGACAATATGAGATTAACCATAAGGGCAGAAAAAAAGAGAAGAGAAATAACACAGTATATTAAGAACAACAATCACACATAATAAAGCTCTTTCTCCATATCCTAAATTACCATTCATTTAGTCTCATCCTAAATGATCTTATGTGCCTAGGTTTTGAGCTACTATAATCCTCTTCTAGGATACCTTAGATGTGTACTAATTATTAAAAAGGAGGGAAACCATTGAGCCTATGTTCCTTTGAGTCTAGTTTACTTCACTTAACATGATTTTTTCCACATCTATTTCCTTACAAATGGGGCGATGTCATTCTTTCTGATGACAGCACAGAATTCCATTGTGTGTAAGTACCACACATTCTTGATCCAATCATCTAAAGAGGGACATCTGGATTAGTTCCATATCTTAGCTATGGTAAATAATAGTGCTGAACATCATTATGCTAGTGGCTTTATATGTCCTTGTCTCTGGACATTTGCGTAAATGCCAAGGAGTGGAATTGTTGGGTCATAGAGCAGCTCTATGTTTTGTCATCATACTGCTTTCCAGAGTGGTTGAACAAGTTTACTAACAGTATAGTAGGGAACCTTCCTGGCCACATCCCCACCAGCCTCTGTTGTTAGTAGAAATCTTGATCATGGTCATTCTCACTGGAGTGAGGTGGAATCTCTAAATTGTTTTTATTTGCATTTCTTTTATGGCCAAAGGTGTTGAGCATTTCTTCATGTGTCTATAGACCAGTCTTATTTCCTCTTCAGAGAAGTCTTTCTTTAACGGGATGGTTGTTTCTTTGAAGATTTGTTTTGGACAGATTCAATTTTTTGAGCTGTATATATTTTTTAGATATGAGCCCTTTGTCTGTTGTATAGCTAGTGAAGATCTTCTCCCACTCTGTGGGTTTTCTGCTCAACTTTCTAGCTACATCCTTTGCCTTTACCAGAATTTTTTAAACCACATTATTTTCTTCCCTCTTCTTTCATGGCCACTGATCTGAAAATATTTCCATTTTAATACAGAAACGTGATATCGATTAACTACATTATGTACTAAGGCATTTGGATATTCTAAAAGTTACATTTCTTCCATTTAATTATTGTAAAGGAAGTAAAATGTGAACCAGGTTGCTGAGCTTCTCCATAATGTTTGAAGAGCACAAGTTCATTGATATCAATATGTGTCATTTCAGGGATTTTTTACTAACTCTGAGAGGTGGAAGCAAGCCCCAAACAGCCAATTTTTTCCCAATAGCACTTGCCTCATTATAGTAGAGATTGGGGAAGGTTTATTTTCTATATTCTTCCAAAGTATGTTTCATTGAAATTGGAATGGCTCTAAATTGTGAAACAGCTGTTGGGTATCTCGTTGTCCTTCATGATAAAAGATAATATTGCTGACATGGATTCTTTCTACAATGCCTATTGCTGGTAAGAACATTACAAAGTCTATGCTTCTTTCTATACTAATTTCTCCCTGCTTCCTTTGTTTAAGGCCTGTAGTTGTTTGTTGGGGACCGACTGTTGGGTCAGTGACCATGACTGTAGGGTCAGTGACTTTGGACCTGCACAATTGAGTACAGAAGGAAGTAAACCCTTATGATTTTGGGCTGTGTCAATAACTTCTCATTTAACCTGTTTGGGACTTGGTCGCTTCTCATTCAACCTATTTGAGACTTGATACTATTTGTACGAATGTAGCCCCTGGCAGTTCCCTAGTTTAAAGAAGTGTATTTAAGGTCAGAACTGGAAATAACTGGGATACAGTCTTGGACTACAGTCTTCTTAAGCTGTGGCTCCTGATTTGGGCTGTAGCCCTCCTGAACCCTATCTGTTTGTCTCTTTTATTTTTTCCTAGTCCCTGCCCCCTATTTCAGGAATCCCAATTTGTGAACCCTGGTTCAGTGCTGGCTGGCCCCAGCAGTTGTTTAGAAAACTTGTCACTGATAATGGTTAGGGTTGTGCTGTGTAGGTGTCTGAGCTATCCTAGTTTACTGTAAGGCCCTCACCTTTCATTTTGAATCTTTGTGTTTTTACTCTGTGTTGGCTGTTTATGGGGAACTTAATATTGGTTTGTTAAATAATGTACTTTTGGATTCTTTGATTCTTAGATGTTGTATTTGGACACAACAAAAGAAATAAAAACTTCAAATTAGTGAATGACTTGTCCCTTCACCAGACTGAGCTTGCCCTGTCCTGAGTTTACATTAATGTCATTTTATATTACTTTTTCCCTTAGTAAATATGGCATCAATGTTATAAGATAGTTCTTCCCCTCATGTATTAGTCTTTCTATCATTCATTACCTGAGACTAACAATATATTCTCCAGTAGGACAATCTGAATGTGGAGATATATGTGTCAGGTTGCCTAGATGAAAAAGTTTGTCCAAGGCCCAGAAATCCTGTTAAAATGTGTTGGTATTTCTAAGTCAGATAGCATCAGAAGAGTGCTGTTTTCCAGGGAGCACCTGCTAATATCACTCTTTTTTTTTGCCAGTCCTGGGCTTGAGCTCAGTCCCTGACCTCTGTCCTTGAGATTTCTGAAGGGAGAGCTCTACCACTTGAGCCTTAGCACCACTTCCAGCTTTTTCCTATGTATGTGATGCCGAGGAAATGAACCCGGGTCTTTGTGCATGCTAGGCAGGCCCTCTACCACTAGGCCAAACCCCCGACCCCTAATATCACTCTTTAGATCTTACTACAAAAGCCAAATCATGTGGGTGTACAGAGGCCTTTGAAATCTAACTGATCTTCTCTTAAACCAAAATATACTCCTTGACTTTTCTTGCATAATCATCATTATTAGAGATAGATTACTTAATATCCAAGCTTTCCTATTTTTTCTCCTATGACTCTCCTTGCTGATTCAGGGCCAAGTTATTCATGGTTAATTTTTTTTTACATTTTTACTTCTTTTTTATTCCTTCTTATTTTTTTACGGTTGGGGTAATGTATACAGGGGTTATGGTAACATTTGACAGAGAGTAGGTGCATTATTTCTGACACATTGACACCACTTCTCATGTTTTTGTCCCCATTTCCCTCCCCCTCACTCCCAATCATCTTGTTTTTCCCCCTTTGCTTTCCTATTACAAATAAACGTATATACAATATACCAGGTAACAAAATCATATACAGTAACAGTATGTGATTAACCAAAGGGCAAAATACAGACGAGACATAACACAGTACATTAAGAACAACAATCACACAAAATAAAGCTCTTCTGTTTAATTCTCTGGTTTCTCTGTCGAATTTTTTGCCTGGTTGATCTATCCAGAGGTGAAAGTGGTGAGTTTAAAACCCCAACAATCAATGTATTTGGGTCTATGTGTGTTTTTTGTGTCTGTAACGTTTGTTTGATGAAGGTGGGTGCTTCAGGATAAGGTGTGTATCTATTTAGGGTGGTTATCTCCTCTTGGAGTATAGCTCTTCTTCTTCGCATGGTCTCTGCTGATAAATCAGTGGTTATTTTCCTTTGTAGGTGATCTTTCTCCTCCTCCCTGGCCACTTTAAGGATCCTTTCCTTGGTCTTTATTGATTGAGTACAGATTATGAAGTGATGGTGGGATGACCTTTTCTGGTCAGGTCTTTTTGGGGTTCTAGAAGCTTCTTGTGTCTAGATGGGCATGTCTTTCTGGATATTTGAGAAGTTCTTTGAGATGATTACCTGAAGTATATTTCCAGTTCCATTGACCTCCTCAATGGAATGACCACAATGATGGAAGAAAAAAAATGAGGGATGGAGGATTGAAAAAAATGGCCCCCCAAAAGAAAGAAGTAAAATCAAAATGAAAAAGTAGTAAAATTAAAAAAATTATGATTACAAAAATGATTCTTCAATTATTTGGGGGGGAAACCTTGTTTCTCCACTGAATTGGGGATCCCAACTCTTTATGAAGTCTCATATCTCCTGTGTTTTGGCTTAGTTGGTTTTTCTATTCAATTTGCTTGGTTGGGCAGAAGTGCTGCCTTACACAATTGGGGTCTTTGTGACTGCTCACCCAGGTTAATTTACTAACATAGTGATGAGCTTTATATGTCCTTCAGGAAAAAGTTGGTTGTTTTCTGTAGCTTGAATGTGAATGGAGTTTTATTCTATCTGGAGTCCTTGGTGAGCTTCAGAATTCAGTCTTACGCAGCCTGGAGCCATTATTGCTTTTGCAAGTTCAGCAGAGAACCTCCGGATTGAGTGCCTCTGGTTTTGTTTACTGGGAGAGGAAAGCCACCCTGCCCAGGGAGGAAATGTTTCCTCCAGGGCAGGTAATGGATTGGCTTGCTAAGCAGACACTGGTCAGATTCTTTGCCATTTGGAGAAAGGGCAATGCCAACACCACTTCTCAGGCTCCAGTTATCTGCTAGTTAGTCTGGCAGCCTCTTTGCTAGTAGCCAAGTTGGGGCTTCTCTCAGCTGGTGGGGGAGGGGCTACCTTCCCAATGCTGTTCTGCGAGCTATAGTGAAAATGTCTTTAATGAGTTACTCACACTTACCCTTGGTTGTCTTTGTGGCTGGCAGGATGAGGATTTCTGCTCATAGTCATCTGGTTTGTGCTTCAGGTAAGTGAGGTGCTTAGCACTTAGGCTCTGGTGCCTTTGTCTTGGCGCAACTGCTCCACCACAGCCATTGCTCAAAACTGTCTTTTTAAGCCTGTTGTCTCACTTTTTCCTCTCTGACTGTGATCTCTGTAGTGCTACAGCTCACTTAAAATCATTCTTTAGCTATAAACTTTCCACTACAATGATAAAACTGGTATGTTGGCAAGAGATCAGAAAGACTCACCCTGAACCTCTTCCATCTTCCCAGAATCTATCCAAGCATTCTTAACATTATTAATCTAACCATTCTTTACTCAGGAAAAGTGATATAGTAATAGACATGAATTAGTATGCTGGAATTTGGAAAAAGGCCATTAAAGTGAAAGAAATTAGCAATTGAAAGGAAAGAAAACCATCTCTAACAACTAGATAGTCATGCAAACTGTAAAATGCAAACAGATGCAAATGATTGGTCTTAAATCTACCACTGAGACATTGACCTCAATACCTAGTATCCTTACTACGGGGTCCCCTCATTTTCAGGTAAAAGCTGGATGGATCCTCACATCTTTTAAATCACCTAGAATTGAGATTTATCTTTCTTTTCATTTAAAACAGAAAATGTTACCGTGCAATACCCTATCTTCTTAATATTAACCACTTACATTTATTGAACACTTGCATGTGCTTCTTTCATGCTTCACTTACAATTACAATAATAATTATACAACTAATTATAATTTTTAGATTAATATGTATTGCCCAACAGCATGATGATATAGACAGCATTGTTATCAAATTTTTATTCAAGACAAAATGTAAGACCAAAAAAATGAATAAGCCTCACTAATATCCTGAAACTAGTGAAGGGAAAACTCAGAATTTAAAAACAGGATTGATTCCAGGGCTCACATGCTTTTACTTGCTGCCTTAGCTGCTTCCTTGTTCCTTTTCATCATCACCATTATATTTTTTCAAGTAATATAAAAATATGCAGATTAATTGTCAACACTCTGCACTATTTTGGGTCTAATATTAGTACTAACAGAGGAGAAGAGTCAAGCTTTTGTTGGATTCTTGCAGTAAAATGGAAAATAGACTAAAAATGGAAAAAGAGGTGGGTATATCCCAGGCAGGCCATAGTTTGTTTGGAACAAGTCTAAACAGGATTAATTCAAGAACAGAACATCTGGGTGAAAATTAGGCACCAGGTAATTGTCTTTAATCATATTATTTATACAAATAATAAAGAGTAGAATGAACAAGACATTTGGAGGCTAGGGGAACAACCTGGTCATTAAGTATAGAGGCAGAAACCTAGTTAAAGACCCTGTAACATAAAGGATAGTATTAAAGCAAAAAAAAGTCTGAACAATTTGATGCAATAATAGTAGCAAGAACAAATTTGATGCAAAACCAAATGCTTGGAACTTCATATACTTCCTATTGTAATAAAGTCATTAAATTTCATGAAACTAGGGCTGCAAAGGAAGATTACAGTTCTTTTACTGGGAAAAATCTAGGAAGAACTCATCTTGTTTTGAAAGATTCCATCACTGTAAACATATATTCAGCAAAAGATCCAGATACTCTTCATTGTATTTCATGTGAATTTAGAAAGTGATGTAGGAGAATTTTCAGCTTCAAGCCTGAGGCTGGCTCATGAGAAACAAAACTTCAAAAAAAAACCCCCTTTTTTTTTGCCAGTCCTGGGCTTGAGCTCAGGGCCTGAGCACTGTCCTTGGACTTTCTCAAGGCTAGAGCTCTACCACTTGAGCCTCAGCACCACTTCCGGCTTTTTTCTATGTATGTGGTACCGAGGAATTGAACCCGGGTCTTCATGCATGCTAGGCAAGCACTTTAACCACTAGGCCAAACTCCCGGCCCAACCCTTTTTTGCATTATTAGGTTTTGAATCCAGGTCCTCTGATATTCTACAAAAGAGCTCTACCACTTGATCCATGTCACATCCTTTTTTTATTGTGTTTTGCTTTTCAAATAGGATCTTGTTAACAGTGCACAGATTAGTCTGGAACTTAAAATCTTCCTTCCTTTATCGCCTGAGTAGCTGGGATTATAAATATAAGCCATCATGTCACGTTCAAAATGAAAGACTTGATCCTGATTTATAAGAATTTGTGGCTTATGCCAGAAGATGAAAGTAGTTTTAAGCAAGAAAAAAATCCTCCCACCATTCTAGATACTAAGCTATTTTGTTGATTATAATTTTCCTATCAATATTATTTATCCAGTCATAATATCTTTTGCTTTAATTTTTTGTGATTCTGAGGTTTGAACTCATTGCCTTATGCTTTTTAGGCAACTGTACCACTTAAGTCATGTCTTCTGTCCTTCCTTTCACTTAATATTCATATAGGAGTTTATATTTGACAAATTTTGTACTTGTCTGTTTTGGACTGCAATCCTCCTCCCATGTAATTATGGTTATAGCTATGAGCTGCCATGTCTGGCCATTGGTCTTACATATCTTTAGTGACTCTAATTCTAGTTGAATGTCTTTAGTGTTTTCTCTGTAATAGTCATATAGATATTTCAGAAATGAGAAGATGGCGAAACATGGTTAACCTTTACAGCTGTGGCAGCTTTGTAGGCTCACAGCATTTTTTTTTTTGCCAGTCCTGGGCATGAGGTCAGGGCCTGAGCACTGTCCCTGGATTTTCTCAAGGATAGGGCTGTACCACTTGAGCCACAGCACCACTTCTGGCTTTTTGCCATGTATGTGGTACCGAGGAATCGAACCCAGGTCTTCGTGAATGCTAGGCAAGCACTCTACCACCAGGGCCAAACTCCCAGCCCCGCTCACAGCATTTTCAATAGTAAGTTTCTGTCCTGCCTGATATTCATAATTAAGGTGATTCAGAATTGTCAGATAATTGCTATTTTCTCATCAGTTGTAATTGCTAGAATCTAATGAAAAAAAAAACAGGATGAATTAAAGTTTATATCATTGTAGTTAATACAAGAATACTCCTTTAAGTTGATAATTTGTCCACTGGACATTGCAAAAATCTGTACTATGAGATGAAACGCACACTGTTCTTTCATGTTTTTCCACTTACAAAAATGATCAGGCCAATATAATGAGGAAGACTATCCAGAAATATAACTAGATTAGTTCTGTCTGGTTCTGGAATATTTGGGAAAAGACTGTAAGAAATGACAGAAAAATTAAATAACTTTAGAGGACAAAAAGTATTTCTAGATATGTAAATTTACCTATACTAGTCTGATACACTTAAAAAATCAACTTGTATTTAAATCTAGATCTTAAAATAAATTCTCATATATTTTCATATGAGTTGCATACGTTGTGTGACTACTAGCATTAGTAATTTAAGCATATAGAATAGCTACTTAAACTCAGTATACTTCACATTCAATCTTATAAAATGTTTATGATAATGACCTTTTCATTATTAGGTTATTGTGAGAAATAAATGCGATAATATATGGATCACCCAACATAGCCTTAAATGTAGGAGCTATTAAACAATAGAATATATTTTCTAGCATACATGACCTTCATTTGATTGAAATTATCTCTGTTATACAGACAAAATATTAATAATTATGAAAAATTCAAAAACAGAGTGTCAGAGATTAAATTGTATTTTTCAGAGGTGATAAGTGTAAAAATTAGTTTGATGATTTATGAATATGAATACGAATATGACCTTATTTTGGTCGGTCCTGGTGCAAGAGCTCAGGGCATGGCTACTGTCCTTGAACTTTCTCAAGGCACTCAAGACACTCTACCACTTTCAAAGTGCAACCAAAGCATTACTTCCAGCTTTTTCTGTGTCTGTGGTAGTGAAGAATCTAACCCAGGGCTTCATGTATGCTAAAAAAGCAGTCTACCACTAGGCTACTCTCCTAGTCTTCCTATTATTACCTTTAGACTTTAATTCTTGCTATATGTATGAATGTGTGAAATTCCTTTTCAGATAATTAGCATAAATAGAAAGGCAGCATAGAATACCACATAATGAATATACCCATGGAGCAATAAGGAAGGATCTTCAGGTTGTGGCAAATTAAAGTACAGAGAACTGATACTTTTGTGCTTTTATTAAAGCACCAAACTCAGAGCCTGGGCACTTTCTCTGAACTTTTTGCTCAGGGCTAGCACTATACCACTTTGAATAACAGAACCACTTGTACTATTAAAATGTATAGAAACTGAGAATATAAATAGAAGCATAAAAGCCAAAGAATAGACCTAAAGATATAAAGCTAGCCTCTTATATTCATGTATCCTGAGAGTCTAGACAGGTAACTAACTGAAGCCAGTATATGTAGCATGGTAGGAAGGAAAGAAGCTATAACAAATTTCAGAATGTTTGTCTCTTTTAAAAGCATTAACACATATATACAAACACATACAAATCTATGCAGAACAAACAAAATGAGTCTGTGGGATCATATGGAGCCTTAGGCAAGTGATCTGGAATAAATGATGGTACATAACTTCTAAGTGAACTGTGTTGAGGAAGGATCAAAAGCAAGAAAAGGTGGTTAGCAAATAGGAAAGTGGACATCTTTCTTGAGGTTACACCACCTTATAAAAATACAGCAATTGAGATTTTCATGTATATAAGTGAAAAGACAAGTTTGTGCTCATTTTTCTTGGGAATGAGGAATGTAAAATATCTTTGGTTGATGTTTGTAAAACAGAGCGTGGTCATGTACACGAAGATATGCTTAGAAAAATACTATAATGAACATAGTAGGAAGTCTGGGAAAAAAGAACGTTCACTAGCAGAGAGGACTAAGTGAGATCAAAAACCAAATAGCACATATGTGATCTGGGCCTACTTCTATGTAATTTTTATTGTTTTTAAGTATATATGGATACTGTTCCTTTGTAGCTTGTCTTTTGTCACCCTTGTTTAGATTGTGTTTGAATAATAAATCCTTCATATTTAATACATATGTCAGTGAAAAGATATGATAAGAAAAACCAATATATTGCTTTACAACTTACATAAATGATTCCTGCTTTTTCATTCCTAGATCTTCTCTATCAATATGAAAGATTAAATGTTAACCTAGAAGAATTTTATTTGTCCAAATATGTTCTTTACTTTTTCAAAGTAGTGGGAATTTTTCAGATCAGGTTGCTGCGATCTTTTTGACCTACTTGAATAAAAATTGTGAATAGGTAAAGAGAAGCTTGCAGCCACTGAGCCCTTGAGTATCCAAAGCCTAAAAGCTAGACTGGCAGACCTAAAGGCTTATAGCTTCAAAACTAAAGAACTAACAGTTATTGCTTGGAGGTTTAAAAGTTACTTAAACTTGTGCCTTAATCTTGTAATACAATAAATGGATACAATAGCAAAAAATGCTACAATGTTATGGCACTAGGTACAACAAATGTAGTTACATTGCTCTGGCTTTATGCCTGAGCACATGACAACTTTTGTAGTCTTCAGTTTCCAGCAACAATAACAGCACAAGACAGAAGCAAGTAGCATCTGCTAGTGTGCTCCAAATAAGCCTCAGGTGCTGGCATCTAAAGCCCTTATAGTGACTAGCACTACAATTATCAAGAGGCTAATTTTACAGCTCTTGGCTTTAGAATATCTAGACTCTTTGCTTTTGTCAATGGCCAGTGTTATAACTTTCATGTCTAGGTATGTGAGAACCTTGGTACTTAGAAATGTCAGCTTCTACAATTCTTCCAGTAGCTAGGGCCTGGCTTTTTGGAGACTTCTGTGTTTTTTTCAGCCTTATTTGTCTACCTTCTCCTACTTTCCTCATCCCTAATTGTCTTTATTTCCTTTGTTCACCATCATTTCTATCCTATCTGCAACTCTTCAGCTATTCTCTCATCATTTAATCCATTTTTTTGTACATTACCAGCTCAATCTACACTACCAATGATAAAAAATGGCCAAGAAAGAGCCAATTGAAATGAGCTTTTTATTGAGACAAATGTTGAATCAGCAGGGGCAGCACAGGAAAGTATAACCAAGATGGCTGGAAACATGATCTGAATGGCTGGCTTGAATAGCCTTAAAGTTGTTGTTGCTAGAGTATTTGCAGAATCCTTCATGCAACTGAAGGATTGTGTTTTTAAAAGTCATGGCACTGTAGGCCGGGAGTTTAGCATAGTGGTAGAGCGCTTGTGATTCCTTGGTACCACATATATAGAAAAAAGCCAGAAGTGGTGCTGTGGCTCAAGTGGTAGAGCTCTAGCCTTGAGAAAGCCCAAAGACAGTTCTCAGGCCCTGAGTTCATGGCCCAGGACAGGCAAAAAAAATTATGGCACTGGGCCTGGAGTGTGGCCTAGTGGTAGTGTGCTCACCTAGCATGCACGAAGACCTGGGTTCAATTCCTTGGTACCACAAACACACAAAAATTCCAGAACTGGTGCTGTGGCAAAGGTAGTAGAGTGCTAGCCTTGAAAAAGACCAAGGACAGTGCCCAGGCCCTGAGTTCATGCCCCAGGACTGGCCAAAAAAACAGTCATGGCCTTTTAAATTATGTTAGTTACACTCATGCTACTGGGACATAAAGGTAAGTATTCCCCCTCTGGCTTACGTGATAATATTGCTAGAGTTCACTAAAGATTGTGATTACAAAAATGGCTTGCTGTGTGATTTCTTTCATGTAGATTATGTCATTGCCAATTTGATGTGCAGGACAGTTTTTTGTGGATATTATTTTGATACACATCATCTACTCAGTATTGATTTAATCAATGGAATTTTTGATACTTGTCAATATTTTAGAGCAAAAACAAAGTGCATTGCTGATGTTTCTTTTTGCTAATATGAGAGTGGAAAATGAAGAACCAGAAATAGTATTTCCTGTATGTGATATAGTTTTTCTTTTCTTCTATTGTTGGTGTGATGTACAGAGGAGTTACAAATACATCCATCAAACATTACTTCTTGAACATTGATACCCCTTCCCATGATTTCCTCACAATTTCCCTCCCCCCACCACTTCCCACTTATCTTGTTTTTCTCTTACCTTCCCATATGCCAGGTACCAAAGACAGATACAGTAAAAGTATGAGATAAATCTTAAGGGAAAAAGAACAAAAAAGAAATAGCTTCACACAGTACATTAAGAACAACAATCACAAAGATAAAACTTTTTTGCCATTGGTGAGGCTTGAACTCAGGGCCTGGGCACAGTCCTTGGGCTTTCTCAAGGCTATCATTCTACCACTTGAGCCACAGCACCACTTCTGGCATTTTCTATGTGTTTGGTACTGAGGAATTGAACCAGGGCTTCATGCATGGTAGGCAAGCACTCTACCACTAGGCCTCACTGTTGGCCACAAGGATAAACCTCCTGTTTCCATATCCTGGAGTTTCATTTCGTTTAGTTTAACCTCATCCTATTGGGCTATATGTACAAAACTTTTGAGCTATTATGATCCTCTTTTGGAGAATCATAAAGGTATACCAATTGTTACAACTGAAGGTAACTATGGAGCTTATGTTTCTTTGGGTCTGGCTTACTTTACTTAATTACATTGATGAATGGATTATGAAGATATGGTGTATTTACACCAGCAATCTAATTTTAAACAGTCATAATGGCCCCATTTATTGGCTAGCTACTCAGGAGATCTTCCAGAGAAGTTATATGGCAATTTATTGGGTAAGAATTATGGGAATAGGAGAAAAGTTACCTTTAGAAAGGTGCTCAGGAGTTTGTAGACTTCCTGAAAAGTAGGGGAAAGGAGAGAATTAAGCTCATTAGAGTATCATTAGTTATTCAAGAGTGGCCTGTTGCTAAGAGGTTATCTACTAGAAGTAACTTGTTTTCAGAGAGTGAGGGAATGTTCTATAGAGCAAAGAAGAATTTGAACACAGAACATTGTAGCCATGAAATCTACTGTGTAGATTAGAAAGTGTTGGGGGGAGATTTCTCAGTTATTATGCTAAGGAAGTACATGAATAGAGAAATAGAGCCAGGAGTTTAGTCTAGTGATAGAGTGCTTGCTTAGCATGCAGGAAGATCTAGGTTCAACTCCTCAGTAACACATACATAGAAAAAGACCAGGCGTGGTCTCTCACGCCTGTAATCCTAGCTACTTAGGAGACCTAAAGATCAAGGTTCAAAGCCAGCCCAGACACAAAAGGACCGCAGACACTTACCTCCAGTTAACTTCTAGAAAAGAGAAGTGGGGCTTGGCTGAAGAGTAGGGTGGTAGCCTTGAGCTGAAGAGCTCAGGGACAACGCCCAGGTCCAGTGGTAGAGTGTTAGCCTTGAACTGAAGAGCTCCAGGACAGTGCCCATGCCGAGTTCAAGCCCCATGATCCACCAAAAGACAAAACAAATCAAAACAAAAAAGCCAGAAATGGTGCTGTGATTTAAGTGGTAGAGCTCTAGCCTTGAGAAAACCCAAGACAGTGCTCAGGCCCTGAGCTCAAACCTAGGACTGGCAAAAAAAATACAAGAGTGGAATAATCAATCCCTACCATATTTCCATTAAGCTGCATATTGTGCTAGGTAAAAGTTCTGAGACAGCTTGGGTCCGCTATAATTATAATTCTTTTTCAATGAAACTTTATTCCTAGAATGGAGACATGTAAAATGCTGTCATTCATTGGGGTTACAAAAGCATAAAATGTCATGTCCTTCAATCTAAGGAAACAATACCATTCTGAGTTATTTTCAAATTGATAATTATATCTTAGCACATAACTTGGGAACAAATGAAAAATTAAAATTCATGACATTTTAATATATAAGTTCACACCTTCATCTACACTCTCACCTCTCAGATATAAAGTGAAAACACAACTCAGTCATGTTTTGTCTAATCTTATCTATATGGTAAATTGGCTACTCATGTAGAAGGAACTGTTTGGCTGTTGGGGCCTAGCCTCCATCCCTGAAGCCTGATTCTGGCTCAGCTGCAATTAAAGGGCTTTTCTAGGGCTGATCATAAAGAGGTTCTAAATAAAATTCAATTAGCTATCAATGCAGCAGCCTTACAGAGGTATGAACCTGCTATGCCCCTAACGCTCTATGTCCTATCAGGACAGACCCTCTTTACTGCCCTTTTAGGCCAGGAAGGGGAACCTCTTCACTGGATTCACCTGTCAGTCGGAGGAACACCTAGAGTTTACTCCATGACTGACCAGATGGCAGATTGTATTGTCAAAGGACGAGATTTGTCCACTCGTCTTTTTGGGAGTGAACCCCATTCTCTTACTGTCCCTTTTAGGATTAATGATTTCTCTTGGCTACAAAGAAATAATGCTAGACTAGCAATAGCCATGGAAGGCTTTCCAGGTAAAGTGGATTGTCATTATGGTCCCCATAAATGGATGTGCTCCTTTAGCCAGCTGGAGTGGCAACCTCCAAAATTTTTTCTAGGTGAAGCTGATCCCTCCTTCCCCACCGTATTCACGGATGGAGGCAAGAAGGGGGCTTCTGTTGTTATTTTCTCCCCAGGTAAAGGCAATTCTTCTCCTGCAGTGACCCTGTCTCATGAAATACAGGGTTCAGCGCAATTTAAGGAACTTTATGCGGTGGTCTTAGCTTTATCTGAGGTTACTGGTCCTCTTAACCTATTCTCAGATAGCCTGTATGTGGTCAATTTGTTACCTAACCTCATAGAAGCTCATATTAAACTTGATAGTAACCCCATCACTCCTTTGATGATTCAAGCTAGAAATTTGCTCAAACAAAGGATTGCTCCTATGTTTATTCAACATCTGAGGGGACATCAAAGCCTTCCAAGTATTTTGACCAAAGGCAATGCCCTCGCTGACCAGTTAGCCTCTAATCCTGAATGTTACACGTTACAGGAGGCTATCTCTTTCCATCGGCTCACGCATGCCAGCTGGAGGGGACTACACCACCGATTTCCCCAAGTCGCTATCAAAGACCTAAAAAAGATTATTAGGACCTGCAAGTCGTGCCACCCTTTCTTACAGGTTCCACCACTCCAAATGGGCGGCGTTAACCCTCGAGGCCTTAGGCCTAATAATCTGTGGCAAACGGATGTTACACATTTTCCCTTTTTTGGAAAACTTAAATACATTTTTTTAACAATAGACACATTTTCCTGTGCCTGTTGGGCTACAGCCCATTCCGGGGAGAGAGCTAAACATGCTATCAGTCATTTTCTTCAATGTTTTGCTACTCTCGGATTGCCAGACCAAATAAAAACCGATAACGGTCCGTGTTTTGTAAGCAAGTCTCTTGATGATTTCTTTAAACAATGGCAAATTACCCATACTACGGGCATCCCTCATAATCCCAGAGGACAGGCAATAGTAGAAAGATATAACCATGTCCTTAAATCTCAATTAATAAAACAAAAAAGGGGGAATACACTCCCCCCCCATGATCAGCTAAAGATGGCTTTGTTTACTCTCAATATTTTAAATTTTGCCAAAGGGGAACATCCTCTCACCCTTTCAAAAACACTGGACAACCTCTATTCCCTATCAAACTGTCTATGTCCGGTGGAAGGACCCCCTTAATGGGGAGTGGAGGGGCCCTGACCCCCTCATTACAGCTGGAAGAGGATTTGGTTGTGTTTTCCTCACTGATGAAACAAAGCCAATTTGGGTCCCTGCAAGGGATCTTAAATATTGTCCCCAAATATGGAGGGACCCCAATAATATTGATGAAGACCCAGAAGGCTCTCTGCCTCCTGAGGATATCTCTCTCTCTCTTCTTTTTCAGAATAAATAATGGACCTTACAGTGCTGATCCTGTTTCTTCTTGGAGCCAAGATACCCATCATCAACTTCCTCTGGACAGGACTGCACAGATGGCTACCCTGTGTCCTTCCATTTCTTGGTCCTATACTCCTCTTGTTCTTACTCTTAACTTTTGGGCCCTGTGTTATCAATAAGGTTACAATTCATTCAAAGCAGGATAGAATCCATTCAGTTGATGAATGTACAGGTGCATTACCAGAGGCTTGCTACCAATGCCAATGACCGCTATGACCAAGGAGAGCCCAATGACAAGGAGGGATCCCTCGACTCCCCTTAGATGTCTCCCCGAGAGCCAATGACGGGTAAGATCTCTGGAGCGGACAACCTAAGCCAGGCCCGGGAGTGATCTATACTGTGGGACAGAAGGCCGCAGAGCACTCAAAGACGGGTAAGATCCCCTGAAGGGGACAACCTAAGACAGGGGCTTTGCGTGCTTGTCCCCCTGTTCTAATAAACCAAAAAGGGGGAATTGTTGGGGCCTAGCCTCCATCCCTGAAGCCTGATTCTGGTTCAGCTGCAATTAAAGGGCTTTTCTAGGCATTCGGTCCTTTGCATACCTCTCTTAAGGCATCTCTGTGTACGTGACTCGATTGAACCCCCCGCAGTTTCGCGGGTCTCGCAGCAGCTAAAGTCTCTCGCGCTTTCCTGCACCTGTCCTACCCAGTACCTGAATGCCCCACCCAGACCCTTAGTGGTAGCACAGAGGCCCTCTTCCTATTGGCTAGCTTCCCAGTGCCCACCTTCTCCTACCCTAACAGTATATAACTAATTGTCTGACGCAATAAAGAGAGGAGAGCATCAGAGATTAGCAGAGATCAGCAGAGAGATCTAATGCGCTTTCATGGTTAACACTGCTCTGACTAAGCGTGGTTTTTTCTTCCCCGGTGATTGGGGGAGGGCTGGGTCTTCGACACTTACCATCTCGCTCGGCTCCCGGGGGACTACAGGCTGGCCCTGTGTGTCCCTCCCCGTTCCCGTGTTGCTGCCCCGGAGAGGCGCAACATTTGGCCATTTCATGACTGATGGTCAAATATATTAATGTGGGGCCTGTAGTTTGGTCTAGTGGTAGAGTGCTTACCTTGCATGCAGGAAGGCCCAGGTTCATTCCTCGGTGCCACATACATAGAAAAAAAACATGGAAGTACTGCTGTGGCTAAAGTGGTAGAGCACTAGCCTTGAGAAAAGTACAAGGACAGTGTTCAGGCCTTGAGTTCAAGTCCCACGACTGGCAAAAAACCCAAACAAACAAACAAAATATATTAACATAAGATATTCACTATAATTTCTACTTCTCTTTCCTGTTTTTTTTTATTGTCGTCTAATTTGAAGACATTAAAGACAATGCACCTTCCTCTATGCCAACAGTGAGAGGAATAAGGCAACAGTCAGGAAAGCAACTCCTTTCGCAATAGCCTCAAAGAAAATAAAGTACCTAGGAATTAGCTTAACTAAGAATGTAAAGGACCTTTTTGATGAAAACTTTAAAACCCTGAAAATGGAAATTAAAGCATAACTAAGGAAATGGAAAAACCTCCTAAGCTCCTGGATTGGAAGAATCAACATCGTGAAAATGACAATCTTGCCAAGGGCTATCTACAAATTCAACACAATACCCATCAATATCCCAATGTCATTCTTTAAAGAAATAGAGGAGGCAATCCAAAATTTCATATGGAATAATAAAAGACTCTGTATAGCAAAAACACTTCTTAGCAGAAAGAACAGCGCTGGAGGAATTTCAATTCCAAACTTTAGACTCTATTACAGGGCTATAATTATCAAAACAGCTTGGTACTGGCACAAGGACAGGCCTGAAGACCAATGGAATAGAACTGAGGACCCAGATATTAAACCACAGACCTATGGCCACCTAATCTTTGACAAGGGAGCCAAAAAAACAGAATGGAAGAAAGACAGCCTCTTCAACAAGTGGTGCTGGCAGAACTGGTTAAGCACCTGCAGAAAACTAAAGTTGGATCCTTCTTTGTCACCCTGCACTAGAATTAACTCCAAATGGATCATAGACCTGGAGGTAGAAGCTGACACACTGAAAACTTCACAAGAAGGAATAGGAGACATACTAGGCCTCATTGGCACAGGTGGAAACTTCCTTAATAAGGACCAAGAATCATAACAAATCAGAGAAAGTCTGGATAAGTGGGACTGCATTAAACTGGTTAGCTTTTGTATGGCAAAGGACGTAGCTAGTAAATTAATTAGGAAGCCTACCAAGTGGGAGAAGTTATTCATCAAACATACAACGGACAAAGGCGTCATATCTAAAATATATCAACAGCTCAAAAAATTGAATCACTCCAAAACTAATCTCCAAAGTAACAACCATCCCATTAAAAAAATGGGCCAAAGACTTAAAGAGAATCTTCTCTGAAGAAGAAACAAAAATGGCCTATTGACACATGAAGAAATGCTCAACATCTCTGGTCATAACAGAAATGCAAATCAAAACAACTCTAAGATTCCACCTCACTCCAGTTAGAATGGCCAGGTTCAAGAAAACTAATAAGAACACATGCTGGAGGGGATGTGACCAGGATGGATCACAACTACACTGTTGGTGGGAGTGCAAACTCGTTCAACCAGTATGGCATTTCCTCAAAAGACTAAACATACAGCTCCCCTGTGACCCAGAAATTCCACTACTTGGCATTTACCAATTGTCCAGAAACAAGGACATACTAAATCCACTAGCACAACGATGTTCATTGCAGCACTATTTACCATAGCAAAGATGTGGAACCAACCTAGATGTCCCTCAGTTGATGAATGGATCAACAAGATAATGGTATTTGTACATAATGAAATTCTATGCTGCTGTCAGAAAAAATGACATCGCCCCATTTGTTAGGAAATGGAGAGACTTAGAAAAAAAATCATATTAAGTGAAGTAAGCCAGACTCAAAGGAACTTAGGCTCAATGGTTTCCCTCATTCATCTAATCAGTAGAAACCTTGGGCTCTTCTAGCAGAGATTTGCAATAAAGCAAAACCTTGATACGTAAGGCCATATAGTATGAAGCTAATTGAAAAGACCTCCAGGATATTGAAACAAAAGCCATATAATGAATGATTGTTGTCCTTAATGTACTAGGTTATCTCTCATCTCTTTTGCTGTCCCTTGGTTATCTCATATTTTTACAGTATCTCACGTTGTTATCTGATATATTGGGTATATTTGTATTTGGTTACTTGAAATTGGATAGCGAAGGGGGGACAACCAAGATGGGGGTGTGGGGGGGAGGGCAATGGGGACCAAGACATGTGAAAGGGTATCTATCTGGCAAATATCATGTAACCCTTTTATTAATTGCAATAAAAATATTTTTAAAAAGACAATGCAGTATTTTTTTGTTTTTACCATGTCATAGATATTCAGTCTTGTTAAACATAGCCAACACTTTTCAGTGAAATCAGTGAAGAGAAATAGAGTTGTTTACTTGCTTATAGTATTCTTTGAAAACTATACTTTTAAATAAAAGTATCAATGTTTGAAGACTTTGAAAATCTGAAGTATTTTAATGGTATTTCAACTTTATCTAGATCTCTAAAGATGTTTTGTAGACTGAAGTTTCTCAATTCAACTAAACGTTTACTTGTGAGTATGTTGTATGCACTTTCTTTTTGATTAAGCCAAGCATAAAATACAATCTTCCTCTCAACAAAATAAAGTATAGCCTGCTGTACAAAGGATCTTCACCTAGATAATTAAGAAAAATAATGAGGAGGGAAGATAATAAGTATTTTTATAACGTTATTAAAATAAGAAATGTTAGTGTGATCTAAATAATTTTTTGTTCTGTGGTCAAAGTATGTGCAGATATGCTTTTGAAACAGCATTTTCTAACCTCATCACTGTGCTTATCTTTCTCATTTTATTTTGTATAGTTCTTTACTTTCCTTCATTTTTTTTCCTTATGAGATAATGTAAGTAGTTTAAAACTAGCACAGAGAATACAAAATCACTCTTCTATGGGGTGATCTTATTTGGATTTGGAAAACCATTGAGAGAATTATGTAAGTTTTCAAAACAGAAATTTGTGTACCCCAAGCTTCTGCTCAATTATTTTGACAGTTTTGTAATAGGAGAATCCTGCCAGTAATTTGGTTTGGTTGAAACTTGTACTACATCTTAAATGGCAAAAATACAGTTTAAAACAAAGTAACTGAACCATATATTTGTTTTGAGAAAAATACCGTAACAACTATTAAAATAATTAGAAATGTGAAATTCAAGTGGTTAAACACTGACTAGAAATAATTATTCTTTACGGTGGACAATGTATAACAACTGACTGATAGATTTTCTTCTTTCATCCCCAAGCATTCTAATTAATTGCTTTGCTCTAATAAATTTGTTTATCCTGGGAGTAGCCAACAAGTATGAATTAGACTTGAGAAAATCAGTGATTACCATTGCAACTATTTGTAACTTCAGTGCTTGAACACTTTCATTAGCAGTCTGAATGCTAATTACACGATTTGTATATTTCTCTAAAGCTAGTGATTGCACTATATGCAGCAGAAAACATTAATGATTATTATGAAGATCAATTAAAAGTTGAAAGCAAAGCTTTAATAAATATAAATACTATTATTGTCAAATGTAAAAAAAACTATTATTTTACAAAATGTTTCTCTTAAGACTTACATATATATCACACAGATATGCAGATAATAGCATGATGAGATGATGATGGGGTGGAATCTAAATGTTAAGGAGATTACTACACATATTAATGTATACTAGGGCTAGTCAGCATAATAATATATTTTTGGAGGAAAAAACTACTTTTCACTGAATGGTTATTATTTTTGTTAATGATAAGGAAACATGAATGTAAAAACATTTGTTTCCATCTTCTTTGGAGATTCTAAGCACAGTAGGAAATGGAAATAAAAAGCAGACAACAAAAACACAGCTTAGGAAATACAAAAAAAAATAAAACCTACCAGTATTTGGAAGAAGGTAGAAATAAAGTATAAATGGTATTTTGGCATAAATCACACTCCCAAACCTAAATGAAAGATAATTGCCCTAACCAGTATTTTTTTCTTATTTTATGATATAGGCTTGCTATAAACTAGGTCTATTTATCAATGACACATCATTGTGAAATTTGCTATGGAACAGGACAGACTGCTAGCCTTTAGAAAGCCTAAGGACAGTGCTCAAGCCCTGAGTTCAAGCCCCAGGACTGGCAAAAATAAAAAAGGAATCAAAAGAAATGACAACATGGAATAACCCCCCCCCCCAAAAAAGAAAAAAGAACGAAAGAACAAAAGGAAGAAAGAAAGAAGGAAAGAAAGAAGGAAAGGGCAAAAACCTCTTGTTTCCATTTGTAAAAGTTCATATTGATAATACTCATTGTATATGTTCATATGCAACTAGCTATTGAGTAATTCTGTACCTCTGCTATGAATATTCTAGAAATAATCTACTTATTCCAAATGAGGGAAACCATACATCCTGTGTTTCATTGTGTCTGGCTTGCATTGCATTTCCAACTCTTTCCAATTTCTTATGAGTGGGTCAATATTATTTTTCTGATGAAAGCATATAATTACATTGTGTATATGTACCATGTTTTCTTGATCCATTCATCTACTGATAGGTTTATGGGTTGGTAAAATATATTTTTTTATTGCTAGGATAATGGGGATAATGTACTGTTACATTCGTCAGGTAGTAGATGCATTACTTCTCACACATTGATATCCCTTCTCATGTTTTGTGCCCATTTCCCTCCCACCACCCACTCCCAATCATCTTGCTTCCTCCCTTCCCTTTCTTATTTCAAATAAACAAACAAACTTATATACAATACACCAGGTAACAAAGTCAGATACAGTGATAATATGAGATTCACCATAAGGGCAAAAATAAGAGAAGAGAAATAACATAGTACATTAAGAACAACAATCACACATAATAAAGCTCTTTCTCCATATCCTAAATTACCATTCATTTAGTCTCATCCTAAATGACCTTTATGTACCTAGGTTTTCAGCTACTGTAATCCTCTTCTAGGAGAGTCCTAGATGTGTACTAATTATTACAAATGAGGAAAACCATTGGGCCTATGTTCCTTTGGGTCTGGCATACCTCACTTAGGATTTTTTTCCGTCTTTCCCTTTCCCTACAAATGGGGCGATGTCATTCTTTCTGATGGCAGCACAGAATTCCATTGTATATAAGTACCACATCTTCTTGATCCAATCATCTACTGAGGGGCATTTGGGTTGGTTCCATATATTAGCAATGGTAAATAATGCTGCGATGAACATGGTTGTGCTAGTGGTTGTAGTATGTCCTTATCTTTGGACATTTGGGTAAATGCCAGCTTTTTCATATATGTGGTACCAAGGAATTAAACCCAGGGCTTTGTGAATGCTAGGTGAGCACTCTACCACTAGGCCACCTCCTGGCACATATTTTTCTTGATAATTGACATTCTATATGGAATGAGGGAGAATATATGTATTGTTTTGATTTGCATTTCTTTTATGGCCAGAAATGGTGAAGATTTACTTATGTGTCTATTGGTCATTATTACTTCCTGTTCAGAGAAGTCTGCCCTAATGTTTTTAGCCCACTTATTAATGGGATTGTTTTTTCTTTGAGAATTTGTTTTGGGAGGTTTAGTATTTTGAGTTCTAAGAGTATTTTAGATATGAAGATCTTGTCTGTGCTATAGCTACTAAAGATCTTCTCCCAATCTGTGGGTTTCTATTCATTTTTTGAGCTATGCCTTTTTTTGTTATGCAGAGAATTTTCAGTTTAATGCAATCCCATTTATCCAGCCTCTCTTGGACCTTACTTTTGGAAATTTCAAACTCTATACCTACCTGTAATATTTTTAGGGTATTTTGTCTTACACTGAGTTCTTTTATCCATTTGGAATTAATTCTGATGCAGAGTGATATAGAAGGATTTAATTTCAGTTTTCTACTCATGTATAGCCAATTCTATTAGCACCATTTGTTGAAGAGGCTGTCATTCTTCCTTGCTATGTTTTCTTTCAACCTTATCAAAGATTAGGTTACTGTATGTCTTTGGATTCATTTCTGGTTCTTTAATTCTATTCCATTTTTCCTCAGGCCTGTTCCTGTGCCAATACTGTCTGTGTGTATAGATAGATAGATAGATAGATAGATAGATAGATAGATAGATAGATAGATAGACAGATAGATATTGATATTCCTCCAGCACTCCTTTCCCTGATAAGGATTGTTTTTGATATTCAGAGTCTTCTATTATTCCATATGGATTTTTGAATTACATTTTCTATTTCATTGAAGAATGTTCTTGGGAGGTAGACTGTTATTGCATTGAATTTATAGATAGCTTTTGGTAGTATTACCATTTTCATGATGTTAGTCCTCCTGATCCTGAAGCATGGAAGGATTTTTGCTTTACTTTTTAGGTTTTTAAATTTTTCATTGTAGAAGTCAGCTTTGGGTAAATTAATTTCTAGATTATTTTTCTTTTTGAGGCTATTACCAAAGGAGTTGCTTTCCTGATTTTAGTGTCATTGTTTTCATTGTTGGCATACAGAAAAGCTTAATTATTTTTTTGCCAGTCCTGGGCTTGGACTCAGGGCCTGAGTACTATCCTTGGTCTTTTTCTCAAGGTTAGAGCTCTATCGCTTGAGCCTCAACACCATTTCTGGCTTTTTTTTCTATGTATGTGGTACTGAGGAATTGAACCCAGGTCTTAGTGCATGCTAGAAAAGCACTCTACCACTAGGCCAAACTCCCGGCCCAGAAAAGCTTGAGTTTATAACCTGCTATTTTACCAAAGTTTTGGATCAGCTCAAGGAACTTGGGAGAGGAGTGTATGAGGTTCTTTAGAAAAAGGATCATGTCATCTGAAAAGAAGGAGGATTTTACTTCTTCTTTCCCTGTTTGGATCCTCTTTGTGTTTGTCTCTCTTGCTTTATTCCTTTGTCTAGGAATTCGAATACTCTGTTGAAAAGAAGCAGAGAGAGTGGGAATCCTTATCTGATTACTTCTTTTAGAGGAAATTTTTGAACTTTTCACCATTAAGTATAGTACTTGCTATAGGTTTGTCATACACAACCTTTATTTTATTGAGCAACATTCCATGGATTCCTAGCTTCTCCAGAGCTTTCAACATAAAGGGGTATTGGAGTATTCTTAATTAATGTAGATAATCATGTGGTTCTTGTCCTTGATCATTAATCGTTTTGTGTATATTGAACTGATGTATTCCCTGGAACGAATCAAATTTGATCATAGTGTATATTTTTTTGCCAGTCCTGGGCTTGAGCTCAGGGCCTGACCACTGTCCTTGTACTTTCTCAAGGCTAGAATTCTACCACTTGAGCCTCAACACCACTTCCAGCTATTTTCTATGTATGTGGTACCATGGGATTGAATCCAATTCTTCATGTATGCTAGGCAAGCACTCTACCACTAGGCCAAACTCCCGGCCTATAATGTATAATTTTTTGATTAATTGTTAAAGTCGCTTGGCCAGAAATTAATTGAGAAGTTTTGCAACAATTTTCATCAAAGAAATAGGTCTACAATCCTCTTTCTTAGATGAGTCCCTGTCTTGATTTGGGATGAGGGTTGTGTTGGCTCCATAGAATGTGTTTGGTAGTGATCTTCTAATTTCATTGAAGAATTTGAAGAGTACCGGAGTAAGCTTGCCTTTGAAAGCCTTATATAATTCAGCTTTGAATCGTTCAGCTCCTGTGAAATCTTTTATTGCTATTTCTTTCTTTTCTTGTGGTTCTATTTAGTTGGTTGAAATCTTCTTGGATTAGTTTAGCTATATCAATATTTCCTACAAATTCTTCCATTTCTTCCAGAGTATCAAATTTGTTAGCATAAAGGTTTACAAAGTATTCCATTATAATGTTCTGAATATTGCTTTTTTTCTGTCATGATGTTTTCATTCTCAACTCTGATGTTATTTATTTGGTTGTGCTCATTCCTTTTTTGGTCAGATTTGCCAAGGGTCTGTCAATTTTCTTAATTTTTCAAAAACTAACTTTTTGTTTTCTTGATATTAACTATGATTTGGCTGTTGTCCAATTCACTTAATTCTAATTTTTTTTATTTGTTCGCATTTATTTATTTATTATCATTATTTTTTTTGGTTGTTGTTGTTGTTGTTGTTGTTTTGCCAGTCCTGGGCTTGAGCTAAGGGCCTGAGCACTGTCCTTGGACTTTCTCAAGGTTAGAGCTCTACCACCTGAGGCTCAGCACCACTTCCGGCTTTTTTTTCTATGTATGTGGTACCGAGGAATCGAACCTGGGTCTTCATGCATGCTAGGCAAGCACTTTAACCACTAGGCCAAACTCCCGGCCTGTTCGCATTTATTGAGTTGTGTTTGGCTTGTTGCTCTTTTTCAAGGAGCTTAAAGTACATCATTAAGTTTTTGGCTTGGGATTTCTCTGATTTGTTCATGTAGGCAATTAGAGCTATAAATTTTCCTCTGAGAACTGTCTTTGCTGTGTCCCAGAAGAGCTGGTATTGTGTATGTTCTTTTTTGTTAAATACCATGATTGTTAGAATATGTTCTGATCTCTTCAACAATCCACTGGTAACTCCACAATGTGTTTTTCAGTCTCCATGAGTTACTGAATTTTCTATGGTGTTGACCTTTAATTTTGTTTGGTTGTGTTCTGAGATAGTGCAATAAATAAATTCAGTATTTCTGAATGTTCACAGATTTGTTTTGTGACCTAAAATGTTATCTTTTTGAAGAACATTCCCTGTTTTGGTGAGAGGAATGAGAATGATCCCTGTACTGAGAAAAGGGTATATTCTGATGCTGCTGGGTGAAGTACTCTGTAGATATCTGTTAAGTTTAGTTGATCAATGCAGTCATTTAGTTTTGAGGTTTCTCTATTGAGTTTTTGACTGGTTTATTTATCCTGAGGTGACAGCGATGTGTTGAAAACATCAACAATCAATGTGTTTGGATCTATGCATGTTTTTAAAGTAAGTAGTGTTTGGTGAATTTGGGAGCTTCAGGTTTTGATGTATAGAAATTTAGAATTGTTATATCTTCCTGCATGTGAGATCCTTTTATTAGTATGTAATGGACTTTGTTGTATTTTCTCACTAATTTTAATGTGGTCTATTATATCTGATATTAGGATTGCAACTTTGGTCTGCTTGTCGAGACTGCTTGCTTAATAGATTTTATTCTAGCCATTCATTGTAAGAACATACCTTGTGTTTTTATTTGTTTTAAATAATTGTCTGCTCTTTCTCTATAATGTCTAGAATATCTTCACTTCCAGAGATTCTATCGTATTTATCTTCTAAATGGTGTGAAGATTTCTTACTTTGTTTTTTATTTCCCTTCCTTGTAGCTGTTCACTTTCTTCATTAAAGCTTTGTTTTAAATCTTCTATGAAATTTTTACCTCCTTGATTTGATTTTGTGGGTTTTTTTCTCGTATATCTAGCTGTGTGACTATTTTTTCTATTGGACTTCTTTGACTTCAGTTGGAATTCATTCAGGTTTCTGTTTAAGAATTCCATGAATTCCACTATTAATTTTTTGATTAGCCTCATTATGCTCACACAGTGCTATGTTAAGGCTTTCAATAATTTCATTCAATACATTTATTATTATTAAGGCACTTTGAGAACTATCCTCTAGGCCTTTCATTGTGTTCTCTGTTTCCTGTTCAGTTTAAGTGGGAATTGAGGTTCCTTGAATGGCCAGTTTTAAGATTTGTTGTGTCCATTTGGAAACTAAAGCAAATCCAATATCAAATCAGAACACAATTTTAAGATAAGAAGCACCACGGGCCCTAAATTTGCAGTCTTTAGAGGTTCAAGATCATAGACAGGTATTCCCCTATCTACCTCTCCTTTTATTTGTTTAGGAAGGGGTTTTGTGGTTCAGAGAAGGGATGATATTTAGTTGTAATCAGTGAACAAATTGTTAGTAAGCAACAAAACCACTTAGACACTGTCAAAAATAAAAAAAAATAGTCTTACTCACAGAAAAACAATTAGACATTAACAGACTAGCAAGAATGAAGAACAAGAGAAAGATCAGAGTAAAGGAACATGGGCATAAATATCTATATATTTATACCTGAATTTGTGTGATTCAGGAAAGAATTAACTCAGTAAGATCCAAAAATTCTGTTCTTCAGAGAGAGCACCATTGGTAACCTGCTATTTTTCCAAAATCTTTCTCAGTTTCTTTTGTCATATACCTTTACCACAGTGCCTCTACTCCAATAATCCCTACAACCTGCAATACAGTATCTCATATATACTTGATATGTCATTTCAGTATTTGATTTGTTATTGGTCATGAAACAGTCAAATGGGCAAAGAATATTTTGCATAAGTCATTATTACATAGTAGTATTACTTTAATTTCTTCATAAATATTTTGCTTCTAGTAATTACTAATCAAATCAATAAATAACAGAAATTTTGGAATCTGTAGGTTTTTTGAAAGTTAAATTTTCTTAGGAGGAATAGTTGTTTGCATCTTCTCTCCCAAATCTGCCACACACACACACACACACACACACACACACACACACACACACACACAACCATATACATATATATCCAATCCTGGGGCTTGAACTTAGGACCTGAGCTCTGTCCTTGGACACTATTTGCTCAAGGCTAGCAGTCTGCTACTTGAGCCACAGTGCCACATCCAGATTTTTCTGTGTATGTGGTACCAAGGAATCATACCCAGGGCTTCATGCATGCTAGGCAAGAGCTCTACCACTAGCGTAGGCTCCCAACCCCTCTGCTATGTTTTTATACAACTCTCTAACTAAAATACAATTCATACTCCTAATTCCAAATAGCTTATCAATATTTTATATGCTATCTATAAGCATCTTTCAACCATTTCTTAACTTTCTGATCTGTTCACGTTTTTACTTCTATTACAAATTCAACATCAAGACAACTCAGGAAAAGCCAAAGAATTTTCTGTTTGCATCCTCACTCAAATTGTCAGATAAGTTCTGGTTGTAGAATCTTTATTATGGGCAGTAAAAGAGGTACAAAAGTCACAACTTGAATCATAGAACTTTGCCTTAAATTAAAGATCAGTTATTTAAAAAAATTTCTTTTCCCTATAAATGAAGCAAATGGAAATGTGGCTCTGATTAACTGAAAATAGGATACCCTGTGATGTCATAGTTTACTTCATTTTTTAGCCTTTATTGCAGTTAATATAGCTCATGTTTGTTGTCTATTCTTCCATCATAAGGCCAACTTCCTTAACAAAAGAAACAAGTGAAAATAGACAGCATAGTTTATGGTAGAGAAATTCAGCACTTTCCCTATTATTGGAAAAAAAATTTGTCATGGTTACCAAAGATAAAGCAAAAAGAATATAAAAAAGAGAAATAATTGGGGTGGAAATGGCCTCAAATCAAAGGTTCATCACCCATTGAAGGTATGGAAATGAAATGTAGGAACATATATTGATTGTAATGTATTATGGACTTGTCAGAATATCAGATTTCATACAGATTAATATAATCAATATTAGAGTAATTTCTATTTCTCTGTCATAAGATAGTGAGTTTATACATTCAATTTGGAAATTATATATGCTTAAATTTTGCATATGGATTTACTATATCTTAAAATAGGAAGCGAACAATTCTATTAAATATGTGACAAAGGAAATGAAATCACTTGTTACTGAAGACACATTTAACTGTATATTAATATTCTTCAAGTTAATATTCTAGAAAGTATATACTAGTTAATTTGCATAGCTGTGACCAACATACCTGAGAGAACAAATGAAGGGAGGAAAGATTTATTTTGGTTTAAAATATGAAGTGATTCCCTCCATGGTTTTATTGTCCCATGGACTTGGACAAAATATCATGACAATAGAGACATATAGAGACGAAATTTCATGATGGACAGGAAACAGAAAGGATAACAAGGAGTTTAGTAAAATATGCCCCCACATAGTATCCCTACCAGTACCCTGGATTCTGTAGCTAGGCCCCATACCATAAAGATTCCAGAATGTCACAAAATATGTCCTTAGGCAGAATTAGTGTTCAAATGATGAATAGGAGTTAGCATTTCATATTCAGACAATAACAGACTCAAATGACGATTCTAAGCCATGAATGTTGGTAGAGCATTTTGACCACTATAGTTACTTATTTTATTATTAGGTGTTTTTAGATGTTCTGGAAGAAATTGTGGGAAATGAAAGAAAATGATAATGTCTCTTATATCAGTGACATTAACAAATATAAATGCTAAATCAAAGGTCAACAAAATAAACTCCAGGAAATGGGTACTTAATAGTGGGAGATTGTTATCAAGAGGAGGAGGGGTAGAGGTGGAGAGAAAGTGAAGCGAAAATTTCAACACAAATCTTACAAAGTTAAGAAAATGACAAATGAATGAGTTGGGAGTGGTGATTGAGTATGTTGAGAGGGATGACTGATTAAGACAATGTATTCATATACTGCTTTGTTGAATTTCAACTCCTCTGGAAAACTGCTTAAAGATAGCACAAATATGTTAGAAATATGACACAAAAGAATCATTAATGCAATTTTTATAAGTACTATTGGGTTAGAATGTATATATTGTTAGGTTGAGATATGGATCTTATGCTGTGAGAATGCAGCAACTCCTACACCCGCTACATAAACTTTGGTCTAGAGAAAGTAGGACGAAGTGACCATATACATTGTATGGGACTTGACATTAATATTTGAAAAATTATTCTTTCTTTGAGTTTCCTTTTCATACATATCAAAACTTTTAATGTGGAAATTGATATCGGTCTCTATGTTTCAAGGGCAGTAGCATGTAGAGTAATATGATAGACTTATGGTAGAAAGTCACTGGGGTGCATAAAAGAGCCAATATGGGCATAGAACACCCACGGGAGATAAAAACAATAATAGGATATAATTGAATGGATTCCTATGGAGATGAACCAATAACATCAACTAGGCAAGGGTATTTTGTTCATTTTTGACAATGTAATACCATTGCACATGTAAAACAAGCTTCTGTTGTTGCATAGAGAAATCTACACATATGCAAACATTCTAATATAGTACCTTCAGGAGGGTCACTGGTTTCAACAAGAGTTATTTATTTAACAACTTATTTTAAACATGCTGTTTTCCCACTAAGAAACCACACATATTTGCCTGAGACAAATTTTATCTTAGTCCTGAAACTATTAAAACCCACAAACAACCCATAACCAATCAATGAAGAATATTTTCCAGAGCTTATCAACTGATTACTTGAGATTTATTTTTTGGCATAATTACAGAAACAATCTGTAAGTTACTTATATAAAGATAAGAATAGAACTTAGAAAAGTATCATAGAAATACTTTACATATTAAAAAAAATCACCCAGTGATTGCTAGAACTGATTCCTTAATACATGTGAAATCTGATTGTTACCATATCTGGAATTTTATAAGCTGATTTACATCGTGTTGGTAGCTTGAAATCTACCATAATGGACAAGAAATTGTCAAATGCCCTCAATATCCTTGTGTACCAACAGTTTCAATAAAAATAAATGCATACCTTTACCTCATTCTGTTCTCTGTCCTTTCTTCAGTTCTGGGGAAACCCAAATGCCTTACATATATAGAATGAAAGAGTTTTATTACAAACAACAGTTTTAACACAATGAAAACTTTGTGAATAAAAATTATATATGACAATGTAATGACAATGAAATTGTAAAGACAGTAAAATGCGATGGGTTGCAAAAGTGTGTCATATTCCTGTCTTCCTTTGTCTTGTGAGCTGGTTCCAGACCATATTTGTCATATTATTCATACCCTGAAGTATAGCAGGTAAATTTAAGAAATGATTAAAAGAAAAGAACATATGCAAGAAACAAAGACAAATGAAATTATAAACCTGGTTTTGAGGTCTGATTGGTTGTTGTGGATTTGATTTCCTCCATTATAAAGTGAGTGGTTTGGATGAGGGATCACTAGAATTTTTTAATATTTTTATTGTAATTAATAAAAGGGTTACATGATATTTGCCAGGTAGAAGGTGCATTAATTCACATACATTGATACCCTTTCCCACGTCTTGGTCCCCACTACCCTCCTCCCCACCCCCCCCATCTTGGTTTCCCCCCTTCCCCATCCAATTTCAAATAACCAAATACAAATATATCCAATATATCAGATAACAAAGTGAGATACTGTAACAGTACTATGTTATCTCTCATCTCTTTTGCTGTCCCTTGGTTATCTCACTAGAATTTTTTTTAGGTATAAAATGTTACGGTCCTGTGATTAAAGATGTATGAACGTTTCATGAACACTTCTTTTTGATAGTTAATTAGATATAAGAATCTCATGAAATTTCCTATCTATGCTGGCTTTAAATGTTTACCTTTAATTGTCCATTTTCTAAATAGCAAGGATTGTAGGTGTGAACTGCTGATGTCAGGCTCATGAAATTTTTTTAAGTTCGACTTAAATTTGAATATTAATTCCTCTTCCAGTTAGTTTTTTTTAATATTTTTATTGTAATTAATAAGAGTTACAAGATATTTGCCAGATAGAAGGTGCATTAATTCACATACATTGATAACCATTCACATGTCTTGTTCCCCATTTCCCTCCCCCACAACCCCCCTCATCTTGTTTTCACCCCTTCCCTATCCAATTTTAATGACAAAATACAAATATATCCAATATATCAGGTAACAAAGTGGGATAACGTAACAATATGAGATAACCAAGAGACAACAAAAGAGATGAGAGATAAAATACTACATTAAGGAAACAATCATTCATTATATGGCTTTTGTTTATATATCCTAGAGGTCCTTCCAATTAGAGACATACTCTGTGGCATTATGTATCAAGATTTTGATCTATTGCAAATCTCTGCTAGGAGAGCCCAAGGTTTCTACTGATTATGACAAATGAGGGAAACCACTGAGCATAAGATCCTTTGAGTCTGGCTTACATCACATAATATGATTTTTTCTAAGTTTTTCCATTTCCTAACAAATGGGAATACTGAGGAATATTCCATGGATTCCTAGTTTCTCCAGAGCTTTTAACATAAAGGGCTGTTGGATATTGTCAAATGCCTTTTCTGCATCTATTGAGACAATCAAGTGATTTTTGTACTTGCTCCTGTTAATGTGTTGAATTATATTAATTGATTTGCGTATGTTGAACCAGCTTTGCGTCCCTGTGATGAATCCTCTTTGATCGTAGTGTATAATTTTTTTTTGATGAGTTGGTGTATACGGTTGGCCAGTATTTTGTTGAGAAGTTTTGCATCGATGTTCATCAAAGAAATGGGTCTATAGTTCTCTTTCTTTGATGAATCTCTGTCTGGTTTGGGGATGAGAGTTATACTGGCTTCATAGAATGAGTTTGGTAAAGAGCCTTCATTTTCAATTTTGTTGAAGAACTTGAGGAGTATTGGTATGAGCTCTGCTTTGAAGACCTTATAAATTTCAGCTGTGAATCCATCTGGCCCTGTGTTTTTCTTAGGTGGAAGATCTCTTATTGCCATTTCTATTTCAGGGCTTCAAATAGGCCTGTTTAATTGGGTTAGTTTTTCGTGGTTCAGTGTGGGTATGTTAATATTGGCTAGGAATTTATCCATTTCTTCTAGATTCTGAAATTTGTTCGTGTAAAGGTTTGAGAAGTATTCCCTCATGATATTTTGGATCTTGGTAATTTCTGTCGTGATATTACCATTTTCGTCTGTGATTTTGTTTATTTCAGTATGCTTCCTTCTTTTTTTGGTAAGATTTGCTAAGGGTTTGTCAATTTTGTTAATTTTTTCAAAGAATCAGCTCCTTGTTTTGTTGATTCTTTCTATAGTTTCTTTTGGATTCTAATTCATTTAATTCTGCTTTGATTTTAATAATTTGCTTCCTTCTACTAGGATTAGAGTTGTTTTTTTGCTATTTGTCCAGCAGCTTAAGGGGACACATTAACTTGTTGGTTTGCGATTTTTCCAACTTCTTGTTGTAGGCACTCAGAGCTATAAATTTTCCCTTGAATACTGCCTTTGCTGTGTCCCTAAGGAGCTGGTATTTTGTGTGCTCCATTTTGTTATATTTCATAAACTGTTGAATTTATGTTCTGATCTCCTCGGATGACCCATTGGTCATTCAACAATGTGTTGTTCAATCTCCATGAGTTACAGGGTTTTCATTGGTGGTAATTGTTGTTTAGTTCCAATTTGATACCCTTGTGGTCTAAGGGAGTGCAGGGAATAATTTCACTGTTTCTGAATCTGCCCAGGTGTGTTTTATGGCCTAAGATGTGGTCTATTTTGGAAAATGTTCCATGTGCTGCTGAGAAAAACGTATATTGGGTTGTTGCTGGGTGGAATATTCTGCAGATGTCTGTTAGATCTAGTTGATCTATACAGTTGTTCAATTCTAAGGTTTCTCTGTTGAGTTTTTGCCTTGTTGATCTATCCATAGGTGAGAGTGGTGTGTTAAAGTCACCAACAATCACTGTGTTTCAATCTATGTATCGTTTCAGTGAAAGTAAAGATTACTTGATGAAGTTCGGAGCTCCGGGATTAGGTGTGTAGATATTTAGGATGGTTATGTCCTCCTGGAGGAAAGATCCCTTTAGTAGTAAGTAGTAACCTTCTTTGTCTTTTCTCATTGATTTTAGTTTGAAGTCTTTTTTATCTGATATGAGGATGGCAACTCCAGCCTGTTTATGGGGGCCGTTAGCTTCATAAAGTTTATTCAAACCTCTCACTTTCAAAAAATGTTTGTTTTTTTGGGTAAGATGTGTCTCTTGAAGACAGCAGAACGATGGATCTTGCTTTTTGATCCAAATAGACAGCCTATGCCGTTTAATTGGAGAGTTAAGTCCATTGATATTGAGGGTTAGAATTGAGAAATATTCATTAGTTCCTACCATTTTTAAAAGCTTTCATTAAGGCCTATGTCTTGACAGTTCTTGTGATACTTAGATGGTATGATGTTTAGGTGCCATTTCTTTCTCTCTATTGCATTTGTGTTGGTTTTCTATGTGTAGAACATCTTTGAGAATTTTCTATAATGTTGGGTTGGTTGCTACATAATGTTGCAGCTTTTCCCTGGAATGGAATGTTTTTATTGTTCCATCAGTTATGAATGAGAGATTAGCTGGGTACAGTATTCTTGGTTGGTAGTTATTTGACTTAAGGGCATGACATGTATGCTTTCAATCTCTTCTTGCTTGCATGGTCTCTGCTGTGAAATCTGGTGTTATTCTGATTGGTTTGTCCTTGTAGTTTATTGATCCCTTTTCCCTGGCTACCTTTAGGATCCTTTCTTTGGTCTCTATTGATCCAGTTTGGATTATAATGTGCCGGTGGGATGTTCTTTTCTGGTCAGGTCTGTTTGGGGTTCTAAAAGCTTCTTGTATCTGGATGGGCCTGCCTTTCTGGATATTTGGGAAGTTCTCTGAGATGATTCCCTGAAGTATATTTCCAATACTATTGACCTCTTTCTCCAGACCCCCCTCAATATCAATTAGCCTTAATTTAGGCTTCCTAATTGTATCTTGGACCTCCTGATGCGCTCTCTCTTATTTCCTAGATTTGGATTGACTCATTTTCCGCTCTTTCTCTATAACAACTAAATTATCTTCAGCCCCGGAAATTCTCTCTTCTGCATTGTCTAACCTGCTATCAAAGCCATCTACTTTATTCTTCATCTCCCTTGCTTCTAATTGTTCATTTTTGATGCCTTGCATCTCTCATTTTAGATCATGTATGAATTTCTTTAGCTCCTTGATTTCCATTTGTGTGCTTAGCTCAGTAGCTTTATTGTCTTTGGACGTTTGCTGGAGTTCGGTCTCCTTTTGGTTTGTGGATTCTATGAATTCATCCATTTTTCATTGAATAACCTTTATTATGGCCTCCTTTATGGCTTCTCCTTTTTCACATATCACCTTGTTTATGGTTTCCTCTTGTTTAGCTATGGCTTCCTCCCTTATCTCTTTCTTTATATTTTCACACTTTTCATTAATGATGTTTATCAATCGCATTTGTATAGCACTTGGAATACTCTCCTCTAGGTTTGCCAGTGAGTGTTCCATTGTCTGTTTATATTAGGTGGGGGATGTTATTCTTTAATTTGGCATTTTTCCTTGAGTTTCTTGTTCTGCCCATTTGAAAATGGGAGCAAGATTAATACTACACAAGAGTACAATTTTTCAGATATAACCAACCAAACCTCTTTAGCTGGCAGACACTAGATGTTCACATTTTTTTATTGGTATTATCAGTCTCTCTTTCTTTTTGTGCACTTACAGACCAGTCTAATACAACCACTGATAACTGATTTATGACCAAAACAATAAGCTTCTCAATCCAATCTCTATTGTATTTAATTCCCTCTGGACGTAGAGTATAATTGAACACCTAGATATACAGTATTGCTCAACAACCATCAAATGTAGATCCATGCATTATAAGAGTTGAAAGATGAACAGGGGACCAGAGATAGAAAAATAGTATGAGAGAGAACAGGGACGGTATAAGAGGAATAACGTAGGAGTGTAAGATTATTATAGTATTAAAGAAAAGTTATAGCGTAAGGATAACTGACCTAAGTTGATAAGCAGGTAGCGTAATTGAGTACAAAGTTTGGAAGGGATTAGATAAAACTTATGAAAGTAATGAGAAGAATATATTGAGTAAAGAGGGAGGTAGATATAAGAGATTTCAATAATGAAAAATTTTAAAAAGAAAGAAAGAAAATAAAGCAAAGTAAGACAAAAACAACAACAACAACAACAAAAAATACAGAACGAAAAACAGAGAAACAAAAACAAAAAAGCAGAAACAACAACAACAACAACAAAAAAAAAACAAAAAAAAAAAGAAAAGAAAAAGAAAAAGATGAGGGGAGATTCCTCACTATTGTGAGCTCTTACCTAAGGAATACTAGGGTTGAGAACAGGAGATTAAAAAGCAGGTGTCTGTATCAATATAGATATCATTTTTATTTAGACTATACCTAGAGCTGTCACTATGTTTCCAGGAACAACCACAGTGACAGAGGAATGTGGGAAAGGAAAGAGAGAAAAAAAAAAGGTGGAGGCAAGATGGTAAAAAGAAAATAAGAACATCTAAAATGCAAATAAAAAAGGGGTGGAAAAAAAGAAAGAAAGAAAAAAAACCAAAACCAAGAAAAAGAACAAAAAAATAAAAAAATATTAAAAAAGGGTATTCTTCAGGGTTTTTATTTGGGCGGGGCATAGCAGGATAAGAACCTTCTGTCTTCACTAAATTCGGGATCCAAACCCTTCAGAAAGTCTTTTTCTCTTGTGTTTTGGCTTCAAGGTTTTTTGGGTCCGATTGCTTGTTTGGGAAAACAAAGCTGTAAGATCCGAGGGTGGCTTTGTTTAGCAGGCTTGTGGCCGGCACAGGGGAGGGACTTCAGCAGTGCTGGGGCCGGATTTCCAGCTAAGGGATCTCAGGGAAATCCTTTGCCCTATAGAATGATGGCGCTGTCAGCAACACCTCTCAGGTTACAATTTTTTTGGCCAGGTCCCTGCCAGCAGTCAAGATGGCGCTGCTCTTAGCTTGTGGGGGATGGGCTCCCTCCCAATGCCATTCCGTGAGCAGAAGTGGAAACTTCTTCTCGGAGGTACTCACAAATTGCTGGATTCTCTGGTTCCGTGAAGCTGGCAGGTCCGTGCACGGCCAGGTGTCAGCTCTGGGCTCGCACAGGCTCTGTGTGGCTCTGTCTGCAGCCAGCAGGTTTTGGCGCCAAGGAGCACTGCTGCTCAGATTCAGAAGAGCAGCTTTGTCCCCCCGGCCACTCCGAGCAGCTGGCACTGGTCCCTGCTGTCTTCTTTATGCCGTATTTCTTCCTTTTTCGTCTGTGACTTTGGTCTCTGTATGCCTAAATCTTACTTAGGATCGATTTGAGGTATGTACTGTCCCCTAAGCTGCCAACACTGGTATCTTGGCAAGAGCTCAAAAAGACTCAAACAGAACCGCCGCCATCTTCTGCCACCTCTCTCCTTCCTCATCTCGTTAGTTTTATATTGAAAGTAATTTACTTTTCTCTCATTATTGTAGGTATAAACATAAAAACAATTTTACCAATATCTGTACAACACTTTTATTATTTTTTCAACTATTCTGACAAAGTTGATAGTATAACTTGGAGCTAAATGAATCTAATTTTTCTACTTCATTTCCATATTAATTCTCTGCAATTTTATTGCATATTTTCTCACTTGCTTCTCATTTTGCATCACATCATTCTTAAAGATTATATTCTGGATCTTTGCCCTTGGTGGACTCTCCTGTTAGAGTCCCTATGATTCATGATACTAAAGGAATTGAAATCTCTGTAGTGTTTAGAAGTGTTGCAAACAGAATTCACAAAGTGATGTGGTGAATTACTTCAACAGAAACAAGTCTAGAAAGAGGAAACTTCAGGTGATGGCTAAAGATGGCAGAGTCTTAGCTGTGGTTTTACTAAGCTCTCCCCAAGAAACAAGTTTTAGCATTCTAGCCAAAAACTCACAGCTAAAGAGTCACACCAAGTGAGCCTTAATAACATAGAGATTTCAGCCAGAGAGGAAAAAATTGGGTTGCCTGCTAAAGAAGATTTGAGCACACATAGGCAGAAGTGGTGGCTGAGAACTCAAGAGCAGCAGCAAAAGGTCAAAGGTGTTGGACACTGGGCACTCAGTGCTTCACTTACCTGCAGCATTGATTGGGTAACTATGAGCATAAATCTTCATCCTGCTGGCTACAGTCAGACACAGATTGCAGAGGGTCCTGAATGTCTCACAAAAGCAATTCTCACCCCTTTTCAGAGAACAGATAGACCATCCCTCACCAGCTGAGAACATTTGTCATCCATCTTGGATACTAACTGAGAACCTGCCAGACCAACTAGCAAATAAGTCCAGCCTGAGAAGCAGTGAATGCAGTGCTATTAAGTTTGTGTGGCTACAGATCTCTGGTTTAGTTCTTACCTCAAAACTGTTACCTTTGTGGTATTAGACTTGCTCTCACATCCAAATAGGCAGAGCAAGCAATATAAACTCAAGAAAAATGGCAAGGGCAAAGAACCTCATAAATATGTTGAATGAAAATATTGAAAGCATGAATAAGGCTGTATGCAAGGCTATTCAAAGATTAATAGCGGAATTCATGGAAGTCGCCAACAATGCAGAAGGAATTACAGCAAAAGCCCACTGAAATTATAGCCACTCAGCTAAAGGATTTGAGAAAATCACTCAAAATCAAAACAAGGTGGTAAAGAAGGCCATGCAAGATCTAAAACAAGAGGTGGAAGCCATGAAAATTGACCAAGGGGAAGGGAGAGAGATTAAAAAACAAGTAGAAAGTATTGATAGCAGAGATGAGCAGAAGATGGTGGTGGTTCACGGTGAGTCTTTCTGAATTCTCGCCGAGATACCAGTTTTGGCATTGTAGCAGAAATTTATATCTAAAGCTAAATTCAAAGTAAGTTTTATCACCACAGAGATCTCAGTCGGAGAGGAAAAAGTCAGGCAGCCTGTTCAAGGAGAAGGTTTGCAAACCACACCATTGGCAGCCTTGGTGCCAGCAGCTCCCCAAACAAGTGGCCACAGAAACAAAGCCTCCTTCCAACACCCAAATTGACAGTGGCAGTGTAGACCTGCCAGCTACAGACAGAGCCTGACTGAGTGGTGAGCCCGACACCAGTCCCTGGTACAGACCTGCTAGATTCATGGACTCAGAAAACCAAGGGATTTGTGATTACCTCACTAAAGAAATTTTCACTCCTGCTCACAGAACGGCATTGGGAAGGTAGCCCCTCCCCCACCAGCCAGCAGCAGCACCATCTTAGCTACTGGCAAAGTCCCTGCCATTCCAACTGGAGCCTGAGAAGTGGTGTTGTCAGCACCATGTCTCAAAAGGAAAAAGTTTTTTCCCAGAGTCCACTTAGCCAAACATCCATATCCCTGCCCCAGCAGAAGTAGTTCCTCCTGAGCAGGGCTGCTCTTCCCATAAACAAAGCAAAGTGTGGTTCCAACCCAGGCTTTCTGCTGAACTGGCTAAAACTCAAGCTATGGAAAATAGTCAACTTTCTCTTGTGGGACTCATAAAGCTCACCTGCCTGCCAGTAAATTAACCTGGGTGAACTGTCAAGGAGTTGCCCCCAAAAATCTCTAAGGCAGAACTTTTTCTGCAAATCAAGCTAAGTGATCAGAAAAATCAGCAGCCAAATTACAGGAGAAAAAGACTTCTTAAAGTGTTTTGATCCCAAATTTAGAGAAGACACAAGTTTCCCACACCACAAACAAACACACATGCACAAAAAAACTGAAGAATACCTATTTTTTTTCTTTTAAATATATTTTTCTAAGTTGTCTACTTCTTTCATTTGAATTTTACTTGGTTTTTTTTTTTTGCCATTTTACCTCGATCCTCTTTTTCCCTCTTTCTTTTATTTTCATCTTCTTTCCCTTTTTTTGAATAATATTTTTTAAAATTTTTTATTCTATTTTTTCCTGTTTCTATTCTCCTTTGGTCATTGTGGTCATTCCTAGAAACATAGTGACAGCATTGTGTACAGACCTAGTACAAATTATAATTTTATGGATACAGTTCCCTGCTTTTTAATTTGTCATTTCTGAATCTTAGTATTTCTTAATAAGTCACAATTGTGAAAAGCCCCTGATTTTTTTCTTTTTATCATTGATCTCTCCCGTATGTATTTTTTCTTTTCTTCATATATTGTTTTTATTACTCTTTTTTCTACTCTTTTCATTTTTATAAGTTTTATCTTATTTTTTCTAAATTTTGTATACAATTATTTTCCTTTCTATCACTTTAGGTCAGTTTCCTCACCCTATCCCTTTACTTCCTTCCTATATTACTCTTAAACACTTACATTACTCTTCTTATCTCCCCTTTTGTCTTCCATATTAATTTTCTACCTCTGGTCTTTTGTTCCTTCTTCAATTGGAGTTAGGTGGAATCTCAGAGTTGTTTTGATTTGCATTTCTTATCTGGCTAGATATGTTGAGTATTTCTTCATGTATCTATAGGCCATTCTTGCTTCTTCTTCAGAGAAGACTCTCCATAGTTTTTGGCCCATCTTGTATTGGGATGGTTGTTTCTTTGGAGATTAGTTTTGGACTTATATCTTAAAATTGTAATCTTGTTTGGTATTAATCTTGCTCCCACTTTTAAATGAGCAGAACAAGAAACTCAAGAAAAATGGCAAATGAAGGAACAGCATGTCCCACCCAATATAAACAGGCAGTAGGGCAATCAATAGCAAACCGAAAGGAGGGTTCTGTTAATGCCATACAAATGCAATTGGTAAACATGATTAATGAAAAGTTTGAAAACATACAGAAAGATATATGTGAACGAGAGGAAGCCATAAAGAAGGATATATGTGTATGTGAGGAAGCCAAGCAAATAATCATGGATGAATTCATAGCCTCCACAACCAAAAGCTAACTGAACTCCAATGAATATCCAATGATAATAAAGCTGCTGAGCTAAAGGACTTCAAACAGACCACTCAAATAAAAATCAAGGGGGTGAAGAAGTCCATACACAATCTAAAAAAAGAGATGCAAGGCATCAAAACTGACCAATTGGAAGGAGGGAGATGAAGATCAAAGTAGAAAATATTGATATCAGGTAAGACAATGCAGAAGAGAGAATATCTTGGGTTGAAGATAATATAGATATGATAGAGAAAAATCAGAAAATGAGTCAAACCAAATTTAGGAAGCATGAGAGATTCCCTTCAGGAACTCCAAGATACAATTAGGAGGCCTAATTAAAGGTTAATTGAGGAGGTCCTGGAGAAAGAGGTCAATGGAATTGGAAATACACTTCAGGGAATCATCTCAGAGAACTTCCCAAATATCCAGAAAAGCAGGCCCATCCAGATACCAGAAGCTTTTAGAATTCCAAATAGATCTGACAAAAAAAGGAGATTTCCATGTCCACATTATAATCTGTACAGGATCAATTGAGACCAAGGAAAGGATCCTAAAAAAGGTCAGGGAGAAGAGAACAATCAACTACAAAGAAAAATCAATCAAAATGACCAAATATTTCTCAGCAGAGATCATACAAGCAAGAAGAGCTTGGAAGGATACATATCATGCCCTAAAGACAAATAATTACCAACCAAGAATATTGTACGCAGCTAAGCTCTCATTCATAACTGAGGGAACAATAAAAAACTTCCATTTCAAGGAAATGTTACAAGAATACGTAACGACGAAACTGGTACTACAGAAAATTCTCAAGCATGCTCTACACATTGAAAACTAAAAACAACAACAACAACAACAACAACAACAACAACAACAACAAAAAACCCCATGGTACTGAGAGAGAAATGGCACCTAAAAATCATACAAGATAAATGCTGCAAGAACTGACAAGCCACAGGCCCCAATGAAATTTTTTAAAAATGGCAGGAACTAGTAAATGTTTTTCAATCCTAACTCTCAATATCGATGGACTTAACTCTCCAATAAAATGGCATATACTAATTGAATCAAGAACAAAGATCCATTGTTCGACTATCTTCAAGAGACACATCTTGCTCCCCAAAACAAATATATTTTGAAAGAGAGAGACTGGAATAAAATGTATGAAGCTAATGGCCCTCATAAACAGGCTGGAGTTGCCATCCTCATACCAGATAAAATAGACTTCAAACTAAAATTTCTGAGAAGGCACAAAGAAAGTTATTACATTTCAATAAAGAGATCACTCCTCCAGGAGGATATCACCATCCTAAATATAAACCTAAACCCTGAACACCAAACTTCATCCAACAAACTTTTCTTTCACTAAAACCACAGGTAAATCGAAACGTACTGATTGTTGGTGACTTTAATGCACCATTCTCACGTATGGACATATCAACCAGGCAAAAACTCAACAGAGAAATCTCAGAATTGAATAACTGTATAGACCAACTAGAACTAACAGCCATCTGCAGATTATTCCACCCAGCAACACTTTTTATCAGCAGCATATGGAACAGTTTTTAAAATAAACCACATTTTAGGGCATAAAGCTAACCTGTGCAGATTAAAAAACACTGAAATTATTCCCTGCATTCTCTCAGACCACAAGGGCAACAAATAGGAACTGAACACTAATCTCCACCAACTAAAACCCTGTAAATCATGGAGATTGATCAACACATTGTTGAATCTCCAATGGTTCATCAAAGAGATCAGAACAGTAATTCAACTGTACATGAAATTTAATAAAACTGAGCAAAAAATGCTAGCTCCTTTGGGACACAGCAAAGGCAATATTCAGATGAAAATTTATAACTCCAAGTACCTACATTAAGAAATTGGAAAAATTGCAAACCAACAATTTAATGTCGCACCTTTAACTCTTGGAGAAAAAGCAACAAGCCAATCCAAACTCCAGTAGAAGGAAACAACTTATTAAAATCAAAGCAGAATTAAATGAATTGCAGTCCAAAAATTATAGATAGAATCAACAAAACAAGGAGTTGTTTCTTTGAAAAAATTAACAAAATTGATAGACCCTTAGCTAATCTTACCAAATTAAGAAGGTAGCACAGCCAAATAAACAAAATCCCGGATGAGAATGGAAATATCACGACAAAAATCACCAATATACAGAGCATCATAAGGGAATACTTTTCAAACTTTCATGTCAACATATTTGAGAATCTAGAAGTGTTGTCTGAATTTCTATCCAATTGTAACATTCACAAACTGAACCAAGAAAACCTAATCCATGGCAATATGAGACCTTCCATCCAAAAAAAGTCCAGGGCCTGATGTATTCACAGCTGAATTTAATAAGGACTTGAAATCAGAGGTCATACCAATACCTCTCATGGTCTTCAAGGGAATGGAAAACAAACTCTACCGCCTTCCTATATGCCAACAATGACAGGAGCGAGGATGCAATAAGGAAAGCAACTGCTTTGCAAAACCTCAAAGAAAATTAGGTATCTAGGAATTAACTAAGAATGTAAAGGACCTTTATGATGAAAACTTTAAAATATTAAAAAGGAAATTAAAGAAGAACTGAGGAAAGTGAAAAACCTTCCATGCTCCTGGATTGAAAAAATGAACATCATGAAATTGGCCATCTTGCCAAGGGCTATGTATATATCCCATGCAATACCCATCATTCTTTAAGGAAATAGAAGAGGCTATCCAAAATTTCCTATGGAATAATGAAAGACACAATATAGCAAACATAATTCTCAGCAGAAAGAACAGCACAGGAGGAATTTCAATACCAGTCTTTAGACTCTATTACAGAGGTATAGTAACTAAAATAACTTGGTACTGGCACAAAAACTGGCCTGAGGTCCAATGGAATAGAACTGAAGACCCAGAAATAAACCCACAGAGCTATGGCCACCTAATCTTTGATAAGGGAGCCAATCAAGTAGAATGGAAGAAAGACAGCCTCTTCAACAAGTGGTGCTGGCAGAACTGGTTACGTACCTGCAGAAAAATAAAGCTGGAACCTTCTATGTCACCCTGCACCAGGATTGACTCCAAATGGATCAAAGATATGGAACCAACCCAGATGCGCCTCAGTAGATGATTGGATCAACAAGATGTGGTATGTATACAGAATGAAATTTTCTCTACTTCCACCAGAAAGAATGACATCACCCCATTTGTAAGGAAATGTGTAGAGTTGGAAAAATTCATACTAAGTGAAGTAAGCCAGACTCAAATGAACACAGGCTCAATGGTTTCCCTCATTTGTCATATGTAGTATACTCTTTGACTTTTCTAGCAGAGTGCTAGAATGATTCAATCCTAGATACAAAAGGCCATATAAGATGAGGCTAAATGCAAGGACCTCTAGGTTCTGGAAATAAGAGCCATATAATGTGTGACTGTTTTTCTTAATATGTTATTTCTCATCTCTTTTATTGTCCCTTGGTTATTCTCATATTGTTATGGTATCTTACCTTTTTATCTGGTATATTGTATATAAGTTTATTTGTTTATTTGAAATAGGAAAGTTAAAGGGGGAAAAAAGATGAGTGGATGGGGTGTGAAGAGGGAAATGGGGACAAAATCTTAAGAATGATTATCAATGTATGTGACGTAATGCACCTTCTCTCTGGCAAATATAACTTTAACCATTCTATTAGTTACAATAAAAAATGAACTTATTGTAAAAAAAAATCCAGAGTTGTTTCTTGGAATAGTTACTTTGTGAACTTACCTCTACATTTGCTGATATTCAAAATGATACACTGACTATCCCATTGCTTCTTTCCATAATGTCTTCAGTTCTGAGACTCAAAAACTAGCTAAATGAGTAAAGTGTGAAAAATAATAAGCATACTGAAGTAAAAAAATAGAAAGTGTTTATAGTAGGTTAGACATTGCAGAAGGTCAAATCTCCAGAACTAAAGATATTCTAGATTTTGTAGCAAAAGACCTGAAAATTATTCAAAACAAATCCAAGAAACATGACCGATCTCATTAGGAGCTCCAAGTTAGAATTAGAAAGCCTAATTTAAGGTCAGTTTTTATTGAGGAGAATCTAGAGAAGGAAGATAATGTGTTGGGAAATACACTTAACCGAATCATCACAATTTCCCAAATATCCAAAAGGACAGGCCCATTCAGACACAAGAATCTCATAGAATCCCTTACAGACCAGACCAGAACTGGACATACCACTGCCATATTACAATCCACGTGGGGTCAACATAGATCTTGGAAAAGATTCTAAAATCTGCCAGGGAGAAGAGAACAATCACCTATAAAGGAAAAGCAATGAGAATAACCACAGTTTTTCTTAGCAGAGACCATGCAATCAAGAAGAGCCTGCAATGACGTATAGCTCAAAAGACAAATTACCAATCAAGAATACTGTATAGAGCTAAGCTCTCATTCATAGCTGAGGGACAAATAAAAATCTTCCATAACAAGGAAAAATAGGAACAACATATATTGACCAAAGCAGCATTACAGAAAGTTTTCCAAGATGTTAGACACATTGAAAACCTACACAAACACGATATTGATAGAGAAATGGCACCTAAACAGAATACTAGGAAATTATAGCAATATCTGACAAGTCATAGTCCCTAAGAAATAGATAAAATGGCAAAAACTAACAAAAACCCTTCAATCCTACTTCTCAATATTAATGGACTGAACTCTTCAATTAAACACCAACCGACTAGTTGAATCAAAAAGCAAGATGAATATTTCTATTATCTTCAAGAGACACATTTTCCCACCCCCTAAAAACGAATATATTCTGAAACCCGAAAGGCTGCAATAAAATCTATCAAGTAAATGATCCCCATAAACAGGCTGGAGTTGCCAGTTTCATATCACAAAAACATAGAAATCAAATTGAAATTAGTGAGAAGACTCAAAGAAGCTTAGTGCATACAAATAAAGGAATCTCTTCTTCTGGAGGTCATAATCATTCTAAATATCTATACAACAAATGTCAGAGCACTCAACTTAATTAAATATATATTACTTATCCTAAAAGTACACATAGATCCAAACACAGTCACCATTGGTGACATTAACACACCACTCTCACCTCTGGATAGATCATCAAGGCAAAAATCAACAGAAAAACCTCAGAACTGAACAATTGCATAGATCAGACATCTGCAGATTATTCCATCCAACAACAACAGAAGACATTTTATTTTCAGCAGCATATGGAACATTTTCTAAAATAGATTACATTTTAGAGCACAAAGAAAATCTCTGCAAATTCAGAAACACTGAAATTATTCCCTGCATTCTCCTAGACCACAATGTTATAAAAATTGGAAGTCAAAAACAAACACAACCACAGAAAATCACGTAACTCATGGAGAATGAACAATACACTGTTGAATCATCAGTAGGTCACTGAAGAGGTCAGAACAGAAATTCAACAGTTTCTGGTATTTAATAAAAAGGAACACACAAAATACTGCTCCTTTGGAACATAGCAAAGGCAATACTCAGAGGAAAATTTATAGCTCTGAGTGCCTACATCAACAAATTGGAGAAATCTAAAACCAACAATTTAATGATGTACCTTAAACTCCTGGAAAAATAGCAACAAACCAAACTCCATTCTCATAGAAGGAAAATAATTATTAAAATTAAATCAGAATTAAGTTTGAAAAACCACAAAATTGACAGTTCCTTAGAAAATCTTACAAAACAGAAGAAAACAAATCCAAATTAACAACATCAGAGGAAAGAATGGAAACATTGGGACAGAAATTATCAAGATCCAGAACATCATATGGAAATACTTTTCAAAACTCTATGTCAATTAATTTGAGAAACTAGAAGAAATGGAAATATTTCTACCAAATAAGGATATATCCAAATTAAACCCAGAAGATCTAAACCAACTAATAGAAATGTCAATAAGAGACCTTCCATCCAAGAAAAGATCAGGATCTGATTGATTCACAGCTGAATTCTCTAAGACCTTCAAAGAACAACTCACACCAACAGTCCTCAAACTCTTCAATGAAATGGAATTTTTTAACAACTCATCCTATGAAACCAGCAAGACCTTCATTCTCCAAACCAGACAGTGATGAAAAGAAGAAAGATAACTATAATCCCATTGCTTTGATGAACATTGATGCAAAACTTCTCAACAAAATGCTGGCCAATCAATGTGAACAGCTCATCAAAAAAATTATACATTGTTATCAAACAGGATTCATTGCAGGAATGCAAAGCTGGCTCAATATACACAAGTCAATATATAAAATTCATCGTATCAACAGGAGCAAGAACAAAAATCACATGATCATCTTAATAGATGCAAAGAAAGCACTTGATAAGCTCCAATGCCCTTTTATGACAAAAGTTCTGGAGAAACTAGGAATCTGTGGGACATTCGTCAGTATAATAAAGATTGTGTATGACAAACTTACAGCTAACTTTATACTTAATGGCAAAAAGTTAAAACTATTTCCTCCAAAATCAGGAAAGAAACAAGGAGGTCTGCTCTCTCTACTCATCTTCAATATATTAGAAATCTTAGCTGGAGCAATAAGGCAAGAAGCAATCATAAAGATGATCCAGATAGTAAAAGATGAAGTAAACCTTTACCTCTTTGCAGATGACATGATTTGGTATTTAAAGAATATGCTGCAGAAACCACTCCCAAATTTCTCAAGCTGATTTGTAACTTTGGCAAAGTAAAAAGATATAAAATTAACCCTCAAAAGTCAATGGCTTGAGGGGCCAGGAGTTTGGCCTAGTAGTAGAGTGCTTGCCTTGCTCACACAAAGACCCGGGTTCAATTCCTCTGTACCACATGCATAGAAAAAAAGCTGGAAGTGGTGCTGTGGCTCAAGTTGTAGAGTTCTAGCCTTGAGAAACGCCAAGGACATGGCTCAGGCCCTGAGTTCAAGCCCAAGACTGGCAAAAAAAAGTCAATGGCTTGAACTGAAGAAACATATAGGCTCCATGGTTTCCCTCATTTGTAAAAGTTAATATACATCTAGAATTCTCCTAGGAGAGGATCACAATAGCTCAACAACTATGTACATATGGCAATATAGGATTAGATTAAAGGATATGAAGTCTAGGATGTGGAAACAAGTGGTTTATCTTTGTGATTGTTGTTCTTAATGTATTATGTGAAGTTATTTTCCCCCTTTTTCTCATGTTGTTACTTTATCTGACATTGTTACCTGGTATACTGTATATACATTTATTTGTTTATTTGAAATAGGAAAGGAAAGGGAAAACATGATTGGGAGGGGGCGAGGGGAGGGAATCTGGGTGAAAAACCTTGGAATGGGTATCAATGTTCAAGAAGTAACGTACCCACTACCAGATGAATGTAATATAACCCTTCTTTACATCATCTAGACAATAAAATACAGTTGTCAAAAGAAGAAAAAATAAAGTATGAATAAAATGAAGAAGAACAAGAAAAACAAGAAGAGAACAAGAAGAGCAAGAAGAACAAGAACAAGAAGAAGAGGTTTTAATACACATGTTAGGGCCTGGTCTCCATCTCTGGGGCCTGTTCATCATTCCGGCTTAGTGGCCATTAAAGGGCATTGGCCAGGCATTCCTCGCATACCTCTCTTGAGGCATTTCTGTGTACGTGACTCAACTGAACCCCCCAGCTCACACTTGCTTTCCTGCACCGGGACTGACCAGTACCTGAAAGTTTGCCCTGACAGTAAAATAAACGTTAATAAAAATAGAAAGACATGCTTTCTGTGCATATACAAATGCATATAGCTACGTGGCTCCACTGATAGGCCTATCAAGGTGCTTCCATTATCTTCTGGAATTGTGAAGCTACTCCATATACAATAACATAATTTAATATAATTGATTATTGAGGATCTTCTTGGTCAATAATTTGGGTACGTTTTCTACCCGTTATTCTTATCTTTTAAGCAGTGTCACCCAAACGAACATAATAGTGTTTATCTGGCATACTATCTGGTCTTAATTTCCGTGAATGTTCTCAGAATATTGTGCTTCCACACTTGTAATTTATGCTTATATCTTTCTGTGGCTTCATTAGAGTATAATGTCAACCTAGTCATACTTTATTTTTTGCCATCCCTGGGCTTGAGCCCAAGGCCTGAGCACTGTCCTTGGACTTTCTCAAGGCTAGAGCTCTACCACTTGAGCCTCAGCACCACTTCCTGCTTTTTTTCTATATATGTGGTAGCAAGGAATCCAACCCAGGTCTTTGTGCATGCTAGACAAGTACTCTACCACTAGGCTAAACTCCCAGCCCCAGTAGTCATACTTATTACAGAGAAACTCGTTTCATCCAGAAAAGAAGTAGAAGCTGTAAGATAGGCATGTAGTGAATGATACTTCCACTGTTACTTATCTGTAAAAGCAATTTATTTTTTAAGTAGTTGTACAAAGGACTGGCCATTTCACAAAGCAGCTTATGAATACAATGCATCTTCATCAATGCCATCCCCTTCAGTATTCTTACTCATCCTTCTCCTACCCATCACTCCTCCCATTCTTCTTAATTTTGTAGGGTTTACATTGAATTCTTATCAAAGCAACTCAATTTCAGCCAGAGGTAAAATAGACTCTAGTGCTTGACTGCTGATCGCAGTTTTTGAAGGCTAACTATAATGGAGACATTTGAAGTTAACAGTAATGTGTTTGTATTATATTTCAAGTACAGTAGGGAGCTGATGAAATTTTTATTTTATTTTAGTTTAGTTTTTTTGTGTTATTTGAGTTTGAACTCAAATCATCATGCTTGCTAGACAGCCACACTACTGCTGGGGTGTGCCTCCAGCCCCTTCTTTAAAATATTGGTTACTTTTGAGATAGGGGAGGTTATTTCGTCATGCTCCTGTACCTAGAGTAAAATATTTTTGTTTTGTGCTTCCAGATGTGTTGGGAGCTGGAGTGTGGAGTCAGACTGACCCATGAATCTGCATAACTCAGTAAGATAACCACACAAAGATATGAGATGTCATGTATGATGCCATGCCTATGAACTTTGAGCAACCTTGTCTGTATTGTGAACTCCCTTACCTTATCGACTTATTGCTTTATGGCTTCGTCCTGCTTAACTGATCTAAGATTTTCCATTTCGTATGAATGTAACCCCTGGCAGTTCCCTGGTTTTAAGAAAGTATATAAGACTGGGTTTGGAAATAAACTGTGCTACAGTATTAAGTTCACAGCCTCTGGCTATAGTCTTGGGCTGCTGACTTGAGCTATAAACCTTCCAACCCCATCTTTTTCTTGTCTTCTTCTTTTCTAAGTCCTCACTCCCAGTTCGCTGCTGGCTGGCTCTGGCATAGCTGTAATTGAGATGACAGGAAAACTCATCCACAGAACTTTCTTCCCTAGAGATGTAATTTTATTTTATTTTTTCCTGATTTGGTCTCAAACCAAAATCCTTCTGCCATCAGCCTCCTATTAGCCACTCACCACTTGGGATTAAGAAGTTATCACAAAGTTTTTCTGGGCTAGTCTTCATTAATAATCCTCCAGAGCAGCTAAGATTTCAGATAAATGCCAACAAGACAAACTATATTGCAGTTTTATTCTGTGGAATGATGTGATTTAATGTAAGCCTTAAAAACTGCAGTCAGGCTTCTGTGGGAGACTTCTGTACTGAGAAAGAGCAATTTATTTTTCCCATTTCAGGCTTTTTTTCTTCATATTTTTATTGTAATTAATAGAAGGGTTACATTATATTTGCCAGATAGAAGGTGCATTAATTCACATACATTGATACCCTTTCTCATGTCTTGGTCCCCACTTCCCTCCCATCCACCCCATGCCTCATCTTGTTTCCCCCCTTCCCTATCCAGTTTCAAATAACCAAATACAAATATATCCAATATAACAGATAACAAAGTGACATACTGTAACAGTATGAGATAACCAAGGGACAGCAAAAGAGATGAAAGATAACATAGTACATTAAGGACAACAATCTCTCATTACATCGCTTTTGTTTCTATATTCTAGAGGTCCTTACATTTAGCATCATACTATATGGCCTTATGTATCTAGGTTTTGCTCTATTGCAAATCTCTGCTAGGAGAGCCCATGGTTTCTACTGATTATGACAAATGAGGGAAACTATTGAGCCTATGTTCCTTTGAGTCTGGCTTACTTGACTTAATATGATTTTTTCTAAGTCTTTCCATTTCCTAACAAATGGGGCGATGTCATTCGAGAAAGAGCAATTTTAAAGATCAGTTGGGAGGATACTTTAGCAGATAACAATAAAAATGGTTATGTATTAATGTGCTATGTTATCTCTCATCTCTATTGTGGTCCGTGTTTATCTCATATTGTTACAGTATTTTACCTTGTTATCTGAAATATTGTATATACATTTATTTGGTTATTTGAAATAGGATAGGGAAGGAGGGAAAACAAGAAGAGAGGCAGGGGTGGGGGGATGGAAATGGGGACCAAGATATGAAAAGGGGTATCAATGTTTGTGAAGTAATGCACTTTCTATCTGGTGACTATAGTGTAACCCTTCTATTAATTACAATAAATAACATATTAAAATAGTTGCATATTATAGTAGGGTGCTGGGGGTTGATTTAAAATTACATGGATAGATTTGAAATATTATAGATACAGAATGAAGAAAAATTACTTATAGATTTAAATTATGGCGTGAGCAACAATGGAAGAATCAAAGAGGACTACAAGGATCCTGACTTTTTTATTTGAAAAATATCATAGTATCATCTAAAAAATAAAGGGATTTGAAGGACAGGGTAGTAAAGTAAGAGATCCCATAAATTAAGGTTTTCTTTTGCCAGCGTAAGAGCAAGTAGTAGACATACTAAAGTAATTTAAAAGTCTCATACTCTTTTTACCAAAATATACACAAAGAAATCTGATGGGGGTGACATTGATCAAAATGCATTGTATTCATAGACTGCATTGTTGAACAGCAACTACTTTGTATAACTAAATATAATAAAAATATTGAAAATGAAAAAGGGAAATAGTCTTAATTTACAATGAGAGCTTACTGTATATCTGCTACTGCAATCAGCTAAATATACATTAACTATTTAAAACACACAGTAGTCTTTAGAGAATTCAGAAACATTTTTCAGGTTCAGAAAATCTGAACAGTAGAAAAGATACTTAACCAGCCAGGCATGGTGCTTCACACCTATAATCCTAGCTACTCAGCAGGCTGAGAACTGAGGATCAAAGTTCAAAGCCAGTCTGGGAACAAAAGGACCTGAGATTCATATCTACAATTAACCTCTAGAAAAGGGAAAGTGAGGCTTGGCTCAAGGATAGTGTGGTATCCTTGAGCTAAAGGGCTCAGCGACATCACCCAGTATGAGTTCAAGCCCTATGACCCACAAAAAAAAAACAAAAGAAGAAAGAAAGAAAGAAAGAAAGAAAGAAAGAAAGAAAGAAAGAAAGAAAAGAAAAGAACGTTTACTTAGCCAAATTCATGAAATTTTTGATAGGTTGAGGCTAAGATTTTAACCTAAATAGGAAGGCTATATGCTATGAACCTAAGAACACAATTCTCTATATATGAACCACATTGTGACATTTTAATGGTACCCCACATATATCACTGTGTTACCATAAGATTATAACGGAGCTGAAAAATTCCTATTATCTAATGACAGAGTAGCTATTATACTATTATCATGCAATGTGTCACTCACATATTTGTGGCATTTTTGGTGTACATAAAGGTAATGTGCTACCATGCAGAGAAAAGTATAGTATATATAACTATATGCAGTATGCAACACCTGATAATAAATCACTATATCATTGGTTTATATATTCCACATATTTTATCACAGTTATATAAAAAAAGTTTACAGTTAATGTGCCATATTACATTAATAACAGTATAATACATTTCTTTTCTTTTTTTCTTGTTTGTTGTGGAACTTGTACTCTGGGCCTGGGCACTATCCCTGAGCTCAAGGCTACCACCCTACCCCTTGAGACACAGCCCCACTTCTGGTTTTCTGGTGGTTAATTGGTGAGAAAAGTCTCATGGTCTTTAGTATTCAGGCTGGTTTAAACTTCAGTCATCAGATCTCAGCCTCCTGAGTAGTTAGGATTATAGGTGTGAGCCACCATGCCAGGATAAGTTTAATACATTTTTTGTTACTCCATCACTGGATTGCAAGTGTCCCTGTGGAGTGACAGACCTATATCATCTAGGATCATGTAAATATACTCTATTATATACACACAATGACAAAATCATCTAGCAAAGTGTTTCTCAGAGTAACTCATCTCCATCACTAACTGAAGCATGGATATGTGTGTATATCTTTATGTTTGTATATATAGTGTGTTTTTCAGATTTAATGACTAGGAGAAGCCTTTGTGGTCTATTATTTTCTTCCCTTGTGTGTTGTACATTTATCTTTATTCATTCTTTTGAAATTTAAAAGTTTTATCTCAAGGTTTTGTGATCACTGATTACCAGTTCTCATATGTTTATATAAGAAAAAAATCATCAGGAGAATTTATTTAAAATTGAGATTCTAGATGCTACCCAACAGAATTTTATTCACTTCGTTTAGAATAGAGGCAGAAGCCTGCATTTTAAACAAGAATCCAAGGTTGCTCTCCCTATAATAGGGGATGTGGTGAACAAATATTATGTTGACATGCAATTAATTTATAAACTAAGTCACATCATTATTCTTCTCTATTGAAGTCTGTTTTCTTAATTGTTATGAAGCAAAATTTTAAAGATGGAATTATGCTAGTTAGCTGGGGAAACTCAGGGATTCTTATTAAATTTACAGAGAGATAATCTATAATGTTCTTGGTTAGGCACAACTCTTATAATGAAATTATTAAAGCATTGACTTTTATTGGAAAGACAAAAACATTTTCATTTTGTGAAAAAAAGTCACCCTCTCAATTTAGTTTTTAAGATACATCTCATTGACTTCTTATTCATGAATGGTTTGACAATTTTATTCAACTATCTTAGCACAAGGTTTTATTCTATCATTGATGTGTAGATATTACTTCCTCAGGTAATTCCCAGAAAAGCACTGTATGTCAGTGAGTCATGATGGTGATTAGAATTGGACTGGAGTAAATTTTTGTGATTTGATTAAAACTGAGTAACTCATTCCTTCTTATTTTCTAAATGAGTGGTAGACTTAAAAGAAATTTAAATATATATTATTAATGAGCTTTTATTATTTCCTTAGGCAATATTTACAGAGGTGGATTTGCTGAATCAAAATGTTAGAAGAGGGGCTGGGAGTTTGTCCTAGTGGTAGAGTGCTTGTCTACCATCCATGAAGACCTGGGCTCAATTTCTTAGTACTGGTACTGAGGCTCAAGTGATAGAGCTCTAGCCTTCAGAAAGTCCAAGGACAGTGCTCAGGCCCTGAGCTCAATCCAAGGACTGGCAAAAAATAAAAAAAAATTAAAAAATGTTAAAAGGATTTCACACAAAATTCCAATTATAGAAATTAATTTTAAAGAAATAGTCAAAGATAACATACAAAAGTTCTTACATAATATTGTTCATATCAGCTTAGTGTACAACATAGAAATAATTGGAAAATTCCCTTTAGTAGGAGATGGTATGTAACTTGTGGTTTGTTCGTACAATTGAACCATCTAATACATTGAAAACTACATGACAAAAGTCTATCAAATAGAAAATGTTTTGAGAAAGGGTATCAATGTATGTGAAGTAATGCACCTTCTATCTGGTGACTATAATGTAACCCTTCTATTAATTACAATAAAATATATGAAAAAATAAAAAAATATTAAAAAATAAAAAACAGAGAAAATGTATATAACATATTATTAAATTATATTAAAATGCAATATGTAGAATACAGTCTAAATGTGAGGAAAAACAAAATCGTGTTTGTGTACTTAAATATACTCATCCTGTATTATTCTTAGAAAAAAAGATAGTGGGGGCTGGAAGTTTGGCCTAGTGGTGGAGTGCTTCCCTATCATTCATGAAGACCCAGGTTCGATTCCTCAGTACCACATATATAGAAAAAAGCTGGAAGTGGTGCTGGGGCTCAAGTGGTAAAGTTCTGGCTTTGAGAAAGTCCAAGGACAGTGCTCAGGTCCTGAGCTCAAGCCCAGGACTGGCCAAAAAAGAAAAAGAAAAAAGATAGTGAAGGTATATATTAACCCAATGAAATGTAAACAGATTTATCTTTGGGTAGATGTCTTAGTGTGATCTTCCTTTTATTTAATATTTGCGTTTTTCAATATTATTTAAATATTAATCCATTATCTTATGACTTTTACATATTATAAATTATTTTACTTTTACAATGTTAGAACTAAAGATACATCTAATTAGAAGGTAATATTTGCCCATTGAGACGTATTATGATTCAAGTTTAAGTGAATAAACAGGCTTGACATCTCACTATATCTGTTAGTACAAAATGTGACCTTACACTTTTGTAAATGAACAGTACTACGAAAAATACTTTCTGGGATATTCTTGCAGTGCCATAGAAATTTCCTCAAAAAACTTCTCTGTGTAGGGGTATGAAAGTTAGGGATAACATTATATTGGTGAATATCTTCCATGGAGTTAAAAAACTATGATAATACCGCAAAGAACCTAAAACAACAGACAGGACAGTAATAACAAAACAAATAGACCATAAGAGTGAAATGAACAAACTTATTTATTCAGCAACAACTCTATACCAGACTGTGTTGATAGTCTCAGATAAGAGAATCCAGATACTGCTACAAATTTGGATTAACTCAAGGATTAAAACCGGATAAATTATTTGATATAATGTTTGTCACAATCCTATTTCAAAAAATTGCAACTACTATTATAATACAAACTGAGATATTCTAGACTATAAGCACACATTTCTTCAATTCATCCCATACGACAATTGAACTAGATGTGAACATCTTCCTTACTATGGCAATATTTCAACTGTCAAGTCATTTTTTTGCCTGTCCTGGGCTTGAACTCAGGGCCTGAGAACTGTCCTTGGGCTTTCTTAAGGCTAGAGCTCTACCACTTGAGCCTCAGCACCACTTCTGGCTTTTTTCTATGTATGTGGTACCGAGGAATGGAACCCGGGTCTTCATGCATGCTAGGCAAGCACTCTAACACTAGGCCAAAATCCTGGCCCTGCTTAGTTTTTATTTTACTAAAATGCTATATGAATATGAACTAGTCAAATAGTTCTGCAATCTGTGTCAAGTCCCTCTATTCTATATATCCAGATACCTTTAAGCAACCAGTTTCATTTCAGAATCATCATTTTAAAATTTATATCCATATTGTCAAGAATGTTTATATATCACTATTTTGTTTTGATAGTATCATTTTAGTTTTATCAATTACCTTCTATTTTAAAGAAGGTAATTTTTAAAGAAGGGCTCCCTTTCACATTTCTCATTGCATTACATGTGCCTCATGCTCAAAATAGTTGCTAATTTCCCTATGCTGACATGAATATCATTAAGAAAATACTTAACTGAAGTAAAATACATAATTATGTTTCATTGTCCTTTCCTAGTCATCTTTACATTCTCCACATTGATGTTTTTTTCATATTTTGATTGATTAGCTTTCTGTGTATTTATCAACAATTTATCTTCAAATGATCTTCAGTTGCACAAATCTTCCAAGCAAAATTTCTTCTTCAAAATGTCATTCTCAGAATTTGTGAATAGTGGAGATGTTTTTTCATTTTCATTTCCCTAGATTTAGAAGTGCATATTGTTCAATAGGCATCTGGGGAAGGGTATCTAGATGACAGTTTTAGAGACTCTGCATACCTGAAATGTTTTTATTCTAACTTTTACTTAACTGAACGTTTTTAGTATAGAAATCTAAGTTGATACAAAGTGTAACAGGCGGAAATCTGTTAGAATCTTAAAGTCATTATTTCATTATCTTCTGTTAAGTCTGATACCATACTGATCTCTAATTCGTTATGTGAAGTATGTTTTCTTTTCCCTTGAACATTTTAGAAGCTGCTCACCTTTTCTCAAACTTTATGCCAGCGTTGAGTGGAGGATATTTTTAGCTATTGGAGTAGGCATTTGCTGGACTGTTTCAATGGAAAATGATGACTTTGACTTGAGATACTTTCCTTGGTTATGATGATTTTCTTCTTCACTATGAAGTATTGTCTTTCCAGTGGCTGTTGTTTGAGCCTTGAATATTTTATTTTACTTTTGTTTCATTATTTACACTACTTTCTAGGATATATTTAATTTTATTTTTACTTATTATTATTAAAGTTTTCATATTTGGAAGATTATTTTTAAAGAATTTATTAACATTGATTTTACATCATATTTCAAATGACATATTTAACAAATGAATATTCAAGGAAGGAATCTCTATATACAATCACTGGCACTTAGATTTTAGAACATAATTAAACATAGGCTGAGGGTTTGTATTTCATATACACATATTAATCTATGTAATAAAACATTATGTCTATAGAGTCATAAACTTTTATGTCTATGTAGTTTTGTTTATATTTCCAATACAATGTCCATAGCATTAGGTACGTAAATATTGAGTCCTCACTCTTGTACTGTTTTGATCTAATAGCCACATATTAAGGATACCATGCGCCTTTTGTTCCTTGCTCTTGACTTATCTCACTGAACAAGATTCACTCCAGATTCATCCACTTCCCCACAAATGCCGTTACTTTATCTTGTCTGTTGGCTATGTAGAATTCCATGGTATATATATACATTTTCTATATCCATGCATCTGCAGTAGGGCATCTGGGTTGTTTCCATCACTTTTCTATTGTGAATAGTGCAGAAATGAACATAGCTGAGCAGGTATCCTTATCATATCCTGGGTTATGATATTCAGAATAGATGCCCAGGATGGCAGGATTCTAGGGAAGGTCTATTTTCAGTTCTATAAGAAACCTCCACACTGCTTTACAGAGTGGCTGAACATGCTTACAATCCACCAGCAATGCAGTATGCTTCCTTTTTCTCCACAATCCCACCATCATCTGTCATTGTCTGAGTTCAAAATGTTGGCCATTCTAATTGGAGTAAGGTGATATCTTAGGGTTGTTTTTATTTGATTTCCCTTATGACCATGGATGATGAGAATTTTCTCTTATGTTTTTCTGCCATTTTAACCTCTTCTTTTGATAAGTCTCTTTGCCCATTTAGTGATTATTTTGTTGGGTTTGGGGGGGGCTTAGTTTCTTGAGTTCCCTGTAGATATTGGATATTAAGCATTTGTCTGATGTATTATTGGTAAATATCTTTTCCCAGTTGGTTGACTGTCTTTCTACTTTAGTAGCTATGTTTTTTATCTGTCCAGAAACTTTTTACTTTTAGGTAATCCCATTTATCAAGTCTCTCTCCAATCTGTTCTGACCCTGGGACTCTGTTCAGGAAGTTTTTGCCTGTGCCTATGGTTCCAGTGTCTCTCCAACTCTTATTATTTAACAGTTTCAAGGTTTCAGGTCTGATATTGAGGTCTTTGATCCATTTTGAGTTAATGCTTGTGCATAGCAAAACGCTAGGATCTATTTTTAGTTTTCTGCATGTGGCTGCCCAGTTTTGCCATTATCAATAATTGAATAGGCTGTATTTGTTCCACTGTATATCTGTGGCCCCTTTGTCAAATACAAGTTGACTAAAGGTATGTGGTTTTATTTCTAGATCTTCTATTCTGTTCCATTGATCTTCTGCTCTAGTTTTGTGCCAATATCATGCTGTTTTTATTATTATGGCTCTATAGTAGAATTTGAAGTCTGGTATTATAATACCACATGCATTACTCTTTTTGCCTAGAATTGTTTTGGCTATTCTAGGTCTTTTCTTGTTCCATATGAATCTTTGCATTATACCTTCTATTTCAGTAAAGAATATTCTAGAAATTTTTTATATTCCTTCTCTAGAGATTTAACTTCCACAGTTTTTCAATAGGTACGGAAAGGGGAAATACAATAGTGACTTGATGTAGACAAAGGGCTTGCAGTCTAACTCTTTAGCTAAAGTCAAGTAAATATTACCAGTCCATTTCACTACTTTTAGCCACTCATTTACCTTCCAGAAATTCCTAGCAAGTGTTTTTGGATACAGTGTTTGGTCTAGTATAATTTCCTTTTGGCACCAATTTACTGTAAGACTGGGGTCTTCCAATTAAATTTGCACTCATTCATCTGTTTTAGAGATTGCAACACTTTGTTGATTCTTACCTTTTCCCTATTTTTTTGGTCCTATGGAATGTATACCTTCTTCCTATTTCCATCTTTTTGCTACCGTATTCATGGAATTGGTGAAAGTTAGCCAGGCATTGAGATATATGATCACAAAGTAAGTGGCATGAATTTCTGTTGCTTTTTTCTATATGGTAAATGAAGTGGTTCATTTGCATAAATTTAAAGTAAGTCTTGCTTTAAATGTCACTTTCTAAGAGAAGAATTCCAGATCAATTTATCTCAGGTCATTTTCCAGTCCTCTATTGTTTTCAGTAGCAGCCTCTGAGTTTTATTGCTTTCACTTATCAGTTTGTATTTATTTCATTATATAATATGAAAGGGGGATCTGGTACTTTTATCTTACTAGATTAATAATGTTCAAGATAAAGAAGAACAATATTTCTCTAGTTCACCTTCATTTAAAAAGCACTGGGCACAGAGTAGGTATGAGAAAAACACATATTGCAACAAATGGAAGTCAGAATTGTTACCTTCTTTTGACTCATAGCTCAAAACAGAAAGAAGTACAGCAAAGCAAAACTGAGCACATCTCAATTTTGTAGAAGACAGCTACTTACTAATTCTCACTTATAATACATTATTCCATTCTTATCCTAATCCAATAAGCATCTCTCCAGTATATTATTGCATTATCAGTTAAGACATCACAGGAAAACCTAATCAATAATTCTCCCGTCTAGCTTTTGTAACAAAAGTTCACAAAGCCTCAGATTTTGCTGGCCTTCTGAAGTCCTGCATTAACAGGACGATTTTTGAAAATTGAATCTGGCCTATGAAGGGGAAAAACATTTTTGGAGCTAGAAAATGTTTGAATTGCTGCAGTATTAGAAAAGAAACCAATTTATCGAATGGCACAGCTGTTCACTGTATGATCATTATGATCCTTGTTATTTGGGTGCTGGTTGGTATTTATATCTAATTAGCTCTCTTACACACCATCAAGCAATCTGCATTTAGGAAATAGAAAAAAAAAAACTAAAATATATAAAGTTCCAAGCTGCTAGAAACATATAACAGAATGAATTCAGGTTTAAATCACTGCAGAGCAGTTGTTAACAAACCAGTAAAATTAGTTTGCTGTTTTACTTGCACGTGCTTGTTTTTCTTTTCCATGGGAGATGAAAAGGCAATAGAAATAAACTTCTTGAAGATCGGTGCAAGATGGCGGCGGTTCAGTGCGAGTCTTTCTGAGCTCTCGCCAAGATACCAGTTCTAGCATCATAGGGAAAAGTTCATACCCAAAGATCGATCCTAAGTAAGCTTTAGCACCTCAGAGATCTCAGTCAGAGAGGAAAAAGGCAAAAAACTGGAGCAAGAACATAGCATGGAGTGGCGCCAGTCAATCAGAGTTGCCGCGGAGGCAAAGCTTTCCTCCAGAATCTGAACAGCCTAGAGCAGCAAAATCTTGACTGCTGGCAAAGACCCTGCCAAACCAACTGGAGCCTGAGAAGTGGTGGTGGCAACACCATCATTCAAAAGGGCAAAGGATTTCCCAGAGGCAGCTTAGCTGGATGTCTGTCTCCAGCACTAGCGGCAGTTCCTCCCCCTGGGTGGGGCCTCGGTTCTGGTAAACAAAGCCACTCATGACTCCACCATTTTTTTTCTGCCCAATTAAACAAACAGATCAGAAACACCACAACACCAAATCGCAAGAGAAAAAGACTTTTGAAGGGTTTGGATCCCGAATTTAGTGGAGACACAAGTTTTGTCTCTTGTCCCCCCCAGAAAAAAAACCCTGAAGAATACCCTTTTTTCTTTTTTCTTTTTTTCCCTTTTTCATTGCCATTTTTATGTGTTCTTATTTTTTGCAATTTTAACTCCAACTTTTTATGTATTATTATTCTTTCCTTTTTTTTTCTTTTCTTCCCCCCAACTCTGCCCCCTGGCTTTCCCTCTGTCATTGTGGTCATTCCTAGAAATGTAGTGACAGCACTGGGTACAGACTGGATACCAAAGAAATTTATATTGATACAGTCAACTGCTTTTTAATCTGTTGGTTCTTAATCCTAGATTTCTTGTCTAAGAACTCACAGTTGTGTGGGATCACCCCCCACCTTCTTTCTTGTTTTTTTTTTCTTTTTTTTTGTTTATTTTTACTTTAAAAAATTTTTATAATAGAACTGTCCTATATATACCTTCCTCTTTTCTCTATATATTCATCTTATTACTCTTCATAAGTTTTATCTTATTTTCAAAATTTGTAGTCAACTATTTTACCTTTCTATCACCTTAGGTCAGTTGTCCTTATGTTATCCCTTTTCTTCATTACTCTATTAATCTTACACTCCTACATTACTCTTTCCTTATCTCCCCCTTCTCTTTAATACTATTTTTTTGTATCTCTGGAGTACTGTTCATCCTTCAGCTTTTATACTGCATGGATCTACACTTGATGGTTGTTGAGCAATACTGTATATCCAGATGGTCAATTATACTGTAGATCCAGAGGAACTTAAATACAATAGAGATTGGATTGAGGGGTTTATGTTTTTGGTAAAAAAATGGTGATTGTTTTTGGTATTAGATTTGTCTGTAAGTGCACAAAAAGTGAGAGAGAGTGATAATACCAATCTAAAATTGGGAACATCTATTGTCTGGCCAGCTAAAGAGGTCTAGGTTGGTTATATCTTAAAAACTGTAATCTTGTGCAGTATTAAACTTGTTCCCATTTTTAAATGGGCAGAACAAGAAACTCAGGAAAAACGGTAAATCAAGGAATAGCATCTTCCACCCAATATAAACAGTCAATAGAGCAATCAATGGCAAAACTAGAGGAGAGTCCTCTAAATGTAATACAAATGCAATTGATAGATGATTAATGAAAAGTTTGAAAACATACAGAAAGAGATACGTGAGGAAGCCATATCTAAAGGAGATGAAACCATAAACAAGGTGATACGTGAATGAGAAGAAGCCATAAAGGATGCCATAATAAAGGATTTACAAAAGAAAAATGGACTAATTCATAGAATCCACAAACAAAAAGCTGACCGAACTCCAACAAATGTGAAATGAAAGTAAACCTGCTGAGCTAAACACTCAATTGGAAATCAAGGAGTCAAAGAAATCCATAAATGATCTAAAACAAGAGATGCAAGGTATCAAAAATGTGCAATAAGAAGGAAGGGAAATGAAAAATAAAGTAGAAAGTTTTGATAGCAGGTTAGACAATGAAGAGAGAGAATTTCCAGGGTTGAAGATAATCTAGTTGTTATAGAGAAAGAACAGAATATGAGTCAAACCAAATCTAGAAAATATGAGAAAATGCTTCAGGAGGTCCAAGACACAATTAGGAAGCCTAATTTTAGTCTAATTGTTATTGAGGAGGGCCTGGAGAAAGAGGTCAATGATATTGAAATATACTTCAGGAAATCATCTCAGAGAACTCCCCAAATATCCAGAAGAGCAGGCCCAGCCATATACAAGAAGCTTTTAGAATCCCAAACAGACCTAACCAGAAAAGGACAACCCAATGCCACATTATATTCCTAACAGGATCAATAGAGACCAAAGAAAGGATCCAAAGCAGACATGGAGAAGAAAGGAATCATATACAAAGAAAAACCAATCAGTATTACCAGAGATTTCTCTGCAGAGACCATGCAAGCAAGATGAGATTGGAAGGATATATATCATGCCCTTAAGACAAATAACTACCAACCAAGAATACTGTATCTAGCTAAGCTGTCATTCATTACTGTGGGAACAATAAAATCCTTCCATTCCAAGGAAAAGTTGAAACATTACATAGCAATCAAACCAGCACTACAGAAAATTCTCAATGATGTTCAACACATTGAAAACCAACATAAGACAGACGAAGAAATGCCACCTAAAAGTCATACCAGCTAACTACCACAAGAACTGTCAAGCCAAAGGCCCTAATGAAAGCTTTTTAAAATGGCAAGAACTAGTAAATGTTTCTCAGTCTTAACTTTTTAATATCAAAGGACTTATCTCTCTAAATAAATGACATAAACTCTCTAGCTGGATCAAAAAGCAGGATCCATCGTTTTGCTGTCTTCAAGAGACACATCTTGTCCCCCAAAAAACAAACATTTTTTTGAAAGTGAGAGTTTGGAATAAATGTTATCAAGCTAATGGCCCCCATAAACAGGGTGGAGTTGCCATCCTCATATCAGATAAAATAGACTTCAAACTAAAATTAGTGAGAAAAGACAAAGACGGTATTACATACTAATATAGGGATCTCTCCTCCAGGAGGACATAACCATCTGAAATATCTACACACATAATCCTGGAGCACCGAACTTCATCAAGTAAACTTTACGTTCACTAAAATCATACATAGATGGAAACACATGGATTGTTGGTGATTTTAACACACCACACTCACCTATGGACAGATGAACCATGCAAAAACTCAGCAGAGAAAACTCAGAATTGAACAATTGCATAGACCAACTGGATCTAACAGAAATCTGCATATTATTACCCGCAGCAATATCACAATATACTTTTTTTTCAGAAGCACATGGAACATTTTCCAAAATAGACCACATTTTAAGGCATAAAACACACCTTGGTAGGTTCAGAAACACTGAAATTATTCCCTGCACTCTCTCAGACCACAAGGTCAACAAATTGGAACTAAACACCATGAAAACCCTGTAACTCATGAGATTGATCAACACATTTTTGAATGACCAATGGGTCATCGAGGAGATCAGAACAGAAATTCAACAGTTTATGAAATTTATCAAAAAGGAGCACACAAAATACCAGCTCCTTAGGGACACAGCAAAGGCAGTATTCAAGGGAAAATTTATATATCTGAGTGCCTACAATAACAAATTGGAAAAATCGCAAATCAACAATTTAATAGGTCACCTTAAGCACCTGGAAGAAGAGCAACAAACCAACCCTAATCCCATTAGAAGAAAGCAAATTATTCAAATCAAAGCAGAATTAAATGAATTGGAGTCCAAAAAAACTATAGAAAGAATCAACAAAACACGGAGTTGGTTCTTTGAAAAAATTAACAAAATTGACAGAGCCTTAGCAAATCTAACCCAAAAAAGAAGGGAGCATGCCTAAGTAAACAAAATCACAGATGATAATGGTAATATAACGACAGAAATGACCAAGATCCAGAGCATCATGAGGGAATACTTTTCAAACTTTCATGCCAATAAATTTGAGAATCTAGAAGAAATGGATGAATTTCCAGCCAATATTATCATACCCATACTGAACCAAGAAGTCCTAACCCAAATAAAGAGTCCTATTTCAAGCACTGAAACAGAAATGGCAATAAGAGACCTCCCATCCAAGAAAACTTCACAGCTGAATTCTGTAAGGTCTTCAAAGCAGAGCTCACACCAATACTCCTCAAGCTCTTCAACGAAATTGAAAACAAAGGCTCGTTGTCAAACTCATTCTACGAAGCCAGTATAACCCACATCCCCAAACAGGGATTCATTAAAGAAAGAGAACTATAGACCCATTTCTTTGATGAATATTGATGCTGAATTTCTCAACAAAATACTGGCCAACAGTCTTCAGCAACTCAACAAAAAATTTTACACTATTATCAAACAGGATTCAATACAGGGGTGCAAAGCTGTTTAAAAATACACAAGTCAATTAATATAATTTAACACTTCAACAAAAGGAAGGACAAGAATCACATGATTGTCTCGATAGTCACAGAAAAGGCATTTGACAAGATCGAACACCCCTTTATACTAAAAGCTCTGGAGATACAAAGAATCCTTGGAAAGTTCCACAGTATAATAAAGGCTGTGTATGACAAAAACCACAGTGAGCATTATAGTTAATGGCGAAAAGCTAAAGCCATTCCCTCTAAAATCAGGAACGAAACAAGGATGCCCATTCTCTCCACTCCTCTTTAACACACTATTAGAATTCCTAGCCAGAACAATAAGGCAAGAAGCAAGTACAAAGGGGATCCAAGTAGGGAAAGAGCAAGTTAAACGTTCCCTCTTTGCAGATGACATGATTCAGTATTTAAAGAACCCTATAGACTCCACTACCAAGGTGCTGGAGCTGATTCAGAACATCGGCAAGGAAGCAGGGTACAAAATTAACCCTCAAAAATCAACTGTCTTCCTCTATGCCAACAATGAGAGTAACAAGGCGACAATCCAGAAAGCAACTCCTTTTGCAACAGCCTTAAAGAAAAAATGTACCTAGGAGTTAACATAACTAAGAAGGTATAGGATATTTTTTATAAGATTTAAAACCCTGAAAAAAGAACTTAAAGCAGAACTGAGGAAATGGCAAATCCTCCCATGCTCCTGGATTGGAAGAATTAACATCGGGGAAATGGCAATCTTGCCAAATGCTATCTACAAATTCAACGCAATACCCATCAATAGCCCAATGTCATTCTTTGAAGAAATAGATGAGGCAATCCAACTTTTCATATGGAATAATAAAAGACCCCTATAGCAAAAAAAATTTCTTAGCAGAAAGAACAGCGCAGGAGGAATTTCAATACCAAACTTTAGACTCTATTACAGAGCTATAGTGACCAAAACAGCTTGGTATTGGCACAAGAACAGGCCTGAAGACCAATGGAATAGAACAGAGGCCCCAGATATTAACCCACAGACATATGGCTACCTAATCTTTGATAATGGAGCAAAAAATTAGAATGGAAGAAAGACAGCCTATTCAACTAGTGGTGCTGGAAGAACTGGTTAAGCACCTGCAGACAAATAAAGTTGGATCCTTCTTTGTCAACCTGCACCAGGATTTACTCCAAATGGATCAAAGTCCTTGAGATAAAAGCCGATACAATGAAAACTTTACAAGAAGAAATAGGAGATACTAGGTCGCCTTGGCATAGTTTGAAACTTTATTAATAAGGACCAAGGAAAAAAGCAAATAGGAGAACGGGTGGATAAGTGGGATTTTATTAAACTGCAGAGCTTCTGTATGGCAAAGGACACAGCTAGCAAAAAACCACAATGCCTACAGAATGGGAGAAGATCTTCACAATGGACAAAGGTCTCATATCTAAAATATATCAACAACTCAAAAATTGAATCACTTCTAAACTAATCTCCAAAGAAACAACCATCCCATTAAAAGATGGGCCAAAGATTTAAAGGGTCAAATCTGAAGAAGAAATAAGAATGGCCTATAGACATATGAAGAAATGCTCAACATCTGTGGTCATAAAAGATCTGCAAATCAAAACAACTCTAAGATTCCATCTCACTCCATTTAGAATGGCCAGGATCAAGAAATCTAATAACAACAGATGCTGGAGGGGATGTGGCCAGGAGCGATTGCTACTACACTGTTGGTGAGACTGCAACTTGTTCAACCATTATGGAAAGCAGTATGGCAGTTCCTCAAAAGAGGAAACATAGAACTGCCCTATGACCCAGCAATTCCACTACTTGGCATTTAATCAATCTTCTAGAATCAAGGACATACTAAATCCACTAGCACAATGATGTTCATTGCAGCACTAATTATCCTATCAAAGATATAGAACCAACCCAGATGCCCCTCAGTTGATGAGTGGATCAACAAGATATTGTATTTATACCAATGGAATTCTATGCTGCTGTCAGAAAGAAGGACTGCCACATTTGTAAGATAATGGAAAGACTTAGAAAGAATTGTATTAAGTGAAGTTATCCAGACTCAAAAGAACGTAGGCTCAATGGTTTCCCTCATTTGTCCTAATCAGTAGAAAGCTTGGGCTCTCCTAGCAGCGATTTACAATAGAACAAAACCTAGATTCATACAGCCATATAGAATGACCCCAAATGAAAGGATCTCCAGGATATATAAAGCCATATAATGAATGATTATTGTCCTTAATATACTATGTTATCGCTCATCTGTTTTGCTGTCCCTTAGTTATCTCCTATTGTCACAGTATTTCACCTGGTTATCTGATATATGTTATATATGCATATTTGGTTATTTGAAGTCGGATTGGGAAGAGTGGAAAACAAGATGAGGGGCGGGGGTTGGGAGAGGGAAATGAGGACCAAGACATGTGAAAGTGTATCAGTGTATGTGAAGTAATGTACCTTCAATCTAGTGAATATAATGTAACCCTTCTTTTAATTAAAATAAAAATATATGAAAAAAGTAATAAACTTCTTGAGAAATTATGTTCACTTTTACATGGGTGACACTTTCTTGTCATTACTCATTTACCTTAGAGAGGTGAATTTCTGTCAAATAGGATTTTGCAATGCATGTTCTCATTGATGTCCATTTATTGGTATACATGACATTTTATAACACATTAATAAAAATTTCAGTTTTTAGGTTTTTTTGGGAACTTATTCTTCACCAGCAAAGTCATGTTTCTGCTCTACTACCTTGAATACAACCACTTAGGAGCAGATTACTGGTTATGAATGTATATGTAGTCACAAACATGTTTTAAGTACATTATTTAGTTATCATAAAGTACGACATACCAGATTATTATATTTGACAAATAAATCATCATGAATCCATTGATTCAATCCATTTTCCATTTCACTTTTTGTTTTGAAATAATTTGATCTTGCGGATGAATTTAAAAGGAAATACAGAAATATTATTAAGTTCATGTTTGTGGTCTCCATCAATCCTTAATTTGAAGTCCCAACTTTGTGTAGAGATAGAGCTTTTAAAGGAAGTAATTAAGGTTAAAAGGAATCATTAGGATGGAGTCCTGAACTAATAAGATTGGCATCTTCATAGAAGGCATACTGAAATCTCTATTTTTCTCTTTCCTTGTATACCAATGTGCTAACAAAAGTCCACTGAAGATAGGGATAGGTAGCTTTACACAAGCCAGGAGGAGAAGCTTCATGTCAAGTCGACAATAATGCCATCTTAAGTTCTGTCATCTAGTCAGGAAAACTGTGAAAAGATAGCTTTTGTTGGAGATGGAAGATGGCACCGAGACAATAGGAACGCTGCCTAGCTCTCTCTCACAAAAAGAGAGAACCAGAGAGTCCAAGAGCCAACTACCTTAAGAAATCCACAACAACAAACTCAAAAAGCAATGGAGAAGGACTCAAATCGGAAAAGAAATCCAGAGAAAGCTCACATTCAACTTTCTCAAAGAGTTTGGAATGCAAGGACCCCTGCCCCACCCCTCGCCTCCTGCTCTGAGTATTAATATTGCTCCCATTTTCAAATGGGCAAAACAAGAAACTCAAGAAAAATGTCAAATCAAGCAATAACATCCCCCACCCAATATAAACAGACAATGGAACAGTAACTGGCAAACCTAGAGGAGAGTCTTCCAAGTGCTTTACAAATGCAATTGATAAACATCATTAATGAAAAGTGTGAAAATATAAAGAAAGAGAAAAGGGAGGAAGCCATAGCTAAACAAGAGGAAACCATAAACAAGGTGATATGTGAAAAGGGGGGAAGCCATAAAAGAGGCCATAATAAAGGTTATTCAATGAAAAATGGATGAATTCATAGAATTCACAAACAAAAAGGTGACCGAACTCCAGCAAATGTCCAAAGAAAATAAAGCTACGGAGCTAACCACTCAAATGGAAATCAAGGAACTAAAGAAATCCATACATGATCTAAAACAAGAGATGCAAGGCATCAAAAATGAGCAATTAGAAGCAAGGGAGATGAAAAATAAAGTAGATAGCTTTGATAACAGGTTAGACAATGCAGAAGAGAGAATTTCCGGGGCTGAAGATAATTTAGTTATTATAGAGAAAGAACGGAAAATTAGTCAATCCAAATCTAGGAAAAATGAGAGAGTGCTTCAGGAGGTCCAAGATACAATTAGGAAGCCTAATTTAAGGCTAATTTGTATTGAGGAGGGTCTGAAGAAAGAGGCCAATGGTATTGGAAATATACTTCAGGGAATCATCTCAGAGAATTTCCCAAATATCAGGAAGGGCAGGCCCATCCAGATACAAGAAGCTTTTAGAACCCCAAACACACCTGACCAGAAAAGAACATCCCACCGGCACATTATAATCCAAACTGGATCAATAGAGACCAAAGAAAGGATCCTAAAGGCAGCCAGGGAAAAGGGATCAATAACGTATAAAGGCAAACCAATCAGAACAAGCCCAGATTTCTCAGCAGAGACCATGCAAGCAAGAAGCGACTGGAGGCACATATGCCATGCCCTTAAGTCAAATAACGAACAAACAAGAATACTGTACCCAGCTAAGCTCTCATTCATAACTGAGGGAACAATAAAAACATTCCATTCCAGGAAAAAGCTGCAACAATATGTAGCAACAAAACCAACCACTACAGAAAATTCTCAGAGATGTTCTACACATAGAAAACCAAGATAAAAGCAACATAGGGAAAGAAATGGCACCTAAACATCATACCATCTAAGGACCACAAGAACTGTCAAGACACAGGCCCTAATAAAAGCTTTTAAAAATGGTAGGAACTAATGAATATCTCTCAATCCTATCTCTTAATATCAATGGACTTAACTCTCCAATTAAACGGCACAGGCTGTCTAGTTGGATCAAAAAGCAAGATCCATCGTTCTGCTGTCTTCAAGAGACACATCTTACCCAAACAGACATCATTTCAAAGTGAGAGGCTGGAATAAACTCTATCAAGCTAACGGGTCCCATAAACAGGCTGGAATTGCCATCCTCATATCAGATAAAATAGACTTCAAACTAAAATTAGTAAGAAAAGACAAAGAAGGTTACTACATACTACTAAAGGGATCTTTCCTCCAGGAAGACATAACGATCCTAAATTTTACATACCCTATCCCAGAGCTCCAAACTTCATCAAGCAAACTTCACTTTCACTGAAACTACATAGATCGAAACACAGTGATTGTTGGTGACTTTAACACACCACTCTCACCTATGGACAGATCAACAAGGCAAAAACTCAACAGAGAAAACTCAGAACTGAACAACTATATAGACCAACTAGATCTAACAGACATCTGCAGAATATTCCACCCAGCAACAACACAATATACGTTTTTCTCAGCAGTACATGGAACATTTTCCAAAATAGACCAGATCTTAGGCCATAAAACACATCTGGACAGATTCAGAAACACTGAAGTTATTCCCTGCACGCTCTCAGACCACAAAGGCATCAAATTGGAACTGAACACACATTTCCATCCACGAAAACCCTGTAACTCATGGAGATTGAACAACACATTGCTGAATCACCAATGGGTTATCGAAGAGATTAGAACAGAAATCCAACAGTTCATGAAATTTAACAATAATGAACACACAAAATACCAACTCCTTTGGGACACTCCAAAGGTAGTACTCAGAGGAAAATTTATAGCGCTGAGTGCCTACAACAACAAGTTGGAAAAATCGTAAACCAACAAGTTAATGTGTCACCTTACGCTCCTGGAAAAAGAGAAACAAACCAACCCTAACCCCAGTAGAAGGAAGCAAATAATTAAAATCAAAGCAAAATTAAATGATTTGGAATCCAAAAAAACTATAGAAAGAATCAACAAAACAAGGAGTTGATTCTTTGAAAGAATTAACAAAATTGACAAACCCTTAGCAAATCTTACCAAAAAAAGAAGAGAGCATACCGAAATAAACAAAATTGCAGACAAAAATGGTAAAATCACGACAGAAATTACCAAGATCCAAAATATCATGAGGGAATACTTCTCAAAACTTTACATCAACAAATTTGAGAATCTAGAAAAAATGGATGAATTCCTAGCCAATATTAAGGTACCCACACTGCACCAAGAAGAAGTAACCCAACTAAACAGGCCTATTTCAAGCTCTGAAATAGAAATGGCAATAAGAGATCTTCCACCTAAGAAAAGCCCAGGCCCAGATGGATTCACAGCTGAATTCTATAAGGTCTTCAAAGCAGAGCTCACACCAATACTCCTCAAGCTCTTCAACAAAATTGAAAAAGAAGGTTCTTTATCAAACTCATACTATGAAGCCAGTATAACCCTCATCCCCAAACCAGACAGAGATTCATCAAAGAAGAGCACTATAGACCTATTTCTTTGATGAACATCGATGCAAAACTTCTCAACAAAATACTGGCCAACCGTCTACAACAACTTATCAAAAAAATTATACACTATGATCAAAGAGGATTCATCACAGGGAGGCAAAGCTGGTTCAACATACGCAAATCAATTAACATAATTCAACACATCAACAGGAGCAAGGACAAAAATCACATGATTGTCTCAATAGATGTGGAAAAGGCATTTGACAAGGTCCAACACCCCTTTATGTTAAAAGCTCTGGAAAAACTAGGAATCCATGGAACATTCCTCAATATAGTAAAGGCTGTGTATGACAAACCCACAGCTAGTATTATACTTAATGGTGAAAAGCTAAAGCCATTCCCCCCTAAAATCCGGAACGAAACAAAGATGCCCACTCTCTCCACTCCTCTTTAACATAGTATTAGAATTCCTAGCCAGTGCAATAAGGCAAGAAGCAAGCATAAAGGGGATCCAAATAGGGAAAGAGAAAGTAAAACTCTCCCTCTTTGCAGACGACATGATTCTATATTTAAATAATCCTATAGACTCTACTCCCAAGCTCCTTGAGCTGATTCAAAATTTTGGAAGGGTAGCAGGGTATAAAATTAACCCCCTAAAATCCACTGCCTTCCTCTACGCCAACAGTGAGAAGAACGAGGCAATAATAAGGAAAGCAACTCCTTTTGCAATAGCCTCAAAGAAAATAAAATACCTAGGAATTAGCTTAACTAATAATGTAAAGGACCTTTTTGATGAAAACTTTAAAACCCTGAAAATGGAAATTAAAGCAGAACTAAGGAAATGGAAAAACCTCCCATGCTCCTGGATTGGAAGAATCAACATTATGAAAATGACAATCTTGCCAAGGGCTATCTACAAATTCAACGCAATACCCATCAACATCCCAATGGCATTCTTTAAAGAAATAGAAGAGGCAATCCAAAATTTCATATGGACTAATAAAAGACCCTGTACAGCAAAAACACTTCTTAGCAGAAAGAACAGCTCTGGAGGAATTTCAATTCCAAACTTTAGACTCTATTACAGAGCTATAATTCTCAAAACAGCTTGGTACTGGCACAAGAACAGGCCTGAAGACCAATGGAATAGAACTGAGGACCCAGATACTAAACCACAGACCTATGGCCACCTAATCTTTGACAAGGGAGCAAAAAAAAATAGAATGGAAGAAAGACAGCCTCTTCAACAAGTTGTGGTGGCAGAACTGGTTAAGCACCTGCAGAAAAATAAAGTTGGATCCTTCTTTGTCACCTTGCACTAGAATTAACTCCAAATGGATCAAAGACCTGGAGGTAAAAGCTGACACACTGAAAACTTTACAGGAAGGAATAGGAGATACACTAGGCCTCCTTGGCACAGGTAGAAACTTTCTTAAGAAGGATCAAAATTCCTTTTTTTCCTGTCAATACACAAGAGCAATCTTTCAGGGCAGGCTTTGGAGGAGACATTCCCATCTAGGAATGTCCCCCCCCCATCTAGGAAGAATGAGCTAATGAAGGGTGACTGGGGTAACAAACATAATGCTTCTGTTTTTCTGTTTTTTAAAAACCATGAGCCACACAAAATAATATTCTATCTCTAGTGAATTTATACATAAGAAACACATATATGGGTGGGCTGAAATTTTTTTCTTGTAGCCATAATGATGGTAGATACTACACATAATTCCTGACCAATGGTGCAAAATTTACTAATTTAGGATTAGTTGGATATAGAGTACATGTCATTCTTCCAGCCTTATGAAGCTCAAGTTAAATGTACACAAAATTTATTAAACAAATCAAAAGAGAAACATGGTAAATGCTACTTAAGAATTTAACTTTTCTCTTCATGTTTATTTTAAACTAATTCTACAATGAGTTATTTTTTTAAATATTTGTTTTGCTATTTGTGGTGATAGTGGGGTTTGTACCCTGTCTCACGCTTGCTTGCAGGTGCCCTACATTTCGATTCTAAGTCCTTTATGATTTCATTACTTCTAAGAATAAGGTCTCACCTTTTGCTCAGGCTGGTTTGAACTATGATACTTCAATCTGCACTTCTTCACAGGTGTGATGAAGGTGCATGCCACCATGACTGACTTTTGTTAATTAACTTCATAAGATTTTGTCCATGCAGGCCTTGAAACATGATCCTCCCTATCTGACTCCCATGAAGCAAGTTTTAGAGTCACAAGCCAAAATGCCCATGTTCTTTTATAATTTTGTGAATTCTAGTGGAAAGAGGTATTAAAAAGAATGTGGCTTCTCATTCTTCCTTAGGTATTGTTCTAGTAACAGAATCTACAAAGCCTGTTTCAGAAGTCTGAGAGAGCAGTATCTCATTACAGGAACAATTAGGTTCAACTTTCTGTGCAACCTTGAGTTCATTCATTCTTATAATAAAAATTTTGGAACTTCCTTCTTCGACATTTCCTTCTTCCAGCACAATGAGACATGAGAGCTGTTGACTTCATCAGGACATCTTAAAAAGTTTTACCTATCACTTTTTAGATTCTAGAGAACACTAATAATGGTACTTTCTGCAGAAAACTTAAAAATTAGATTAGCTAGCTTATTTTTAGAGATGACACAGAGAAACAAATAACATGAGAATTCAGTCTTCATCAGTAAGGAATCAAGTTGACTATTAATTGATCTGTTGCATAAGATAAAACCTTCTGTCTGGCCTATATTCTACTGAACAATTTCAAATGACACTGTGTAAACAGAGATTATGGTAACATGGAGAAATAAAATAAATGACCCCCCAAATGGCAAAGGTTCTATCTTACAGTTTTCTTGTTTATATCCCAAGCTTTGTCTCTAAAGTAATGTTTCATTCCTGGAGGTATGTTAACTGGGGAACACTCTGAGATATCATCCAGCATTTTATTGTGCAGAGCTGCTAGAATAAGAAGAATACCATGTGACATCCTAGCAATACATTGGTGTTACTAAATAGAATATATAGTTTGAAGAGAAATGTTCCAACACACTTTGGAGAACATTGTTGTTCAACTGGTAATCATCACCAGGGCAGCTGTCTGTGATTTAGCTTTAGTGTCTGGCTCTTAAGAATTCTTAATTCAGAATAACTGAAAGCAAATCCATTCAGAGGTTAGCTAACTGAATTTGGGAGCACTTTGTAAAAGTGAAAAATCAAAATTATATGTGCCTTAGGAGTCAATTAATTTCTCATCCTTTTAGCCTGATATAATTTCACCTTATTACCTTTTTAATGCAGAGTACAGGTTGTTGTAATATAACAGTTACTACTAAAATCATATCATTGTATGGCTTGTTATGACTTCATTCCTTCTTCTACATCCTCTACTACCAGTTTCTAGGAATTAAATCACTTATGGATAATAAACTGTCATTCTGCTCTGAAACTAAGTGGACCACCTCCCCAGCAACACCACAGAAAAATAGAAAAATTAGAGGGAAGGTGAGAATTCAGAATTAATTCAGTCTTACAGTTGGAACAGTTGTGCTCTGAATTTGGTCACTGAATATATTTATTTTAGAAGGTTGTGAACCTGAGAAAATAGGACATTTTCAAATGTCAAACAATTATACCCTTTTATTCCTCTGAATTTTATTACTTACATCTGGCCAATTAGCAAAGAGTCTATACATGTTTTACATGATTCTTTTGGCATAACACAACACCTTTCTATCTGAGGAGACTACAAATATAGTACATGATTGTATTACACAATTATATGATTTATTACCTATAATTAATAGAAAGAAAGAATTTTGTATGGAGACATCTCAGGTTTAAATGTTTAAATGCTGATAGAATGGACATTCTTTGTTCAGTTTCATATAAATGGAATAAAATGGTATGATTTGTTTAGCTTGGACATTATTCTCAGTGTAGCACTGAGATTAAGCACTGAAGTCATATTGAGAAAGACACTTTCTCTTCAAAGGATCTATAAACAACATCTATCACATTCAAGGAAAGAGTTCTCATTTGAGATCCTAGACATATTCCCAGGGTGTCTTTCACCCTGCCAGTAATTGTCACAGTTTGACAGTGAATGTATATATCAGAAAGGATATAATGCCTAATTGCCTGCACCTTGTCAATATGGAATAGTTTTGGTCATCCATACTCTGATTATGATAATATTCAAAGGAAAACAAAAATGTAGTTATAAACAATACAATTTCCATGCATCTATGGTAAATTGTTAGATAATTAGAGGGCTCTTTTTCTCAGTATTGAAGTATGCTTAAAATTGCCACCAATCTTTATTCTTAATATTAAGCCTCATGTTATTATACTGTAATATTCGAGGAATTCAGATTTTGAAGGCAGAATAATATGTCATATACCTAGAAAATTACTTCTAAATATTCAATTTCATAGAACATTTATGCTTGTATATTTTTTCTGTAGCAGGGGATAATGAATATATAGAGTCAGATGTTGCCATTACTGTTATGAAAGCAAGAATCATAGACAACGCAACAAAAAGGCCAAAATAAGGTGTAGTAAATAATCATACCCACATATGCCTCTTCCCCTATCTGTGTTCCTTTCTGTGTCTGTCCTGGAGCTTGAAGTCAGAGCCTGGGCACTTCCCCTGAGCTGTTGTTACTGAAGGTTAGCAATCTACCACTTGAGCCTTAACTCCATTTCTGGTTATTTTTTTTTTGTGCTCACTTGGAGATATGAATTTTGGGCTTTCCTGCACGGGATGGATTTGAACCATGATATTAGAGACAGATTTCATTGGAATATTTAAAAAGTATGCTTACTGCATGTCAATAGTCTTCAAGAAAATGGGGCAGTGATATATGTCATAGTGGAGCACCATACAGAATAAAAAAGATAGAGTCTCACAGATTTACATACCCATTATATGCTAGGCTCTGTTCTTGTGTGCTTGGTAAACATATATATGTGTGTGAGTGTGTGTGTGTGTGTGTGTGTGTGTGTGTGTGTGTGTATGTTTGGTGGAACTCATTTAACTGCTACAAGAACAGTATGTAAACATGAAAATGCAAGTTGACAGATGTTAACCTATCTTCCTAGGTTCTATCGTGTTATATATGTATCATTGAATTTCTGATTTCAATATATGAGCTCCAGTATTCTTAGGCACTTAAACTTTAAGATGGCTAGAAGGCTATCTTTAGCCACTCATCTTCTCTCAATATTTCCTTCATTTATTTATTTTACCTCAAATGTGAGCATGGCCTGAAACATTCTTCCTTTTTGAATAGTTATTTAAAGCTGGCATTGCTTTTTATAATACAAGTAATTCAGTTTCCCATTAGTATCTTTTTCTCCAACACAGTTTGTAGACTTATTTCCTTTCAACCTTACTTAAAACACTGGTTTATGATTAGTTATTTTAGTTTACCTCCATTTTGTGCCAATATTGAAATTTGATCTCAGGGTTAGACAACTTTCTCAGCATACTTGGAAACAGTTGATTCTGTCACTTGAACAACACCCCCAGTACTGTTTTTCTATAGTTAACCTTAAGATAGAGTTTCATGGATTTTTCTGCCTGTGTTCTTTAAAACTCCATCTTTCAGGTCTCAGTTCCTGGAGACACTAGAGTTACAGGTATGATTCACTAACATCTATCTTAGTTCACCTCTTCTTTTAATAACATTAATGCAGTATGGATAATCAATATCTTGCCTGGCACATAAGAATTAAACAGCCATGTAATTTAATTTTTTTATCCTATATGCATGGTCATAGAAGACAAATGAGCATTCAACAAATTCTAGCTATTTGAGCAGATGTCTTGTTTTCTCACTCTCTACTATCACTTTTTATATTTTATTTGCTCTTCTTGAATATCAGAATTCTGCATCTCTGTCTTATGTCTGATATTTCATAGAGAAGACACCATAAGATTGAACTTGTCACATGATCATCAAATCATAAATCAAGCCAATAATATATGATCCTATCTTTGTATTTTCTTTCTTACTCTTATAGATAAAAGGGACAACCATTATGTAGGTAACACTCAAGCATAGTTTTTATAAAATCACAAGAGACCTAATACATAGATCAGTCAAAAGGTAGATTCTATAATATGGAAAAATGTATACTTTTGAATTGAAAACTATGTTTGAGAAATGGACTATTATGGTTAAACCTAGTTTAAGTACCACAGATGGAGCTGGGTGAAAGATAACATGTTCAGGCCATATTTTCAGGAATTCATAGGTTTTTTCTGCAGGGAAGTAAAAATTCTTTGCTCATAAAGCCTAAATTACTACAGTGAACCTTATTTCAAGCAATTTACAAGTAACTGATCCAAAATTGCATGGCATTAAGTAACAAATAGTGCTGAGATGAATGAAAATATTAATGATACAAAAGTATTATAAGAAAAAAAACAGAAGTCACTGAATTTGAAAATAAATATTCGCTATACTCTGTTATATTAAGCAAATACTTATAAATAATGAATCAGCCACATTTACAAAGCAGGATCACAAGTCTGGTGCAGTAGCTCAAGCCCTTATTCCAGCTACTACAGAGGCAGAAATAAGAATTCCGATTAAAGAAAATCCTGGGCAAAAAAAAGAAGTTATAAAGACCCATCCTAAGAACCAAACTAGTTACAGGTCTATCATGCAACCTACACAGTGAAATTTAGGTAGAAGAATTCTGGCCCAAGGTCAGCCCAAGACAAAATATAAGCCACTGAGAAGAAACATTTGACAAGGGCTGAGGGCACTGTATAAGTGCTACAGTGTTTATCTAGGAACTTCCTTTTTCCATATTATAAAAAATAAAAAAATCTAGAATACTCAATGCTGAGTGTCCTAGTAAAACTATATGTCGTTGAAAATGGATAAATTATTTCTTTAAGCAGTCAGACAAATGACTAATTCATGTATAACATGAAAATTAAGTTTCAGATATCCTCACTAAAAAATTCTACAGGAGGACAATGAAACAGACATTTACAAGGTATTTATAGAAAGAAAATGCAGGCCAATGATTTATATCCAGTCAAACTGTCCTTCATGTGCAAAGATTACAATCGAATGGTTTTGAATTGACAATGCTTGAAAGACTTGTTTTGAGAGTTTTTTGAGGAACCTACAAGAAGACCAATTCCAGCTAAAAAATTGATGCTAGAAAATGAAACCAAAAGATTGACAATGAACTTTGAATGATATTTTACTCTTCAATTAAGACCAAAGAAAAGTTGAACTGGAGTGACAGAACAGAATATGTCATATGTCATATGTCATAATCCTTAAAAATTGTAGAGATCCCATAATTAATGCCAAATTGAGAATGAGTATGGGAAAAAATGTGGAGATAGTGTATACTGATTACCTCATTTGTAATAAATCGGAACAGAAAGAAATCATTTGCTATGATGAAACATTGCAATAGCTGAGCTCATTAATAGTTGCAAGCTTGACCATCCAAAAGAAATTACTGAGAATTAGCATATTTTTGGATTGTTTCATTATAAAATAAGAATAAAATTATCTTTAATACCTGCAAAGTTAAATAAAGTTACACCATAAACTTAAAGAAAGGAAGGATCTCAGTTGGCTTTTTTTCCCCTGCAGAACTGACAAGCTAAGTTAATGTTTTCATGAAAATACAAGTGAGCCAATATAGTTTTAAATAATTTTGCTGTTTAAATAATCTCAGATTTGCTAAAATGTTTCTGTAGTCAAGACCTATTGGTCTGGGCATATGCATAGATATAATGTTAAATCAGAGAAAGTTCATGAATAAACCCTTATGTTAGTATTTAGCCTTATTTCAACAAGAGTGAAGAAACAATTCAACATGCCCAAATTAATCAGCTAATAAAACTGAGACAAGTGAATCTCCACTCAAAGTTGATCAAAGACCTAAATGGAAAAGATGAAACTAAAACTTTTACAAGACAGCATAACAATCATTCTGTCTTTAGAGTAGGCATAATATCCTTAGCTAATAGGTATTTCATAAACAATAAAAGAAATAATAGATAAATTGTACTGTATCAAGTTAAAAATATTTTTGCTTGAAAAGCATAACATAAAAGAAAAAAGCAGATGATATAGATCATATAATTTATGAGGATATATAACAAACATATGAAGAACTAAGCAACAAAAAGAGAAAATAATCTTTTAACTAAAAGTAGGTAAATAATTTGAGTGATTTCTAAAAAAATTACTGGAAATGTTGAACAAATACATGAAAACATGTTCAGATCCAACTGTCACTAAGCAAATGACTATCAAATTCATTTGGATAGTTATGTTTGAAGACAGACTTGTGCAAATGTTGTCTATGACAGGGAGAAATGGGAACCCTTCTGTAGGATTACAATATGGTACAGTCATTCTGAAAAGGTTTGGAAATTATGAAGAAATGTTAAGCAAAAAGTTATCATATAATTGAGGAATTTGTAAGAGTAGATTTATGCTGAAGAGGACAAAAAATCTGTCCACACAAAAATAACAAAACTATGTGTAATTGATAAAAACTGAAAACAATATATATGCTCATCAATGAATAAATGCACAAAGAAATGTAGTACATCCATAAAGATGAATATTATTAAACAATAAATGAAGCACTGACACATGCTAAAATATGAGTAAGTTTGGAAACAAAATAAGGAAATCAGACACTGAGGCTGTACACATACTGTATAGGATTATTTATATTAAATGTCTAGAATAGGCAAAGATACTTGAGGACAAAGGAGTTTAGTATTTACCAAGGTCTGTGGATAGAAGGTTGGCATGATGAAAATATTCCAGTCATGGTTGCAGAACTGTGGGATTTTAATAAATAATCACTATATAATCTACTTTAAAACAGATTAAAAATTTAAATTTACTGAACACTGGACATGGTTACATATGCCTCTAATCCAAGCTTTTGGGAAACTGAGGCAGGAGAATTATGAGCTTGAGAATAGTCTGGACTGCATAGGGAGAGTGCCTTAATGAAAAAGTTATGAACAACTTCACAAATAAAATGGTGAGGATAATCTCACTGGATATTTTAAGAAATATGTATCCAAATCTATAAGATTCAATGTAAATACAAAGAAGTGTGTACTCTTTGGAAGTTTGTTTAGCAATCATATTAATTGATCTATGGAGAAAATTCTATGCTCATTTACATAAGTTGCTGAAAAGAAATTTGACAAAATTCAATGATAAGTCCCAATTTCCAAAATTCAGTGATAAGTCAATATTTCACATCCAAATTCAACTTCATAAGAAAATAGCAGTTATTATCTTTAAAATCATGTGATATTTAGAACATCAACAAATTCCCCTAGTATTAAAAGTCTTGTTACATAAAAATTACCTTATGAAACTGTACAAGACAATGAGCAGACAAATACAAAATTTCAAAATAAAAAACACTAATTCATTGTAGATGATACAACCAATTAAGCAGTGAACATAATAAAGTAGTGAAATATGTAATATGAAGGTAGCAGTAGTATGTAAATCCATTTACAGGAGTAACAATATTAGCCAGGTGCTAGTGGCTCATACCTGTAATCCTAACTACTCAGGAGGCTGAGATGTAAGATTTGCTTTTGAAAGTCAGCCTGGGTAGGAAAGTTTGTGACACTTATCTACAATGCAAGACTCAGAAATAGCTAGAAGTGGTGCTCTGACTAAACTGGTAAAGCACTAGCTTTGAGAACAGAGAGACTCAGGAACAATGCTCAGGCCCTGCAATCAACCCTCAGGACTAGAAAAAAAATTATAGGGCCTGGAGTTTGGCCCAGTGGTAGCATGCTTGCCTACCATGCACTGAAGACCCAGGTTCGATTCCTCGGTACCACATGCATAGAAAAAAGCTGAAAATGGTTCTGAGGCTCAAGTGGTGGAGCTCTAGCTTTGAGAAAGTACAAGGACAGTGCTCAGGCCCTGAGCTTAAGCACAGGACTGGCCAAAAAAATTATAAAGAGTAACAACAGTAACAATAATGTAAAGGACCTAGGACTTAACATAAAATTGTATAGTATCAGAGGCATCATATACTTTATTTCCTACAGAGAGCAGGATTGTTTATTAATATTTAATGTTTCTGAATAAACTTTCATTTTTAACTTTAATTGTGCAAAATACACATAATATAAACTTCACTATTTTGATTATTTTTACATTGACAGTAACTACAGTTAAAAGAAATTTTTGATGAAAAGGCTATGGAAATCATTAAGTCCATTTAATAATCAGCAATATCATACTGGCTTTGCTTGACATGTTTCTTCCCACAAGTACAGTATTGTTAAAACAAAAATTTACAAAAGCAAGAAAACTTTTAAACACTTGAAAGAGTACAAGAACACATGGAGAAATCAGTCACATTCCCATTTAGAAAGATTTTATTTTTCTGTGTTTGTGTAATTTTTTCACAAGAAAATTTATAAATATAACATGGTCTCATGAAGAATTCAACAAGTATATCTTAATGTAGAATTTCAGAAAGTGATTATACAGCTCATATGAAAAAAGCACCAACAGTAATGGGTATTGTGATTATATTAATGTAGTCCACACTGGCAGACATTTTTCTTGTTGATGAATTACTTACTGAGTTCTGTTGTTCCCTTTGATATTTGCATTCCATCACATTATCCCTATTCCTATCCTGTCATTAAAACCTGAACTAAAGACAGGTTATTTTTCTACAAAAGCCCTGAAAAAAATTCTGAGTTTTCATCTCACTAAGGAAACAAGCTTGTACACCTGTTTAAATGTACCCAAACATTCTATGACAGGGAAGCTTTGCCTGCCCAGATCAAAGTCAAAGCCTTAGAGAGGATAGCTTACAGCCACATGCTAGGTCAAGCTCCATGAACATACTAATGAACATCAAGAATCAAGAGAAAGCAAAGGTAAATGCAAGGGAGTACTTTCCACACAAAGCAGGATTTCCTATACATCCTTGGTCTTCTACATTGAGAAAGATACTATCTCCATTTGTCATCAAATATCATGTATCTCAAAGGTGCTACAGAAATCTGGACTACTTAAAAAGATATCTATCTGAATTTAGAATCTTTTCTGCTTTTCAGTGACTTTAGACTTTTTTTCCATAACTACCCTGTTTGAAGAATGTAGACAATGCTCTATCCTAATGAATACAAATTCAGAACCTGTGCTGATCCTTCATTTGGAATTTTTAATTATGAAAAGGGATAGATTCTCTTTCCAATGAGCAAAGGGATTTGTACAAGTATAAGGTGATACATAATATGAAGGAAGATTGATACTATATATATTTTTCTCTGTAGATGTAATTAAGTTGTTAGAAGAAATATTTTCTGTAATGTATCTATTAGCAAAATGTTAATGTAATTCCCAAGATATTTTGCTTGTTAATTTGTACACAATTTGTGTTGACATAGGAAATAACAACATGTTAATATTGAAAATGTAAGAAACAGATATAAGGTACATTGCCTAAATTGTCTATGTGAAAATAAGATACAACTATAATTATGGATAGTAGGATCATTTTCTAAGATTTTCTAGCTTTACTTTTGCTCTTACCCCATTACTAATTCTACTTCATCTTCTTTCTTTCAACTGAAATGTAGAAATTTTGCACACAAAGAGATTATTGAGTTAAAGTTGAAAGGGAAACAGCCATTATTTGGAGCTTTCCTCAGCACAATGTTTTACTAACTTTGACAGGAAGATGATGATTACACCAGCTTACATTTATGATTACAAACTGACAATCCAAACTTGTTAATCACAGAATGAGTCATCTAATAATTCAATTTAGTTATTAAGGTGACATGAAAAATATGAACTATACTCAATTTCATTTACCTGGCTGTCCCATAACCTAATCAAACAAGTTGTCGTATATAGAACAATTGCCCCAGAATGGTCTCAATTTTTTGTGCAAAATTTCTACTTTAAACAAACTCAATTGTTATTTTCTATGCAAGTACAAAAAATGAATATACTCTACAATTTGATTACCTTTATGGCTATTCATAGCTATAACTTCAGCTATGTAGGAACTGGAGGAGAATCACCATAAAAGGTCAGCCCTGGAGGAATTCTATCTGAAAAAATAGAATGAAAAGAGCTGTAATTTTTATTCAAGTAGTAACAAGAGTTCAAATGTTGGTACTGCTAAAAAATAGTAATAATCATTATATACTTAACATTGTAGTTTCCAATAGTCATCTGTGTGTTATAATCCTGGGGCATGAACCTAAGGCCTGATCACTGTCTTTGATCTTTTAGCACTTTACCACTTGAACCACAATTTCACTTCTGGCTTTTTTTGGCGTGGTTAATTGGAGATGAGTCTCATGGCCTTTCCTGTTCATGCTAGCTTTGAACTATGATTCTCATATCTCAGATTCTTGAATAGCTAAGAATATATGCTTCATAGAAATGCTACTTTTTATGGTATGTGCTAAGTCTCCTAGACAGTTCGTATGAAGAACCCTAGAGTGATGATGTTGAAATAACTGAAAGCGTGAAATTTAGAATTGCTCTGGGTCTTTTTTTCTCTTAGGAGACCTAGTTTCTATAGTCTATTCATTAAGCAAGTAATACTATATCTAATGACTACATATGATTTTCCATCTTTATCAAGTTACAATTAATTTTTAGTTCTTTCAAATTTTATTTCTTAAAATATCTGAAAAGCTATAACATTTATTGTAAAAATTTAGAAAATAGAGATTGATAGAATGAAAACAACATCTATATTTCTACACCTAGGGCATTCTTGTGCATTTCTACACATAGACACATTACATAAATGTTATATATATATACATGTATACATGTATATATATATAACATATAATGTTATTCCAATTTGAGGGAATTTAAATAGTTCTGAAATAAAACATCTCTATGCAAATTTTATTGTCCTTGAGAATTCTTTTTACAGAATGTTCATTGAATCAAACCCCATCTAAAACTCTTTTTTGTCAGGATCCATCAAGAAATTATTATGTGTTGCTGGGTGCTGGGACTTTACTTGTTTAATCATAGCTACTCAGGAGACTGAGATCTGAGGATTGTGGTTCAAAGCTGGCCTGGGAATGAATGTCAATGTGTCTCTTCAATCCAGCTAGTCACTAGAAAACCATAAGTAGAACCATGGCTGAAAATGGTAGAGCATTGACCTTGAGTAAAAGTGATCAGGGATAATACCCAAGCTCTGAGTTCAAGCACCATGATTGACATAAAAAGGTCATGTGAGCCATTTTAGAACAATGTGATAGAAACAGAAGTTCCAGGTGAGCCTTCTGTGAAAGACTTTTAAAAGTTTCTTTTATCTGTTGGCATATCTTGTTTTTCCGAAGAAAGCCATGATAAGGTGACAAACATTATTTCTAGGTTAGAGATTGACTTCACTAGTTACATTTCACATTCCTGTTGTCCACTGAAGAGGTCACCTAACTACTGATTTGCATTCTCTTGTCCGGCTTCTGGCTTGTGTTACAAAGGAATGAAAGTTAGATTTTAAAATGAACAATGTAACTTATTAGTTAATACCACATTCTTTGATTTCTTAGCAAGTTTTATCCTAGCTATATCATCAGCAAATTTCTTAATCTCTCAGTTTTCTCATTTACAAAATGAGGTAAATAAGTATAGTTATTTTACAAAGTAGCTATGAAAATTTTACAAGTTAATGTACCTTGAAATCTGCATGTTAAAAATTACATCAATGGTCAGGTGCAGTGGCCCATTCCTGTAATCTTAGCTACACAAGAAGCTGGGATCTGAGGATAGGTTCAAAGCCAGCTCAAAGCCAGCAAGCCAGGGCACTAAAGAATGTGAGACTCTTATCTCCATTTAATCTCTAGAAAACAGAAAGTGGGGATGTTGCTCAAGGGATACATTTGGAAGTTGAGCTGAAGAGCTCAGGGACAATGCCCAGGCCCAGGGGTAGGGCAGTAGCCTTGAGCTGAAGAGCTCAGGGACAGCACCCAGGCCCAGAGTTCAAACTCCATGAACCACAAAAAATACATGAACAATTATCAAATCATTTGTTTCTGCCCAATTCAAGCCATCACCTTATTGAAGAAATGAAAGAAAAAGACAAACACTATTTCTATGACTTTCTTTTTTATTCTTTTTTTCCTTGTAGACTTGACTTGAGATGGAAGAACCATGTGTTTTGAATTTTATTTTGTTTTTCTTTGTGTAAGTATGTGTACATATTTTTGTATGTGCTCAAACACAAACAGCAGAATGGAAAAAAGTCTCCTGCTCTGAAAGTTATAGGAGGCTGAGATTTGAGGATAGCAGTTCAAAGCCAGCCCAGGCACTGAAGAACGTGGGACTCTTCAGTTAATCACTAAAAAACAGGAAGTGGGGTTGTGTCTCAAGGAGTAGGGACTGGGTGTTGTCCCTGAGTTCTTCAGCTTAAGGTTAGCACTATACCAGTTGAGCCACAGAGACACTTTTTCGATTTTCTGGTGGTTAATTGGAGATAAGAGTCTCACGTATTTTTGTGCCGGGCCTGGCTTTGAACCACCATCATCAGAGCTCAGTCTTCTGAGTAGCTAGGATTACAGGCATGAGCCATCCTTCTCTGGCAGGCATTTTATTTTTTATAAAGAACATTTTGTAAATAACTATCTGATGTTACTAAATGGCTCAGTTGGTATTTGAATTTTGCTGTGACTTTGCCTCTTAATGGAAAATCATTGATAAGATGTTTTGGGCTATCACAATGGATATGAATATAGCAAAAGATTAAAACCCAGCAAAATTATTTTTCAAATTTGTATAATGAAAAATTTCCCATCATTTACTAGAAAAAATGAGAGTAATCCTTTTGATTTTGTAACTTAGTTGACACCAATCTACTTTCCTCTTAGAAAAAAAAAATCACAAAATTCCTAATAGCCCATATTTGGATAAACAGTTGACATAATGTCCACAGAACAGACTAACATAAAGGTCCAAGGCTGAATCCATGATAATAATAATGGCCCACTGTGGAGTCCATTACCTATGTCAAGGTTGAGAGGACCAAATATTCAAATTTATGATTTTCCAAACTTGGGCATTATTTACACTGACACTAAAACCTATTGGGACTGGGTACAATTTCACATTATTTGTTAGCCCTGCCTATTGGATTATATCGCCAACACTCTGAAACCTGGGAGAACCAAGGAACATATGGACTATACTATGAACAGGGAACAACTTGAGAAAATGTAAATACTTCAATAAAAGGAATTAATTATAGAAAAGCTTATTTTTTGGCATAATTTCTCTGTTACATACAGTTCACATTTGTGCCACTTATCAGAAGAGTCTTTGTCTTCGTGGGTAACTTATTCACAAAGCATTATGATAAATAATGTTTCATAAATTACAGTCCCTAAAAGTTGGTACAATTCTCTGTTAAATAACATTTCATAAATTTCTGGTAATTTTTCATATTTTGACAAAATTAAATTAAGGAAATAACCACCAACTTTGAGTGCTTTTCAGTTAGTAAGGCCTAGTCTTTAACCCATTATTTCAAATGTCTTATTCAATAAATTTTTATTGGTACTTGCTATATACAAGAAATAGGAGAAAATATAAAGACTTAAACAGGCAGTTTAGTTTTAATATTTTCTGTCTAGGTATGTCAAAATTTTCAAGCTATTATATTAGCAAGGCTCATAGTCATGAAACTGTTCAAATGAGTAACACTGACTATTATTCATAGTATTCATAAGCTATTTTTTTGCCAGTCCTGGGCCTTGAACTAAGGGCCTGGGCAATGTCCTTGGGCTCTCTCAAGGCTAGAGCTCTACCAATTGAGCCACCGCACCATTTCTGTGTGATTGTTGTTCTTAATATACTATGTTTTCTCATCTCTTTTATTGTCACTTGATTTTCTCATATTGTTACAGTATCTTACCTTGTTATCTGATATATTGTATATAAGTTTGTTTATTAGAAATATGATAGGGAGTGCTGGGAGTTTGGCCTAGTGGTTAAAGTGCTTGCCTAGCATGCACAAAGACCCGGGTTTGATTCCTTGGTACCACATACATACAAAAAAAAAAAGCCAGAAGTGGTGCTGAGCCTCAAGTGGTAGAGCTCTAGCCTTGAGAAAGTCCAAGGACAGTGCTCAGGCCCTGAGCCAAAGCCCAGGACTGGCAAAAAAAAACAACGAAATATGATAGGGAAGGAGGGAAAAGAAGATGAGGGGTGGGGAGGAGAGAAATGGGTAAAAAAACATGAGAAGGGACATCAATGTATGTGAAGTACTGTATCTTCTATCTGGCAAATATAACTGTAACACTTCTATTAATTACAATAAAAAGAAAAAATAATAGCAATGAATGGAAATAATCCTAAAGATTGGGCTTAAGGCTGATCCTGGGCTGTGATCTCATCCTTGTTTCCACATTTTATTTATAAACATTTCAGGATGAAAGTTGATGACAGGGCCATGCACAGAAGGAAGACAGTTTTGAAAGAACTCTGTGAAATAGAAAACACTAAAGGTAATTCAGTGCCTTTCCCCAGTGCCTACTTTCTGGACCTCTGGATTAGTTGACTGCTTTTTTTCCCCCAAAAGTAATAAGCTCAAGTGTGCCAAATACATCTAAAATCCGTATAGAGTACAGAAAAACAAACTTTCTCTGACAAACAGAAGTTCAATGAAAATCTAACTTTAAGGCTAACTAATGTGGATGATGATGTACATTTTTCAATTTGGTATGTGATGTGTACACACACACACACACACACACACACACACACACACACACACACACACACAATGCCTGCAGTTTAATTCAATTTTTGATTTTCTTACTTTCCTTTGAATAATTAAATGTTGGAATTTATATTTTATGTAATATTCTAATAGGAATCCTCAATTTTTTGTGTGATTGTATCTTGGTCAACAGCCTACAATTGAAATGTTGTGCAACAGTAAAAAAATAAAAATAAAAATAATAATTAAAGTAATGAGTTAAACAATTTGTATTATGGATTCATTTAGTTTAATAGAGACATTTTTGGCCTTGTCAAAAATTCTGGTTTTATCATTTTCATATAAAGTAAGTATTAAAAATATTTGTTCTTATTTATTATTGAAATTAATCTGTGACAGATGAATAAACACTATAGGCCAATGTATGTGAGGAGAAAGTAAAAGTTAAGATGTTCTGAATTTTGGAGATTATAGCACAAGGTGATTTCCTCAACAGTAATTTTCAAGCTATAGCTTCCAATACTTATATGCATGATATGATCTAGAGTATTGAATCTCAAGACTTAGGCCTTGGCCCAGCAGAGCAATAATTAGAAACACAAATTCTCAAGTTTTACCTCACATGGATAGAACTCCTTCATATACTATGCTTTAGTAAACTTGATTTTGAAGAGATGATACTCCTATTGTGTGTCATTGGTACTGTTATTTAAGATCAGGTGACTGTATACATACATATATATATATATATATATATTATTTCTGGACTTCTTAGTTCTTATGTCTCATGTATGTGATTGTTTAAACATATGCTGTTTTAATTACTCTATTACAAAAGGTCCTTGCTGTATTTAGATATATGATTCCAAGAGATTACCATTCATTTCTGTGTTCATTTCTGTATTTCTCTGCCATTTACTTCTATATTTTACTGTGGGAGCTTGATTTATTTTTCCCAAAATACTGCTAAACTCCTGCTAAGACGTGCTGTCATGCTGCTCACTCACAAAGCTAAATTTTTCTTTTTATCACTTAAATGAGTCTTGTTAATTTTACCTTGCTTTGGGGGGCACCACTTACTTTTTAGGAGGCATATTTTCACAAAATTAAAGCCGGTAGAATGCTTATTAAATAACACAATGGTTTAAGTACAACTGAGGATAAAGTAGGAGTAAGAACTGTGCATCAAGAGATTTGGAATACATGTGTAGGCTTTAAAAACCTAAAGTTGTTCCGCTACTCTGGGAAGCAGTATGAAATTTCCTCATAAAACTAAACATAGAACTACTCTGCAATTTAACAATTCCACTTTAGGGCATTTATCCAAAGGCTTACAAACTAGAACACAGTAAAGCCACAAGCACAACCATTTTATAACACCAGTATTCATTATAGCCAAAATATGTAATGAGCCCAAATGCACACCAATGGACAAATCAAGAAAAGTTGGTATATACATATATGTACATATACATATATATGTATATGTATATACATGCCGGGGCCAACCGGCAGCAAACCAGGGTTCGCAGATTGGGGTTCCTGAAATAGGGGACAAGGACTAGGAAGAAAAAGAAGAGAGACAGACACACCGGGTCCGGGATGTCCGCAGTCCAGGCAAAGACTGCCGAGACTGCCGCGTTTATTTTCCACTCCCCCTTCTTCCCTCCTCCTGACCCAGGGAACCTCCAGGTGTTACATTCATATGGTAATTCTCAGGTCATTTACATAGAATAGGGCCAGAAAGCAATAAGACAATAAAGCCATCGTCTGATGCAAGTCAAGGTACAGTTTGATTCCACTCTGGCTCCCAACATATACATATATATCCAGTCATTAGAAAGAATATTATATCATTTGCAAATAAATGAAAGAATCTGGAAAAAATAGGTTAAGTAAAATTAGCCAGGTGCAGAGAGACAGGTTACATTTTTTAATCATATGGGGAACTTAGTATTTTATGTAGGTAAAAACCTTGGGTGGTATATATTTGTATATAACTGTATTAACTGAACTGAAATAGCTTGATTCCTCAGGAAGGCAAAATCATAGCTCAACAAAATCAACTCCAAGAAACAAGTACGCTAAATGGGGAAATATGGGGTGAAGGGGAGAGTGGTAGATGAATGAAGAAAAGAAAGGGTAATGTGAACATTATCAAAATTCAAAGTATGTATTACAAAATTTAAAAACATAATGGAAGCTGTGGGATGAGGAGGAATGAGTGAGAATGTTGAAAGGAGTGACAGTCATCAAGATGTATTGTCCTCATAAATTGCCTCGTCAAATGGCAACTGCTATGTAAAACTACTTAAAAATAATAAAATTATTTAAAATCTAAACACTTTGTAAGACAGAACTTAATACATATGTCATACAAAGAATAAATTTCTTGAGAATACATATCAGGAAGTTAAGTATACTGACAAACATTAAATAAGGCTTATATGGCAATATATTAAGAACAGACAATCCAAGTCCCAAAGACTCACAACCTGTAATCCTAGCTATGGAGGAGGCTGAAATGTGGAGAATCATATTTCAACAGTTCAAAGCTATCCTGTCAGAGTTTCTATAGGATTCTATCTCCAGTAAATGACCCAAATGCAAAACTGGGGCATGGAATGTATTAATGGACAATAGACAGTCACTAAATAATAATGAGATAATTTGCATGTAACTGGCAAAAGTTTAAAGCTATAAAGCCAAATGATCAGAACTTAAAGGAGAAATATAGAAGCACATTAGTATAGTGAAAAATTTCAATACACTTTTTAACACTTATGTTCAGACAATTGATATTTAAGGAGACAATTTGATAACTTACTAATGACTAATATACTAAGGAGTCCATTTCAAAATTTTAGAAGATTGGAACAACATAACTCATTACACATAAACACACACATGGCCCTTTATGCAACAATTAGAAGAGCTATAGATTCCTTTGGTGGTACTAATGTGCAATTTTCTGCTGCTGCTCACAATGTGCAAAGCCTACAAAGCCCATCTGATATCACAGCCCTACTGGCTATGCAGCCAGATGCGATTGAAAACTTAGCACCCCTGTAGGCAGGCAATATCTGCTCAGTGTTGCAGTTCCGCACCAGGTAAAACTATCAAATGTGTGGCTCCAAAGACAGTTGCTGCCACTTCCTTGGAGTCTTGTCTCAGGAATTTGAAAAATGAAGTTCAGGACAGTGGAGGATTATTATGAAACACTTTATATAGAACAAAAGAATCTAGCTTAAAGGCTGCTACCACTATCAATAATGTATTTTGCATTCTCTTTCTACATTGTTCTTGTTGGGGCCTAGCCTCCATCTCTGAGGCCTGATTCTGGCTCAGCTGCAATTAAAGGGCTTTGACCAGGCATTTGGTCTTTTGCATACCTCTCTTAAGGCATCTCTGTGTACGTGACTCGATTGAACCCCCTGCAGTTTCGCGGGTCTCGCAGCAGCTAAAGTCTCGCGCGCTTTCCTGCACCTGTCCTGCCCAGTACCTGAAAACCCCACCCAGACCCTTAGTGGTAGCACAGAGGCCCTCTTCCTATTGGCTAGCTTCCCAGTGCCCACCTTCTCCTCCCTAACAGTATATAACTAATTGTCTGACGCAATAAAGAGAGGAGAGCATCTGAGATCAGCAGAGATCAGCAGAGAGATCTGATGCGCTTTCATGGTTAACACTGCTTCTGACTCAGCGTGGTTTTTTCTTCCCCGGTGATTGGGGGAGGGCTGGGTCTTCGACACTTACCATCTCGCTCGGCTCCCGGGGGACTACAGGCTGGCCCTGTGTGTCCCTCCCCGTTCCCGTGTTGCTGCCCTGGAGAGGAGCAACATGTTCTTGCTTCTCTTCCCCAGGTGGATCTCCTTAGGCATGAAGTCTAGGAATTCTTAGATCCTGGATTGTGCTCTGATTGGTTGCCATTATTATACTAACCAGTTGTTTTGAGAAGCTATAATTTATTGGTCAGGTCACACAACACTCTCATTGGTTATCAAATCTTAACCAGATACCTTTCTGTAAATTCTCTTCACAGTGTCATAGGAAGGTTATCAAACCTAAAAGGAGGAAGCTATAAATAGGGTATTCTGAAAAAAAAAGTCTCTTTTGCTTCTGGTTTCAGTTTTGTAGGCCAAGATGCTGTCCCAGGTATAAATTACAGCAATAATACTTCCTATGCTTGAAATTAACTTTAGAACTTGGTGGTGAGGAGGATGAGGAATGGCAAGCAGGAGAAAATGAGGGCAGGGATAACAATGTTTAAAAATAAATATACTCATTACATTACTTATATAACTATAATCCCCTAGTTCAACACTTTTACAATAAATTAAATAAAATCATAACATAACTGTCATTATAGGCCTGAATCTTCACATCTAGTGTTTTTTGTTTGTTTTGTTTTGAGATATGATCTCATGAACCTCCACACATTGGTGGTTTTTTTGAGATAAGAGTCTTGCTAACCTTTCCTCCTGGCTGTCTTGGAAGCACAACCTTCCTTGTTCTATCTCACAAATAGTTGGGATTAGAGATATATCTGACCCTTAATTTTATTAAGAGCATGTGGGACGTTCATAAAATTGGAATTTATTGAACTATAAAGGAGCCATAAAAAACTTCAGAGTCATCCAGGCTCGGTGGCTCACGCCTGTAATCCTAGCTATTCAGGAAGCTGAGGTTCAAAGCCAGCCGGGGGACTAAAGTCTAAGAGACTCTTGTCTCCAATTAATCACTAGAAAACCAGAATTGGTGCTGTGCCTCAAGTAGTAGCTCATGGATAGCACCAAGGCCCAGAGTCCAAGCCCCACAACCGACAAAAAAATTCACAATGGATATTATACAGATTAGTGTAAGATAATTCACTAAGTAATGCATTAATTATGAAAATGAGAAAGAAATATTTCTAGAAATTTAAAACTATTAATTTCTCATAAGATAAATAAGAAATTATTATACATTTAAACATACTGAAACACAAATAATAAAAATTATAATATACCACAATTTAAACTTTTGAATGCAGCAAAAGTGGTATATCATTTTTTGAGTGTCTCAAGTTAAAATTTTCAAAGTCTTTTTAATGTTCTGTTTCCACCTCCACACTTTCCTAGTGCTAATTGCTTCCCCTTGAAAAGATTAAAGGCCGTTTTCGTCAAATTTTCTGATGTTCACCTCCAATTTCACCTTGTTTATGAAAAAGATTTACAATTCACTTGTTTGTTAATTTTTTGTCCTCTAAATTTTGCATTCCAAACTAGTTGTTACAGTTTTTGAGGGGGCAGAGCCCTAGTTTCATTAAATGTGTATACTTCACATTTTCCCACAACACAATCCTAAGCACCATACAACTATCATGTCAATGCCTATTTGTGCTCAAAAAAGGCTACTTGAATGAATTATAAAGCCATTTAATGCTTTGCAATGAGCTATCTTTCTGGCAGAATTTAAAATATTATACTATCAAATAGTAAGTACTGCTGCAATACTTCATTGCTTTCTGTCTTTCTTCAGCTCTTTTCAAAACCTGATTTGCAACATAGAAAACTATTTGTACCTTAAATTCAAGGTCTTCATTTGAATATTACATCTGTATATCTTGTTAAATAGATCATTAACAATGTGAGGCTTTGAGGAGGGTGTGGGGGTGTAAATACACACAACATGAATGAAGTGATAAAAATATATTACCAGAATCAGAATAACGATAACCAAATCTTTAATTAATTAAACATTTTCACATTTTATAATTTTATTTCATATGCGAATAATGGACCAATACACTCGACAGGTGGAAGTGCTTGAGGGCCATTAAGCATTGAATTTTCCTAAAGTAGTGCAATTAGAGAAACACCTGTGTTAAATAACCAAGTGATGATTTACTGTGAAAATATGCAAAATGTTTAACTGCACTCAAAAACTGTGATATGCTTTTGCTAGACTTACTGGATTTACAATGAGTAAATGACAGTTTATTTTCAGGCAAACCATTACATTTTATAAATTAGTACAAACTATCACTAGCCCCAATAAATGCATATGGAATCAAAAGTGCATACAGAATGAAGCTCCATTTCTTTCTGAAAGGTAACTGAAAGAGTAGCTAATCTGAAAGGTAACCAAACAAAAGCTCAGCCTTTCCTGTTTGTTATGGAGATTTTGAAAGTTTTAAAAACTATTTCTATGCTTGGATATACTTATTTCATGCCTGAGTAAAACCAGCAAAGCAATACTAAAAGAATAGAACGGTGACCTCATACTGGTATTATTGTTGTTGATTCACCATCTAATGTACCTCCTAAAATAGTTTTGACAGCTTTTGGAGGACAGTGAGGTGTGAGGGATGTTTTTGGTATTTTTGTTAATAGACAGGGTCTTGGTATCTACTCCAAACATTTCTTGAACTTCTGATCTTCCTCAGATTCCTCACATTGTGATGACTGGAAATTAGTACGACCCCTGTTAGATGAGATTTTTTTTCATTTTAATTTTTATTATTCAGATAATGTATAGAGGGGTTACAGTTACATTAGCCAGATAGTAAGATGCACTACTTCTCACACATTGATACCACTTCTCATGATTTTGTTCCCATTTCCCTCCCCCAATCCCTCCCAATCATCTTGTTTTCCCCCCTTCCCTTCCCTATTTCAAACAAACTATATAAAATAAATTTATATACAGTAAACCAGGAAACAAAGTTAGATACAGAAACAATATGAGATTAACCAACAGGCAACAGAGGGAAGAAAAATAACAGTACATTTAGAACAATAATCACACAAAATAAAACTCTTATTTCCATATCCTAGATATCCTTTCATTTGTCTCATCCTATATGACCTTACCTATCTAGGTTTTTTGCTATTGTAATCCTATACTAGGACAATCGTAGATGTGTACTAATTATTACAAATGATGGAAACCCACTGAGCCTATATTTCTTTGGGTCTGGCTTACTTCACTTCATATGATTTTTTCCAAGTCTTTCCATTTCCTTACAAATGGTCAAAGACATTCTTTCTAATGGCAGCATAGAATTCATTGTGTATAAGTACCACATCATCTTGATCCAATCATCTACTAAGAGGCATCTGAGTTGGTTCCTATCTTTCCTATGGTAAATAGTGCTGCAATGAACATCATTGTGCTAGTGGCTTTAGTTTGTCCTAGTTTCTAGACATTTGGGTAAATGCCAAGGAGTGAAATTTCTAGATCATGTGGGAAGTCTCTATATTTAGTCTTTTGAGGAATCACCATACTGCTTTACAGAGTGGTTAAACTAGTTTACACTCCCACCAAATGTGTAGTAGCTATCAGTCCTGCCCGCACCCCAGCCAGCATCCATTGTTATTAGGTTTCTTGAAAATTGCCATCTTAATTGATGTGAGGTGGAATCTCAAAATTGTTTTGATTTGCACTTCCTTTATGGCCAGAGATGTTGAGCATTTCTTCATGTGTCTATAGGCCATTTTTATTTCTTCTTCAGAGAAGTCTCTCTTTATGTCTTTAGCTCATTTTTTAATGGGATGCTTGTTTCTTTAAAGATTTCTTTAAGAATTTATTAACATTTATTTTTATATCATATTTTAAATGACATGTTTAACAAACAGGTATTCAATCACTGGCACTTAGATTTTAGAACATAATTAAAATTAGGCTGAAGATTTATTTTAGAGAGATTCAATTTTTTTAGCTATACATATATTTTAGATATGTTGTATGGTTAGTAAAGAAATTCTCCCATTCTGTGGGCTTTCTATTTAACATGCTAGCTGTGTCCTTTGCCATAGAGAAGCTCTGCAGTTTAATGTAGTCCTATTTATCCAAACTTTCTTTAATTAGTTGTGATTCTGGGTCATTATTATGAAAGATTCAACCTATGCCAAGGAGACCTAGTGTATCTCCTATTCCTTTTTGTAAACTTTTCAGAGAATCTGCTTTTACCTCGGGGTCTTTGATCCATACTGGTATATGGTGACATAGAAAGATCCAAATTTAGTTTTCTGCAGGTATTTAATCAGTTCTGCCAGCAGAACTTGTTGAAGAGGCTATCTTTCTTCCATTCTATTTTTTTTTTGCTCCCTTATCAAAGATTAGGTGGCCATAAGGTTTGTGGCCTGATTTCTGGGTCTTCAGTCCTATTCCATTGGTCCTCAGGCCTATTCTTGTGCCAGTACAAAGCTGTTTTGGTTGCTATAGCTCTGTAATAGAGACTAAAGTTTGGTATTGATAGTCCTCCCACACTGTTCTTTTGGCTAAGAATTGTTTTTCCTGTACGGGGTCTTTTATTATTCATTCTGGAATTTTAGATTGCTACTTCTGTTTCCTTAAAGAATGACATTGGGTATTGCACTGGATTTGTGGGTAGCCCTTGAAAAGATCAACATTTTCACGATGTTCATTCTTCCAATCCAGGAGGGTGGAAGGTTTTTCATTTCCTCAGTTCTGCTTTAATCTCCCTTTTCAAATATTTAAAGTTTTCAAAATGAAGGTCCTTTACATTCTCAGTTAATCCGAAGTACTTTATTTTCTTTGAGGCTATTGCAAAAGGAATTGCTTTTGTGATTTCTGCCTCACTCCTCTCATAGTTGGTGTATAGGAAAGCAATTGATTTTTGAGTGTTAATTTTATAATCTGCTACCTTGCTACAGTTTCGATTCAGCTCAAGCATCTTGGGAGTGGAGACTGTAGGGTTCTTTAAATACAGAATCATGCCATCTACAAAGAGGAATGTTTCACTTCCTCTTTCCCTATTTGGATCCCCTGTATGCTTGCTTCTTGCCTTATTGCTCTCGCTAAAAATTCTAACACTGTATTAAAGAGGAGAGAAGAGAGTGGGCATCCTTGTCTCATTCCTGATTTTAGAGGATAGGGCTTTAGACATTCACCATTAGTTATAATACCAGCTGTATGTTTATTACACACAGCCTTTATTTTTTGATATTTTTATTGTAATTAATAAAAGGGTTACATGATATTTGCCAGATAGAAGGTACATTAATTCACATACATTGATACCCTTTCACATGTCTTGGTCCCCATTACCCTCCCCCCACCCCCCATCTTGTTTTCCCCCTTCCCTATCCAATTTGAAATAACCAAATACAAATGTAAATATACACACAGCCTTTATTATACTAAGGAATGTTCCGTGGATTCCTAGTTTCTCCAGAGCTTTTAGTAAAAAGGGTGTTGTATCCTGTCAAATGCCTTTTCTGCATCTCTTGAGATGATCATGTGATTCTTGTCCTTGCTCCTGTTACTGTGATGAATTATATTGACTTGTGTATATTGAACCAGCTTTGCATCCCTGTGATGAATCCTGTGTGATCATAGTGTATAATTTCTTGATGAGTTGCTGAGGATGGGTTGAGAAGTTTTGCATCAATACTCATCAAAGAAATGGGTCTATAGTTCTATTTCTTTGATGAGGCCTTGTTTGATTTGGAGATGAAAGTTATGCTGGCGACATTGAACGTGTTTTGCAAATGGCCTTTGCTTTAAATTTCATTGAAGACCTGGAGGGTTATTGGTGTGAGCTCTGCTTTTAAGACCTTATAAAATTCAGCTATGAATCCATCAGGGCCGTGGCTTTTCTTGGATGGGAGGTCTCTTATTGTCATTTCTATGTCAATGCTTGAAATAGGTCTGCTTAGTTGGATTAGGTCTTTTTGGTTCAGTTTGTATATGTTAGCATTGGCCAGAAATTCATCCATCTCTTCTAGATTCTCAAAGTTGTTGGCATAAAGGTTTGAAAAGTATTCCCTTATGATTTTCTGGATCTTGGTAATTTCTGTCCTGATATTTCCATTCTCATCTGTGATTTTGTTTATTTGGCTGTGTTCCCTTCTGCTTTTGGTAAAATTCGGAAAAAGTCTGTCAATTCTGTTAATTTTTTCAAAGAAACAACTCCTTGTTTTGTTGATTCTTTCTATATTTTTTGAATTCCAGTTCATTTAATTATGCTTTGATTTTAGTAATTTGCTCCTTTCGATGAAATTGGGATTGGTTTGCTGCTCTTTTTCCAAGAGCTTAGGATGCACCATTAAATTGTTGATTTGAGATTTTTCCAATTTGTTAATGTAGGTACTCAGAGCTATAAATATTCCTTTGAGTACTGCCTTTGCTGTGTCCCACAGGAGCTTGTACTGTGTGTGCTGTTTGTTAAATTCCATAAACTGTTGAATTTCTGTTCTGACCTCCTCAATGACTCACTGGGGTCATTAACACAGCAACACATCAACAATGTGTTGTTAAATCTCTTTAAGTTACAGAGTTTTCCTAGGTTAGGTTTGGTGTTCAGTTCTAATTTGATGTCCTTGTGGTCTGAGAGAAGGCAGGACATAATTTCAGAGTTTCTGAATCCACACAGATTTCCTTTATGCCCTAAAATGTGGTCTATTTTAGAAAATGTTCCATGTGCTGCTGAATAAACATATTCTGGTGTTACTGGATGGCCATTAGCTTGATAGATTTTGTTCCAACATCTCACTTTCAAAATTTCTTTTTTCGGGCAAGATGTGTCTCTTCATGACAGCAAAAAGATGAATCTTAGTTTTTGATCCAACTAGACAGCCTATGCCTTTTAATTGGAGAGTTAAGTACATTGATATTGAGGGTTAGGCTTGAAAAACATTTACTAGTTCCTGCAATTTTTTTGTCAACTTTTGGTGTAATTAGCTGGTATGAGTTTTAGGTTCTATTTCTCTGTCAGTAACCTGTTTGTGTTTATTTTTAATGTATAGAAAGTCTTTGACAATTTTCTGTAACGTCTGTTTGGTCACTATGTAGTGTTCAACTTTTCCTTTTTTATTCTTACCTCAGCTATGAATGAGAGCTTAACTGGCTACAATATTCTTGGTTGGTAATTATTTGTCTTTAGGGCATGACTTACATCCTTCCAAGCTTTTCTTGCTTGCATGGTCTCTTCTGAGAAATCTGTGGTTATTCTGATTGGTTTTCCTTTGTAGGTGATTGTTCTATTCTCCCTGGCTGTTTTTAGGATCCTTTCCTTGGTCTCTATTGATACTGTACAGATGTTCTTTTCTGGTCAAATCTGTTTTTCTAAAAGCTTCTTGTTTCTGGATGGGCCCGTCCTTATGGATATTTGGGAAATTCTGTGAGATGCTTCCCTGAAGTGTGTTTCCAATTCCATTGACCTCCTTTCCCACGCCCTCTTCAATACCGAGTAGCCTTATTCTTCCTGATTGTATCTTGCAGCTCCTGAAGAAATTTGTCCAATTTATTAGACTTGGTTTGAATCATTTTCTGGTCTTTCCCCATAACATTTAAGTTATATTCAAATTGCAATCAATACTTTCTACTTTGTTCTTCATCTCCCTTCCTTCCAATTGGTATTTTTGATGCCTTGCATCTCTTGTTTTAGATCATTTATGGCTTTTTTTTCCTCCTTGATTCCAATATTAGTGCTCTCTTAGACCTCCTTTAATCTAACTGGACTTTTGTTGGAAGTAGAGTTTTTTGTTTGTGGATTCTAGGGATTCCTCTATTATTCTTTGATTGGCTTCCTCACTTTCATGTATAAACTTCTTTAAGGCTTCCTCACATTAATGTATATCCTTTATGTGTTCAACCTTTTCATTGATCATGTTTACCAATTACATTTGTAAAGCATTTAGAGGACTCTCTGCTAGGTTTCCATTGACTGATCTGTTACCTGTTTAATTTGAGTGGGAGGTGCAATTCCTTGATTTGCATTCTTCTTGAGTTTCTTGGTCTGCCCATTTGAAAATGTAAGCAAGACTAATACCACACAAGTTTGCAACTTTAAGATATAACCAACCTAGTTCTCTATTGTTGCCAAGACTATAGAGGTTCACAGTTTTAGACAGGTATTCTCTCTCTCTCTCTCCCTCCCTCCCTCCCTCTCTCTCTCTCTTCTTTTTATGCACTTACAAATAGCTCTAACACCACCAACAAACACAATTATATGAGCAAAAATCCCACAAGCCAATCTCTATGATATTTAAGTCACTCTGGACCTACAGTTTAATTGAACAAATACATATACACTCTAGATCAACCACAATCCAACTTTAGATCCATGCATTATGGAAAGTGAAGAAACAAAGGACCAGAGATAGAAAGACATTATAAATGACAAGAAGGGAGATAAGAGAAGAGTAATGTAGGAGTGCAAGAGTAATACAGTAATGAGGGAAAGTAATAGAGTGAAGACAACTGTGACCTAAAGTGATAGAAAGGGAAAATAAATGAATACAAAATTTAAAAAAATCTTAGAAAAAATAAAATAGTAATAAAAAGAATATATATAAAGGAGATATATATAAAGGGGCTTGGAGTTTGGTCTAGTGGTAGAGTGCTTGCCTAGCATGCACAAAGACCCAGGTTTGATTCCTCGGTACCATATACATAGCATAAAGCCAGAAGTGGTGCTGTGGCTCAAGTGGTAGAGCCCTAGCCTTGAGAAAATCCAGGGACAATGCTCAGGCCCTGAGCCCAAGCTAAGGACTGGCAAAAAAAGGACAACTCACAATTATGAGTTCTTAAACAAGAATAATAATATTAAAAACCAAAAGATTAAAAAGTAGAGGACTGAGTCACTAAAAATATAATTTGAAACAAGTCTGTACACAATGAAGGAGAACTACTACTAATTGTTATCACTATGTTTCTAGGAATGAGCACAATGACAGAAAAAAAATAGGAAAAGAAAAGATGGAGAAAAAAATGGCAAAAAAACGAAGTAGAAATGCAAATGAAAAACATAGTTAAGTTTTAAATAATTATAACTAGAAAAAAATTATTCTTTTTTTGTGGGGGAAGTGTGTCTCCACTGAATTCGGGATCCTGCTGCTTTAAGAAGCCCTCCCAGGTTTATTTACTGTCAGAGCCAGGAGCTTTATGTGTCCTACTGGAGAGAATTGGCTGTTTTCAGTAGCTTGAATGAGAATGGAGTTGTATTCTATCTGGAGTCCAGCTTCAGAGCTCATGCTCATCTAGCCTGGGACCAATATTGTTTTATCCAGTTCAGCAGAGAGCCTTGGGGTGGAGCGGCCTCTGTCTTTGTTTACCAGAAGAAGAAAGCTGTACCACCCATGAGGAACTGATTACCTGCAGAAAGTGACACTGGCAAATTCTTACCCTTTTGAGGCATGGTGCTGTGGACACCACTTCTCAGGCTCTGGTTATCTGCTAGTTAGTCTGGCAGGGTCTTTGCCAGTACCCAAGATGGTGCTGCTCTTAGCTAATTGGGGGGGGAGGCTATCTTCCCAATGTCTTTCTGAGAGCAGGAGTGAAAATGTCTTTACTGAGGGACTCATAATTCCCCTTGGTTGTCTGAATCCATCTGTAGCTTGTAGGTCTGTGCTACAGGGAAAAGAGTCACTAAGCACTAAGGCTCCGGTGTCTTCATCTTGGCCCGCAGCTGCTCTGGGGAACTGTAGCCTCAGCCGCTGCCAATGGTGTGGTGTCAAAGCTGTCTTCTTAAGCAGGCTGCCTGACATTTTCCTCCTTGATTGAGATCTCTGTGCTACGAGAGATTATTTAGAATAATTCTTTAGCTATAAACTTTCTGCTACAATGCTAAAACTGGTATTTTGGCAAGAGTTCAGAAAGACTTACCAGGAACTATCGCCATCTTCTCAAGATTGTTTTTTGTCTTTTACACTCCAAACATTTTTTATTGCAAGAAACAAAAAGCACACACAGCCTGAACATACATACAAAGTACTAACTATAGACAGACAGATGTTATCATGCTTATCAGTGTAGACCCTACATGATCGAGATTGTTTTTTTTATAAGCAAAACTGTCTTAATGGATAAACAGTCATCAACAATCTATAAAACAAAATAATTTATTAGTGGATATTTTATTTTTATTTTGTTTTTAATAATCTCAAAAATATATTTTTCCCCTGCTAAAGATGAATTCAACCAAGAAAATAATGAAATTCTGTGAGGTGAAAACAAAATATGAACAAATAAAAAATAGGTTATTAAAATGTCAGATATTTTGGCCTTCTAACAGTATTTTTTATTTTATAGGTAACCTTTATTCTACGTTAAGGGAAGAAGAGCCACTTCAGTGTTAAAGAAAAAGATGAAGAGGATTAATTTTACCAATGAGACTATTTTCAGGGCTAGAAATGAGATTTGATTAATAAAGCATATGCAGCCTTGGAAGTATGTAAGGAATCTCCCCTAAATAGGTAATGTGTATACAGACGCACGCACACACACCACACACACACACACACACACACACACACACACACACACACACAAAATTTGTTAAGACAAGTAACATAGTTATTGTGGAGAATAGATGAATTACATTGTAAAGATGAAGATAGCTAATTGCCACTAAATTCATAAATGGTAAATCATACCATGAAATTCCCAAAGAAGAAATTTTTCTTTGAACCATATAGAAAGGAAAATTTTGAAGAAAGAAGTATGGAATTATTCCAGGAGATAAGTTTTCAGAAAAGAAAGCCTATGCAACGTGAGTACAGGGAGTGAAAATAAGTAGACATTCAATTTTTGCATGTCAAAACTGTGTCATATACCAAATAACTATACATTTTGTTGGTTTGTGGCAAGGCTCTGTTGTTCACATGTCTTGGTTGGTTCATTTGGTTAGGTTCTCACAGGTATCTGTGATTTCACTGGCTATCTCTAGGCCACATAAAACAGAGAATCTGCACAACTTAGTTTTCTGTATCTTTCTTATTTTAGCATAATATTCTCCAATTTCACCCATATTTTGCAAAGTATAAAATTTCCTTCTTTATAAATAAATAATATTTGTTTATATATAATTTCCTTATTCCTTCAGTGATGAGGAGCTAGGTTGATTCCATTTCTCATCTTCTCTAACACTGCTGCAATAAATCTGGGTATGCAGATATATCTTTACTAAAGATCTCTACTGCAGCTAATTGCATTATCTTTAAAAATAAATGCAGAATTGTGATAAATGGATCCTACAGATTTGTTCTCCTTGTTTTTTTTCTGTAGCTGGCTTTTCTTCAACCTTTGATATTCTCCTTTCAAGTTGATGCCAACAGTGTCTTTATAATAACGATTGTTTGATTAATTGAGCTTCTAATTTCCAGAATATTTAAAAGTTTTATTGTAAAGGTGGTGTGCATTTGATGAGAAAAAGGGTGAAGTATGTGGAATAAAGTTACAGGAAATTTTAGCATGCTAGAACATTATTATTATTACATAGAAATAAAGTCAAAGAATGAAAAACTATTTAACAAATGAAAATAAATTACAATCTCATTTGTAATAGCTTCAATAAAACATCAAGCTAAAAACTTAACCAAGGAGGCAAACTTCTGTGAGGAAAACTATAAAACCTTGATTACCTAGGTGTAATTGGCTTACATCTATAATCCTAGCTACTAAAGAAACTGAGGCTGAGGATCATGGTTCAACAAACTTTCCCAGGCAGAAAAGTTCAGGATAGCTTACCTCCAATTATCAACTGAATTTGGAAAGGGAGGCATAGTTCAAGTTGCAGAGCACCAACATTGAGCAAAAGCTATGCCATTTGTCTTAAAAAAAATTAAATACCCACCATCCCTCCTAAAGAGGATTGTCTGGGTTCTTCATACTAGGACTGTTCTACATCCCTAAACTTCTTTTGCTCAAGGCTGGCTCCTCACCACTTCAACCACAACTCTAATTCCAGCACTTTTAGTACTTTATTGGAGAGAAGAAACTTATAGACTTTTTTTTGCCCCAACTGGCCTTGAACTGCAATCCTAAAATGTCAGCCTCCTCAGTAGCTGGTATTACATGCCTGAGCCACTGACACCCAGGTTCAATATCTCTTTTGAATTCCTCAGTGATGGCTTGTTCAGTCAATTGCATCATTTAAGTTTCTACAAATGTTTATATTGTCTGTTATTACTAGTTAATTTCTAGTTTATCTTTAGAAAACACGTTGTTTGATTTCAATATTTTTGAATATTTTAGATTTTAGCGGACTAATAATATACAGTTTATTCTCGAAAAATTTTCATGTGTTGAAAGGATCAGTTCTGTAACCACTGAACAAATTGTTCAATACATTTTTAGGTATATTTGATCTGTACTTCAGACGCTTCTTTGTTGACTTTTAGGTCTGAATGAATGATATAGTTATTGCAGAATATTAATCTTTCAAAGTATTCAACTACTATTGAATTGTATCCTGCTCATTTCATTAGATGTAATACTCTCATTTCTTTAGATGTAATAGTGTTTGTTTGCATAAAATAATGTGTGCCAATATTAGGTAAATATATAATTACAATTCTTATACCTTCTTATTGAATTCATTGCTCTGTAATTATCTTATTTGCCTTGTTACACACATCCTATATTTTAGTACATTCTATCAGATATAAGCAAAGCTACTCTTGTTTACTGTTTTGCATTTTTTTTGCCAATGCTGAGGCTTGAACTCAAGGCTGAGCTCTGTCATTGTGCTTTCTCAAGGTCGATCTCTACCACTTGAGTCACAGCACCATTCTGGGCTTTTACTCTGCATGTAGTACCGAGGAATTGAACCGAGATCTTCGTGCATGCTAAACAAGCACTCTACCACTAGGCAAAACCCTTGACCCACTTGTTTACTTTTGATATGCCTTTGTATAAATTCTTTTCCCTACCATTTTGCTTCAGTTTCTGTGTATCTTTATTTTCAAAAGTTGTTCCTTGTGGCTGCATGTCAATGGATATTGTTTCTGTTTCTATTTCGACAGTATTTTCATTGGGGAATTTGATCCATCTAAAAGTTTAAGGTAATTATGTAAAGACACCTGACTTTAAAAAAATTATTCTGTTTATTTGGGGGCTATCATTTGTTCTATAGTTCCTTTATTCATATTATTAATTTAATGTTTATCAGTGTTTTAGTGATTTATTTTATTACAAAGACTTAATTCTTATTGTTTTCTCTTTTGTTCATTTATTTTATAAGTAGGTTGTACACTTTAATGAATTTTTATTCACAGTATCTTCTTTTGACTTCTAGATGCATCTTTTGTAATAACAAATTTTCTGTTTCTGCTTCTCTTGAAAAGTTTTTATATGTCCATCACTCGTGAAGTACAGATTTGCTGCATACAGTATTCTTGATTGACAGTTTTTTTTCGCAGGCTTCAGACTATGACATTATATTCCTTCTTGGAGTAATTTTTCTGCCGACACATCTGAAGATGCTTTCTAAATCTTTCAAGCAGCAAATTCCAAGGAGCAGATCAAATTCAGTAATTTTTAATATAACAAGTCTCCAACAATGTGTTATCACTATAAACTCACATCATCTTATAGGGAGCTTTGAAGACTTATACTAATTTTTACAGTGAGAATAATTAATACATAGTGAAATTCCAAAAACATCATGTAAGTATTATAACTGCCTTTTTGTAAGAATAGGTAATCCAGCAAACCAACTGAAAATTTTTAATTTTCAAAGCCTTTTAAAATTCAAGTTCTAATTACATAAACTACAACAAAACAACTTGTCCTGAATTATCAAGTTTTTCATACACAGTTTGACTGAGTTCAGAATTCATGTTTGTTTCATTGTGCCCCATAACAAATATTGTGCTGTGACTTTTTAAGAAAGAAAGCATTAATAGATGCACATTTAAGAACTGAAGGAAAAGATAGATCTTTTAAAGACCAGAGTTTTTTTTATAGTAGAAGGTCTTTAAAATTAATGAATTTTTTGTTATTTTAAATGGACGCTTATTTTAATCGAGTTTAATTTTCCACTGCCTATTTTTCCCCAAAATACCATTTGGTAGAATTGTTTTTTAAAGGAAATAAGACAAAATAAATTAGTGAGAGTTGAAAAATAAACATGATAAATAGGAATGTAAAACCAAGGAATATGTACTATAGTTCTTAGATTTATTGTTAGAGAATCTGTGATTAGTTGACAAATATAATAGAGAATGTTGAATGTACATGTTTGTGTTTCTTAAAATAAGGCAATGTCCTGTAGCTCACAGTTAGCACAAAGCTTAAATGATGCAGGAGTTGCTAAGGGTAACAGCACATTTTTTTCTTAATTTCTTTATTCCCTAAAAGCAAATACCATAAAATACGTAGATTTGCTCTTGGATATTTGATGGCAGACAGAAAGGGAATAAGATATTTGAAATGAATGGATATAAAACTCATGGTTTAAGATGAGAAACTTTCTACTTGGGTTCAGAATTAATAGAATTCTGTGGAAATATCTTATTACATAAAATAGAAGATATTAAGAAATAAAAATTTAACTCATTTCAAAGAAAAATTTGTGTTTATAGAAAATAACAGTACACAGGTATAAATATGCATGAAGAAGTAGAAGGAAGCTAATCATGGTCAAAATATTGTACAAATGTGTTAAGAAAGTACAATGAAATATTTTGAAACTTTTAAAAAGGTTAGAACTGCTGGAATGAAGGAGAAAGATAGAGTGAATGAATTTGATCTGAGTAATATCTATCTCTATCTGTATCTATATATGGAAATGACACTGTATCTCTTGTACAACAAATATATGCTAGCAAAATGTTTTTTAAACAACCTATGAAGAAATGTGTACTAAATGTGAATATTAATTTGACTAAGAAAGATTTCCATTTTTGTGTAGCTCTTTGTTTTAGAAGTGGTATCTTTATTATTGTTTTATTCAATCCCTGCCACAGAGATTCCTGTCATTTTGTCATCATTATTACTGTTTGTGCAGATATTGCCTTTTGGAATCCTAGAGCACACAACATTGCATATTTAGAAAGTTGTAGAAATCATTTTCCAAATGAATCCTCAAGGCTATGATACAGTATAAGAATCTTTCTACACACACTTCAGAGAAATTTTTCCCAGAATAAGGCTGCAAAACAAAGCTCTTTGGTAGGATTAATTTTTCATAATTTAGTATTTTTAGCACACTTAGGAAAGAAGGCTTAAAGCCTGTTACATTGGTCTCTTACAAGATGTGTACTTGCTTGTTTGCTTTCCAAAATATGCTAAACCCCTTGCTTCTGTGCTTTCACTTATTCTGAAAACATTTTATGCAGTTTTGTTTAATTCTGTTCCTAATGTGTTTGATTTAAATTAGTACTGCTACACTTCTGTAGATCTAAGATTAGTCTAGATTATTCTGAGGGTCAGTAGGCTTCAGGGTACATGCAGCACTCCAAAGCTTTGTTAGTCTTCTCAGCGCATATCATTATTCTTTATCTAAAAAGAGACTGAAGCCTTATGGGTGTAGTACTTTAGCCTGATTATATCATATATAAAATTATCACAGTACTAGTAAGATTCATTGAGCTGGTTTCATTCCATGGCTGCAGCTATCACTAATATATAGTAGAACCTGAAAACTCAGTCTAACAACCCTCCCCAGCTTAACAATGAACATTCAGTTGCATTCGTTCAGATATTGACATTCATTATTTTAATGAAAACAACATGGCTGGGCAATATTGAGATGACCCCCCAAACTATTCCCATTATTCTGTTGCTTGCTCTGGTTAGCAGTATATATCATGTGCTCAGAGCTACAATGACAGGATACTAGTTGTAAAGGAAGAATAAAAAGAAGGTGTTCTACCAGGCATGTTGGCTCAAGCCTGTAAGCCTAGCTACTCAGAAGGCAGAGATCTGAGGATCACAGTTCAAAGCCAGCCCGGCCACTAAGGTCCATGACACTCTTATCTCCAATTAACCTACCAGAAAGCCAGAACTGGCACTGCTGCTCAAGGAGTAGGTCAGTAGCCTTGACCTGAAGAGCTCAGAGACAGCGCCTAGACCCAGAGTTTCAGTTCCACGACCAACAACAAAAAAAAGGGGGGGGGGAGAGTGTTCTGAGGCCCTACTTCCTACCTTGTGTATCAAGAGGGAATTATTTCAAGATGATGTAAGAATACCACATAAAATGTTAGCATAGATTTCTAAAACTTCTTTCCATGTGGTGCATGATATGTTTCAGTAACAATGCATTTAACAGTACTGACATTATTAGTAGTAGCAGTAGCAGCAGCCGCAGCAGAATAAGAAGTAATAGCATGCATTAGGCTTCCAATTAAAATCAAAATTTTTGGAACAAAAGTTACTTTATGAATCAGTTAGTCTAACAGAGTTATTAAACATTCTTTTTACTTTAATTAAATGAAGAGTATCATTCAAATAGCATGAAAGTTCTTTATGAAAAATCATTTTATGTCTTTAAAAGTTGTTTTCACTCATGTTTGAGCAATTAAAAATAAATGCTGAATGAATTGTCAGTTATTTATTGAATATCTACTATATGCCAGAAACCATACTATATCTGGTTCATATAACAATGTGTATGTTGTAAGTCTTGGTTTGGAAGAAAAGCACTGTTTAAAATATTAGGGGAGTAGTTGGTGACATTGTCCCAGCATTCAGGATAATCTGTGAGGTATTCCACCCCTTGGCCCTTGTTGAAAGCCCAGTAATGTAGGTCTAACAGGCAACTTAATTCTTTGTGAATCACCCAAGTCATCTTACAATTTTCATCTAAATCTTGATGAAACAAACAAGGAAAATACTATTGGAAGAGGGCATTCATTCAGAAAGTCAAGGTATATCCAAATAATGGACCTGAGCTAGAAAGTTATTGTGTCAGTTATCTTTCCTAAGTTTCTTTTTATTATTTTGTGATATTTTTTTCTTTTCAATTAAACATAACCATGAGTGTATGGACTAAGGAGCAAAAGAATAAAATAAATGTGCCCCACTACCATCTAATACAATCTAATCTATTCATTGTTTCTGAATTGTCTAATATTCAGCGAACTAAAATAATTTTATGGACAGAGTTGTACACTGCCCTGAAGCCCAGCCTAGATGCAATTCTTACTGAATAGCTGAACTATGAGCATAAGTGTATATATTTTGACACAACTTCACATGTCTCTGTGCATCTCTGGAAGATGTGTCATCTTGGAAGCAAAATAATAGCTCTTTGTTTCTTGAAGTGTGGATAGCAATGCCATGACAAATAACCATGTTCTTTCAGTTTCAAGGTTGATGTGGGCAGGAAACAAGTTTCCTTGACTTACTTTACTTGCTCCTATGACTCCTGATTAAACTTAGGTTTTATTTTCTGAACTTCAAATAATTGAACCAAGAAGGTTACAATTTAACATATCCATTGATATGATCACTAATTCTTTTTTAAATTTTTATTTTACAGTTAAAGTTATATACAGAGGCATTGCAGTTATGTACATAAGTAGTGAGTACATTTCTTGTTGAACATTGTTATCCCTTCCCATTTCTTGCAAGTGGGTCATCATTGCTTGATCAGAACTACAAGGTCAGAATGGTTCAAGGTTCATCTTGGTAATTGCATATTACAAATGCTTTTGGATAATCCCTCCAATGAGACTTTGTTTTTTGTTTTTGTTTTGTTTTGTCTTGTTGTTGTTTCCTTTGTTGATCATGGAGCTTGAACTCTGAGCCTGAGAGCTGTCTCTAAGCTTTTCAGCTCAAGGCGACCACTTTACCCCTGGAGCTACAGTTCTAGAAAATCAGAAGATAAAAGTCTCACGGACTTCCATGCCTAGGTTGGCTTTGAAGCACAATCCTCAGATCTCAGCCTCCTAAAGCACCTAGGATTAGAGGCGTGAGCCACCTCGCCCCCACCCATGGACACTTTTTGAAGCACTTGCAGATAACGGATAATTTCTAAAAGTACACACGTTAGACATAGTCTACTGAACTGGAATTATACTTCCTGTATTTATTATGATTTTGAGAAAATCGTCTATTTACTCTATGCCCCAGTTTCTATCTCTACAAACTAGAAACATCATTTCTGTTATCCATTAGAATGTACACTACAAATTCTAAATTTTTAAGTAGCACCTGCTACAGGTTAGGTGTATAATATTTATCTTGTAAAGGAAAACTAACTCCTATAGCCATGACGAGGTTTAAATAAAAGGGAAACATGGAGAGTGACAGTGCATGCTACATTGGAAAGCCTCAATAAATGTGAAACAAATGCCATTATCATGACAATACTCACCAACTTGAACATATACGAGTATACTTACCCACCTGCTTAATTTGGGAACTATTAGAGAAAGTCATGATTTTATCAGAAGCTCTGGAACTTGTTCAGCTGAGACAATGTCCTGACTGAACGGATCAGGAAGATGTGGAATAGTGCCTTATTTACCCACATGATCAAAACAAGGGCATATTAAAACTACCAGCACAACTATGTTTGTTGCAGCATTATGTACCATAGCTGAGATATGGAATCCATCCAGATGTCCCTTAGTAGAATATGGTATATATAAACAATGGAATCATATGCTACCATTAGAAAGAATGACATCACCCCATTTGTAAGGAAATGGAAAGACTTGGAAAAAAATCATACAAGTGATGTAAGCCAAACCCAAATAAATACAGTTCATGATTTCTCTCATTTACAGCAATTAGTATATGTTCTAGCTGTGGATCTCAATAGCTCAATAGCTATGCACATATGACCATACAAAATTATGCTAATAGAAATGAACTCCAAGAATTGAAACAAGAAATTTTTTGTTTTTTCCTTAATACATTGTGTGAAGTTATTTCTTTGTCATTTTTTTCCTTTTATTTATCTCCTCTTGTCATTGTTTTGAATTCTGGTACGCTGTGTCTTGTATATACATTTATCTGATTTGGGGAAGGGAAGAGGAATAACAAAATGGTGAAACAAAGGATAAAAGGTGAACAAATGTAACAGCGATATTCATAAGACACTATGCTGCAAATACACTTTACTATTGCCTATTATTTATTGTTTTAACAATGATTTATTTTAATTCAGTATATGTGCTTATGAGTACTATGAATTGCTATTGATTAATATCATCCTTGCAACATTCTGTTTCATCACCTCTCCCAATTGCTCCCATAATGTCAAGTTACATGGTTCCATTTTCACTTATGCGCATTAAATACCTTAATTATTTTCCTACCCTCTGTTCCTCCATTCACCCACATGTCTATAGTTTAATGTAACATGGCTTGCTGTCTTTCTCCCTGTCTTCCTTCCTTGAAATGAGAATAGTGTTTTAAAATATAATGTGCTGCATAATAATTAAAGATTTATTTAAAATTTATGCATATTCCACTTAATATTTTAACCACATTTCTATTCATAAATATAAAAACACACATATACTCCTGAGTCTTTAGTTTGTCTACTTTTATAAAATAAAAACTACCTATTTCAATCAGTACTTTGTCAGTTGTAGGGCCTGAACTCTGGGCATGGGCACAGTCCCTGAACTCTTCAGCTCAAAGCTAGATCTTTACCATGTTGAGCCACAGAGGCACTTCGGGTTTTTCTAGTGGTTAATTGGAGATGAGACTTTCATGCCAGGACTGAAATGAATCTTGATCCTCAGATCTCAGTCTCCTGAGTGGCTAGGTGGCATGAGCCACTGGCACCTGGCTTTAATAAGTATTTTACTGAGGAATCTTTTTGTGTTATGAAAGATAATTATACAATATATAATTATTTAAAATTGATGTTAGTTTAAGAGAATTGCAGTAAAGTTAGCATTATAGAGAATATAGGTGTATATTTCATTCTGACTTCAATAGGAATCTCAAGAAAGGCAGATAAATCTCTTGAAAAAAAACATTTCCTGAATGAGTTTGAACTCCCACCAACAGTGTAGTAGCGATCCCTCCTTGTCGGAGACATTCTCCCCTTCCCTGAATTCTTAGCATAAGAATGTGCCTGCATAGTTCCTTGCCCTAAGGTCACTAAGCAACTCATGCTTGCTTGTATTGATATGTAAACATCCTACCACCTGACCTCCTACCCTGAGCAGTACCCCAACCCCCTCTTGCCTCTCCTGAAGAGGCATATAAACCCCTGTGTGAAAAATAAAATTCGCAGCTTGATCAGAATGCTTGTCTTGCTGCCTTCTTCGTGTCTCCTGTCCCTTTCATTCCTCCCTCTAGGTTCTTGGCCCTAGTTGACGTCCCGCCGGACGGGACAAATGGCGCCCAATGTGGGGCTCAGAGCCCGCGAGGCTGAGGAACGCTGTCTTCCAGGAAAACTTGGATCCAAGTGATTGGGTGGCCAGCTCGGAGTGGCCCGCCCGAGACATCTCGGTCAACACTTAGTGGAGACGGCGAAAGGTAAGTGACTGGCCATGGGACAGGCATTATTGTCACAGGAATCGTTCATAGGCTCTCAAGACACGAAGAACTTGGGTTAAAAAGAAGTAAGTACGGCGAGGAGGTACTGCGACAGGCCTCCTGACCCCCTTCTACGGAGAGGAGGTACTGCAACCGCTCTCCCGACCCCCTTCTAAGTGCTCATCTGTTATATTAGATATGCCCCATGCTGATGATTTTCATAGAGACCTAAAGATTAAAAGGATGGGGTCTACTGCCTCTTCTGATAATAAAACAAGTCATTTAAGAGGCTGCCTGTTACCGTAATTCAGAACGGCCACCGATCCTTAAAAACTGTCTGCCCTATAACCCAGATTGGCCCCCAAATCCTCATCTTTCTTCTCATGCCCCGGCTCTCCACGAGCCCGATCTCCCTATGCCTGATTTATCGGCCTTGTGGCAATCACTCCAATATAGACGGGAACATATTCAACTCCTTAAAGCATTGTGCTCTATCGATTCAGAACTCTGCCACCTTGCTTTGGAAAAACCAAACCCTCTTAGTTTTCTCGGTAACCCGGAGCCAAGCTGGAGATCAGATTCATGTAGTTATTGCAATTGTGGTCAAATAAGGAACATTTTCTGCTCAAAACTGTAAATAGTGCATGCTTGGCCATGTACGCTGTAAATAGCCGTTACCAAATGTGTTTGACAAGGAATTGTTTTTATGTAGATAAAATGATCATTGATCTTAAAGACTGATTTTTTTTTACCATTTCCCTACACTCTGATGATATTTTGTTGGCGGCTCAGGACAGGTCAGATCTACAAAATTAACCAGTGCTCACAGCGTCTAGATTTAAAAGCAGAGGTATGGAGATTTCAGATCTCCAGGCCAAGAAGGTCTGGGAGGCCTTAACATGCGCCGTGTTAATGGTGGCCATTCTTTTAAATTGGGCCGCACGGGACCACATGGAGCTCCTGGTGAGGAGGAAGGTTAACTTGGGAGAGGATCCTCCCCTCAGGGTCTATCAGACCTTGTCTGCCCTTAAGGCATCTAGGGCCAAGTAAAGAGTGCTCAGAGTTGTGGAGAGTTAGCCTTCCCGCTCCTCAGGTTTTAGAGCCTCGCCCCGAGGAGGGATATTTGGGCCCCTTTGATCCTGGGATTTGGCCCCAGAGCCCTACACCAAGTGCTCCTTCCCCGGAATATGCGGCAGACAATTGGGGGGCAGAGCAACCTCCGCCATTTTGCTCCCTCACTTCACCTCGTGTTAAACCAGAAGAGGAGGTTAACCTGCCATATCGCGGCAGCTCCTCCCCTGAATGGAAAGGGCAAGTTAAGCCACCATTTTACTCCTCCCCACCATGCTTGATAAATGCTAACCCTGGGGGCAATAGACCCACCCTAAAAGAGCTTAAGAAAGCAGTCTCCAAAAATGGGCCTAATTTGCCCTGGGCCAAAAACCATCCTCCAAAGCCTGGCTCATCAGCAATCCTCTCAAGCCTTAAGTTCCCAGCAACTAGAAACTGCCACAGGCCCCAGCTCCTGGATGTAGCTGGCCTAGCAGCATCTTAGCAGTTGTTGCACGCCCCCTGTCCTGGCTAGAGCCATTCAGCCGCTCTTATGGAGAGACAAGATACGGATGTTGTGACATTCTATGATGACTGCATTAGTTATGAAAAAATTAGCATAGAACTGCTCCCCCAATTCTAGGGGTCACAGTTTTTATCGCATGCCCCCCCTGTGGGTGGAGCAACGGCCTATTGGCCGGAAAAACAAGTGGAGCTACTAAAATTAATAAGGATCAGGCAAATACAAGTTTCAAATACAGGTTTCTTTATGATCTACCTATAGTAAATATGCCCATGAGAGCCACCCGACCAGGGCTCCCAAGTCTTTCATCAATTCCTAATACTTTGTATATTTATGCTATTGAGATAAAAAGATTGCTTTTTCTAGAAACAGTGGTTTTCCTTTAACAAACTTTTTTGTAAAAGATGCCCAGGTGAAAAGCAAAAGGCTCCGGAGGTAAGTATCGGCCGACCCCGTCTATTTTGTTTTATTTTTATAAAAATAAATGAATAAAAAGTACTGTGGGCCTAAAACAGAGGCCTGGGTGGTCAAGGGATGCCTTGACCCCCCTTCTGAGTTTCTTGTGGATAACAGGGCATGCCTGAGAGTCCCACCAGCAAGACATGTTTAAATCTAAAAATAGCTGTTTGGTGAAAACATTCATCTAAGCTCATGTTTTTGTGTTAAGTATATCTGATTGAGTATATGTCAATGTCTGATTTTGTTTCAGAGCCTTTTGTAGGTATGTTAGGATGGCCTCCATCTGCCAGCTGGTAGTTTAAGGCCAGTAATGCCATCAAAAGTTTAGGAGTCTCTTAAAAGTCTCTGCTTCTCTGACTTGCTCGTGTTACATACTTTTCCTTGTCCAGTTTTGTCTTTAAAATTGGTACCAGTTCTAAATATGGATCCTTATGGTTTATCTGCGTGTACTCAAGCACACATCCTTGTTATCTATTTGGATATTTCTGGGAAGTAAAAGTTTTGGCCCCATTCAGGCCTGGTATGGCCTCTCTCAATCGGCTGCCATTGAGGTGAGCAGAGGCCAGACAAAGCAGCTGCAGGCTTCGTCTAGTTTCCTTTTTCCTAACAACCTGCCAAAGTGACAGTCTAGAGACAGTTGGTTGCAGGACACAGACTTGTCTTAGTTCTCTTAGTTTTAAGACTCCCACCCAACTTTCATCTGCAAAAAGTAATATGTCTGATATCAGAAACAAGCTCTGGAAGAATAAATTTCAGCTAAGTTGCCTTGTTAAAAAGCTTTGTTTAAAAACAACAACAAAAACAACAACAACAAAAAACCTGGTTGTCACCTCCAAGAATAAGCTTTGCAAAAACAACAACAACAACAACCACAAAAAACAACAATAACAAAAAAACACCTCATGATACTAAAATTTCCGGAAAATGAACGGCCGATATTAATTTTGCATGCTTCAAGATCTTTGAGTATGAATGTGTGTACGAATGGGTGTGAGTGAACATGTTCAAGGTTAAATTGTCAGCATGCTGTATAAAACAATGGTTGAGCTCATTTGAAGCACAAAGGCAATCGGGTAAATCTAAGTCTAAACTTCAAGAAAATTAGTAGGTTTGAATGTTTCCTATGTCTCAAAGGATTGTTGCATTGTTTTAAAGAAAAACTGGTAAAAAGTATCTTTCTAAAGATCCTAAAATCTGCGTTTTAAAAATCTGGTATTGCAATGCATACAGTTTTTACATTGTAAACATTGTATCCTGTTTAGCACAGAGGTATTAGGGAATTTGGGATTTATTACCTTAAGTTAAAGTTTGGAGACATGTATTAGAGATTTAAATGTAAATTTGTTTATTAATGTCATAAACTTTGCCTGTCTGTCTTTTCTTGCAAACTGACACTAGAAATCTGATGGTAAAATGTGGATAATGTGATTAGTATTTTAAAGGAATGTTTAAAGGTTTATCTCCATGCAATTGGGTATATTTTAAAAAAGGGAAGGAAGCCAAGTCCAGACTTAGACTTTTGGTACACTGATATCTGTAGTTCTTGCATTAGGGAAAAACTGTTATTTGAGTTTAAACTGTTGTTGGAGTTCTAGACATTAATCTAAACTGCAAAAAAAAGCCTAAAGTGTTAATTGCTTAAGCAAATATATCAGTAAAAGTTTTAAAGAACATTGGAAATAGGTTTCTGAACAAAATTTGAAAGTGAAGTTTTCCTAAATGTTTGTTTCAAGAAAGAGAAAAAAGGAAAATTAGGACTACCAAAATGATTGCTTAATTGCTATTTAGCCTGCTCTTGTAAGTTACCTTATAGCAACTTCCAGCTGTCCCATCGAGAAGGACAGCAATCCTTATTCAGATATAACTTTGGCTTTTACCAGGTTCTAGGTAAGATCATGCTTAGAGACTATTTCTGTGTTGACCACCTTGTTGCTTTAATTGGATTAATGTGGCCTTTTGTAGGACTCATTGATCTGAAAGCTGCAGTTTCAAGCCAGCCCGAGCAAAGCAAAGTCCCTGTGAGACTGGTGTCTAATCTGGCAGCACAGTGCTATTGAGGCAGAGTTGCTTTGGAGCTCAAAGTGGCAGAGTGCTAGCCTTGAGCTGAAGAATTGAGGGACAGTGCCCAGGCCCTGAGTTCAAGTCCAGCAACCAACGAAGTAAAATGCCAATGGGATTCGTGTTTGGCCATTCAATATTGATCAGAGCCGGGAGGTCATAGAATAGTTTGTAAGCATGCCTTACTAATGCCCATGCCTTTCAACTGGGCAGGAACTTGTCAATCATCTGTGAAGTAAGCTAAACTATTGTAGCCAAAGGTTTGTGCAGTTGTTAATGCTGGAAACCCCTTGGTAAAATAGGCTAAGCTTTTTAAGGTCCCTGGTCAAGTACAGAGACAACGCCCCTGAGTCAGCTTGAAGAAGTTATAGAAGATGAGTCTTCGCCCATCAACTCCCCTTAAGATGAAGGGACCAGAGTCATTTTTGGAAAGTGAGACAGGATAAATTAGAGGTATGGAAAAGAGTAGTAACAGATGTGCAAGAGTGGAGACTGCACTTGTGGGGAATGGCTAAAAGTTCAAGTCTTATATACTTGTCTAGAGAATCCTAGCCTCGTTTACAAGTTTCTCTAACCAGTTTGCAGGCCACCCAGCAGAAGATGTGAAGTTCCTTTGAAGCTACTGAGAGACAAGGCTGCTGCTACACGTCTGCCTAATTCCACCACCACCGCATAGCTGTTTCGTGAGAAGACTGGAACTAAAAACTCTTGGTGATGGGACATTCTGTGCTAAACTCAAAGTCCCCTAAGTGGTTGCAACCATTATGGTGATGCTGGATGGGTGAATTTTCCATCCAGTGCTAAACAGCCTAGACGTGGGAGATGCTAAATGGGTATGAGTACTATGGGGCCCCCAGAGGAACCGTAATCCCCACCTGAGGGATACGCACCTGCAGTTGACAGGTGTAGGCATCTGCGTGAGGTGCAGCTAAGACTGCAAGGAGACAGCCTAAAACGGCCATCAGTTTCGGGGTCTCCTGCGGGACATGCCTGATAGCACGGAGGTTGGCATCTATTAAAATCCTCCCCCCGCAAAAAGATGCTTGGCCTCAGCAGAAAGACAGACACATCAGCCAGTGTGTCTTGCTTCCTGCTCAACATGGCCTCCTTTCCAGGGATCAGGGCCTCTGTCTCTCCTCTCAGATTAATGCTTACCATGATACTGCCTAAATCCTTGCCCCTCACTTATTTTAAGGTTTAGGGAGGATATGTCAGAGACATTCGCCCCTTCCCTGAATTCTTACTGTAAGAATGTACTTGCATAGTTCCTTGCCCTAAGGTCACTAAGCAACTCATGCCTGCTTGTATTGATATGTAAACATCCTGCCACCTGACTTCCTACCCTGAGCAGTACCCCAACCCCCTCTTGCCTCTCCTGAAGAGGCATATAAACCCCGGTGTGAAAAATAAAATTCGCAGCTTGATCAGAATGCTTGTCTTACTGCCTTCTTCGTGTCTCCTGTCCCTTTCATTCCTCCCTCTAGGTTCTTGGCCCTAGTTGACGTCCCGCCAGATGGGACACCTCCTGGCCACATCCCCTCCAGCATCTGTTGTTATTCGTTTTCCTGATCCTGGCCATTCTAACTGGAGTCAGGTGGAATCTTAGAGTTGTTTTGATTTGCATTTCTTTTATGACCAGAGATGTTGAGTATTTCTTCATGTGTCTATAGGCCATTTTTGTTTCTTCTTCAGAGAAGACTCTTTTTAAGTCTTTGGCCCATTTTTTAATGGGATGGTTGTTACTTTGGAGATTACTTTTGGAGTGATTCAATTTTTTGAGTTGTTGATATATTTTAGATATGAGGCCTTTGTCCGTTGTTTGGTTGGTGAAGATCTTCTCCCACTCAGTAGGCTTCCTAATTAATTTACTAGCTATGTCCTTTGCCGTACAAAAGCTCTGCAGTTTAATGCACTCCCAATTATCCAGCCTTTCTCTGATTTGTTGTGATTCTTGGTCCTTATTAAGAAAGTTTCAACCTTTGCCAAGGAGGCCTAGTGTATCTCCTATTATTTCTTGTAAAGTTTTCGGTGTGTCAGCTTTTACCTCCAGGTCTTTGATCCATTTAGAGTTAATTCTAGTGCAGGGTGACAAAGAAGGATCTAACTTTAGTTTTCTGTAGGTGCTTAACCAGTTCAGCCAGCACAACTTGTTGAAGAGGCTGTCTTTCTTCCATTCTATTTTTTTGGCCCCTTGTCAAAGATTAGGTGGCCATAGGTCTGTGGTTTAATATCTGGGTCCTCAGTTCTATTCCATTGGTCTTTAGGCCTGTTCTTGTGCCAGTACCAAGCTGTTTTGAGAATTATAGCACTGTAATAGAGTCTAAAGTTTGGAATTGAAATTCCTCCAGTGCTGTTCTTTCTGCTAAGAAGTGTTGGTGGGAGTGCAAACTCGTTCAACCACTATGGAAAGCAGTATGGCAGTGCCTCAAAAGGCTAAACATAGAGCTCCCCTATGACCCAGCAATTCCACTACTTGGCATTTACCCAACCACCCAGAATTTAGGGCATACTAAATCCACTAGCACAACAATGTTCATTGCAGCACTATTCACCATAGCAAAGATTTGGAACCAGCCTAGATCTCCCTCAGTTGATGAGTGGATCAACAAGTTGTGGTATTTGTACACAATGGAATTCTATGCTGCTGTCAGAAAAAAACGACATCACCCCATTTGTTAGGAAATGGAAAGACTTAGAAAAAATCACATTAAGTGAAGTAAGCCAGACTCAAAGGAACTTAGGCTCAATGGTTTCCCTCATTTGTTATAATCAGTAGAGACCTTGGGCTCTACTAGCAGAGATCTGCAATAGAGCAAAACCTTGATACATAAGGCCATATAGTATGAAGCTAATTGAAAGGACCTCCAGGGTATTGAAACAAAAGCCATGTAACGAATGATTGTTGTCCTTAATGTGCTATGTTATCTCTCATTTCCTTTGCTGTCCCTTAGGTATCTCATATTGTTACAGTATCTCACTTTGTTATCTTATATATTGAATTTATTTGTATTTGGTTATTTGAAATTTGATAGGGAAGGGGGGAAAACCAAGACGGGGGGTGGGTGGTGGGTGGGGGGGGAAGGAAATGGGTACCAACACATGTGAAAGGGTATCAGTGTATGTGAATTAATGCACCTTCTATCTGGCAAACATGATGTAACCCTTTTATTAATTACAATAAAAAAATTGAAAAAAAATATCCTTAAGGTAAAAAAAGAAAAAAAAACATTTCCTGAGAGTTCAATGTATCCCAACATTATCAGTGGCAGAGGAAACTGGTTAAAAATTAAATTCTT